>NW_022631005.1:24907794-25222352 GCF_010015895.1 Lontra canadensis
GTTTTCAGGGTCTGCGGGGAGGGGAGAATGTGAAGTTTGCTCAATGAGCAGAATTTCCATTTGAAAAGATAAAAAAAAGTACTAGAACTAGATAGTGGTGATGTTTGCTCAACAATGTCACTGAACTGTACTCTTAAAAATGGTTAAAATGGGGGCGCCTGGGTGGCTCAGTGGGTTAAAGCCTCTGCCTTCGGCTCAGGTCATGATCCCAGGATCCTGGGACTGAGCCCCACACAGGGCTCTCTGCTCAGCAGGGAGCCTGCTTTCTCCTCTCTCTCTCTGCCTGCCTCTCTGCCTACTTGTGATCTCGGTCTGTCAAACAAATAAAATCTTTAAAAAAAAAAAAAGGTTAAAATGACCTTTAAAAAGAAAAAAAGAGACACCTAGGTGGCTCAGTCCGTTAAGCACCTGCCTCTGGCTCAGGTAATGATCCCAGAGTCCTGGGATCAAGTCCCACATCAGGCTCCTCGCTCAGCAGGGAACCTGCTTCTCCCTCTGCCTGCTACCCACCCTGCTTGCTCAGTCTCTCTCTCTCTCTCTCTCTGACAAATAAATAAAACCTTTAGGGGCGCCTGGGTGACTCAGATGGTTAAGCATTTGCCTTTGGCTCAGGTCATGATCCCAGAGTCCTGGGACTGAGGCCCGCAATGGGTTCCTGCTTGGTGGGGAGCCTGCTTCTCCCTCTCCTTCTTATTGCTCCCGTTGCTTGTGCTCTCTCGCTCTCTCTGTTAAATAAATAAAATCTTAAAAAATCTTAAAAAAATGGTTAAAATGATAAATTTCATGCTATGTATATTTTATCACAACAGAAACCCAGAAAAATTAAAAGAGTAACACACCTCCAAACTAACAGACACTAAGGATTCAAAACACAAAACGTAAGTAAAAAAGACGGGCAACCCTCTCATGTCTCCTCCCTCTTTGATAGCTTTGTACTATCAATAAATTTTGCTTTAATATCACTCAATAAACCTTGTTCCGCTGCCCACAAAAAAAAAAAAAAAAAAAAAGAAGATAATGAAGTCACACACTGAAAGATCCCTTGAGTATATAAACCGAGAACAACCAACATCAAGATAATCCATAGTAAAATTACTGGATTACAAAGGAAAAAAAAAAGTCCCATAGCCATAAGAAAACTAGATCATCACCAGTAGTAGTGCTTTATGCCAGGAAAAAAAGGTGTTACATATTTAAGATATCTCAGAAAAGAAAGCATGAGTCAAGAATTTTATACACAGCAAAACTGACCTTGAATATAAATATCACAGATAAACTATTATCAACATGCAAAGATTCAGAGAATTTTGTTTCCATGATGTTTGAGAGAACTTCAAACAATCAAAATGATTACAGAGACATCAACAAAAGCACTGGCAGTGAACAAAAAATAGTTACTTGTAGAACTAAGATTAAATAAGGATTAAAAGGGAGAGTTTTGTTAATGGCTATTTAAGGTAATGTAGTAGCCATTAACAGGACTTTAAACACCAGGGCTGAGAGGGAAAGCAAACAAAAACATTTTATTGTTCTCAGTAATTATACTGGTGGTGATAGTACTGCTATTCCAACACTTATTTGTGTAATGTGAGGTTAAATTAATGAGTGATGATGGGATAAATTCTCTAATTCTACATTAAAAAAAAAAAAAAATTATTTATTTACTTGACAGAGCACAAGCAGGGGGAGTGGCAGGCAGAGGGGGAGGGAGAAGCAGCTCCACTCCAGGCTGAGAGAGAGCCTGCAGTGGGGCCAGGACCCGGGGATCATGACCTAGGCCAAAGGCAGACAGTTAGCCAACTGAGCCACTCAGGTGCCCACTAATCCCACATTCTTAAGAACTATTTGGTGTGGAAGGTCAGAGAAATATATCACAAAGAGAGGTTAAGTAAAAAATGCTGCTATCTTGAATTAGCAAAACTCCTGAGGTATTTAAAATATACATTTAAAAGAAATACCTATTAAAAAAATCTGGTTAATATATTTCATATATTTAATGTGTAAATGAATAATAAACACTTAATATACCAATCTGCATAATAAATGGGTATTTATGGTACTATATATTTCCTCTCTCTGTTCATTGTAGATGCCCAGAAACAAGACAAATACAGTATCCCTAGTGTCCAGCTCACTTCCTACTAAAACAAAGGAGGATTAATTAAAGAAATGGCGATTCCAGCTGTGGAAAAGAAAATGTACAAGATAAGCCTGGAATACCTTGCTGTAACAGATAGTGAGGAAGCTATACAAGATTACTGGGGTATAGAGTTACCATATGGTCTAGCAATTCTACTTCTGCACCTGAGAGAAATCAAAGCATATGTCCACTCAGAAACTTACACATAAATGTTCACAGGAGCCGTATAATAGCCAAAAAGTGGAAACAACTCAAATGTCCATCAACTGATAAATGGATATATAAAATGGAGTACAATGGTAGTCTGCAAGAAAAGTTAAGTGAAGCTTACACTTCACTTACAAGCTACAATAAGCTTATAAGCTACAATACAGATAAATTTAAAAACATTATGCAGTAAGGGAAAGAGGCCAGTCAGAAAATACCACGTATTGAATGTTTCCACTTATAGGAAAAGTCCAGAATAGGGTGGGGGAAGAATGTAAAGAGATGGCCAACTGGTGTAGGGTTTCTTCTTGGGGTAACGAAAATTTCTAAAATTAACATACAACTTTGTGAATACACTTAAAAAACTCCACTAAACTACACTTTCAACTGATGAAACATACAGTATATGAATTACATTTCAACAAAAGTAGTACATGTAGGGTAAGAATCATATATTTATCCTGCTTTTCCTTTATGAACTATACAACTGGGAGTCTAAGTAGTAGATGAATCACAGCATTTCAATACAAAAATATTCCAATTACTAATGAAATGAGAGTATCACCATGAACCAAAGGATCTAGATGTTGAGTATCAGTCAAAAGCTGCTAACACAGAGATAAAAAGACATCAGATGGCTCCTAATTAGGCATCTCAACACCTGTAGTCTTACTAAACTTACTCATCTAACCTGAGTTTGATGAAATTTCTAGATCTACCTGGCAATTTGCAGGGACTTCAAGAACAAAAGAACATGATAAACTGCACCATGAGTATACAATCAGCAAAATCCAGACTCTACAGGTCTATTGCCTTAGGTTCTTCAACAGATAAAATTTAAGGGAAAGAAAGGGATGGAGGAGAAACTGTAGATTCAGAGACTCAAAAAAGTAGTCAAATTTTTAATAACGGGCAAGATGAAACTGAGGCATTTAGGAGTGTAGGAATAGGTGGTAAAACTATACGAAACCTAATGATAACTGTAATAACTGATAACTATAATAATTATTTTGTGGAGGGAGGGAAGGGGTTGACATAAGGATGGGGCACACGGAAACATTTCCGGGATAGTTAGCAAAGTTCTCTTTCTTGAGTGGTGGTTACAAGGTTGTTGGCCTTACTGTAATTCACTAAGCTATACATGGTTGGTGGTTTTATGTTTGTGTTGTATTTTACAGTAAACAAACAAACAAACCCTGGGGCACCTGGGTGACTCAGTTGGTTAAGCTTCTGCCTTCGGCTCAGGTCATGGTCCCAGGGTCCTGGGATCAAGCCAGGTGTCGGGCTCCCTGCTCAGTGGGGAGCCTGATTCTCCCTCTCTCTCTCCCTCTGCCGCTCCTCCTGCTTGTGCTCTCTTGTGTACTCTCTCACAAATAAGTAAATAAAAATCTTTATATAAAAAATCCACTTCACCTCACAAATGTAGTTATGCTGTAGCAATAAAGGACACCAAATAGATGGAATACAACAGGATGTGAACAGGACTCAAAGAATAAGAAAGAAATTCAGAAGTCAAAGAGTGGAGTTTGGAGTTATCTTGGGAATGCTTCAAGAAGAGTTAAACTTCACCTGTCTTAAAACCTGAGAGACCATTGTTACATGAGAAGAGAATGCACCATCTGGAAAAAGAGGGATGCACAATGCATAAATGGTAAGACTCATATATGGCTAACAGGGGACTCTGGGGCCTAATTCGAAGGAGGACTTCTAACAACTATGAAACCAAACCCAACTCAACCCTTTTTGGGGGGGGCTAAAAAAGTTATACATACATAAAAGCTTGAACAAGCAGAAAATATTTCTGAAAGGGCACACAAAAACTTAACAGCACATGTTCTGGGGCAGTGGGCTTACACACTCAAATTGGAGGGTGGTTTATCACATCCCCCTCTCTACCATTTTCATTTACTATGTGCCTATATCAGTTTTCAAAATAAAATATTTAAAGCTTGTCTCTGTAGAGAGAATGTATACAGAGGAAAATGTATAAGACTTCACTCAACAGATCGTGAGAAACATGATTTGATCCATCTTATTGACAAATGGCTGCTCTATTACCTACTTTATGTGAAGTACTGGCGACACAACCATCAGTAAAACCAAAAAAGAAAGGAAACAAACAAAATCCTGCCCTTACATTGTTTACCTTCTAATCTGAATGTATGTGTCGGGAAACATTTTTATACTTAACTTCATCTATGTTACTATATTTGAGAGAAATTAAGGGCTTTCACAATAAAAATATAAGCAAAACCCTTTAGCTAACCAAGTTCCCCAAAATGCTGGTTTTCTTTCAGAAAAGGCAATCATGTAGGACAATTTTATGACTGAGTATAAATATGCACAGTATAAACGAGATAAAAACTACTTCAAAAGTCTTGAATAAATTTCTATTGCAGACTATTCTTAAAAATTATAATGGCAGAATGCTGTATTATCAAAGAACAGGTACTACGGTCATTTCTGTAGATGGATACAAGAATAGCTTTCCTCATTAAGTCTTTATGGGGGGAAAAAGGAATGCAAAAAGAACAACTGCAGATTTTCAAATGACATCTCATAGTCAAAAGTCAGGTCAACTGATAAAGATTATAAAGATTTTAAGCAAGAAGTGGTAAACAAATTTTAGCACAAGCAAAAATACAAGTTTGCTTACGTGTAGCAGCTGATCATCTAACTTAAGATGTATAAAATGTAGACATGACCTAGATGATGCACTCTTAGAAGTCATTATAGTCATTCCTTAATATCATCAGTCCTGAATACTGTCCTTAATTGTGTACTCTTGGAACCTTAGCAGAAATACAGTATGTTAAATGAGAACTTCAATACATTTAAATCTGGTGGATTATATATAGTTCTGAATGCTGCAGTCAAAAAAAGAGACAATGGAACTAAGGAAAGTTAAGAGAAGATAAAAATGGCCATGTGATCTGGAGAGGTGCTATGAGAATAGACCGTGACCACCCAAAACACTGAGAAAACAGTATGTTTAAGATCTGATCTTAAGAGAATTCACTAAACGTGGAATTAATAGAAGAAACAAATGCATCATGAACTTGACGAACCAAATTAATGAACAGAGTTTCTAGGAGAAGTTGGGTCAATATTTATTCCAAGATTGACACTGTAGAGGATATTCTCCCACAGTATGTAACTTGGAGGCACTCTTGGCGCCAGGGCTTTTATACTTTACTAGATTTATCTCGAGCTTGATGCTACAAGGTCATTCTTTAATTACTAACCCGAATTACATAAACCTCACTGCATCCAGTGAGCAAAGGGTAGACTTAACTAATTAGGTTACATATAAAAGTCATTTATGCTGATAGTGATCCAACTCTCCAAGAGATACTGACAATAAAACTCAATGATAAAAGACAGTTTCTGGGTCACAACACATGTTGACACTGATTTTATTCTTAAACAATAGCATTTAAAATTTAGGGGACATTTTACTTTTAAATTAGTCAATGTAGGAAAACACAATGAATCCACATAATCATTAAACATTTTAATATAACTAATGCATGGTATTTATTACAAAACTAGCTATAGTTTGTCCCTAGCATCTTCAAATTTAAACTTGTTAGGAATTTACTGAATGGTGTTCAGTTTACTTTGTGGTGAAATTCATGCTTTTTGTAGTTTACTATGACATTCCATTATAACCCTACAAGAAAAATTTTCCCAATGATGTGGGGGAGTATGAATTTAAAAGTGACTCACATTCAATTTGAGACCACCCCCTTCACCCTAAAAGAATAGGAAAAAAAAAAAAAGATAAAAGAGTGAGGCTGTGCAACTGATGCAAGTGCATCAATACAAATATTAAAACCACTTTTGATATAACAGCAAAGGTAAAAAAGACAACAATTAGATATGAAGTGTGCAATGCCACGTTTTCAAATAGAAATTAATATCAGACTTCAATTGCTAATAACATTTTAATGTAAAATGCTGAGTTTACCTTTGTACATATATAAGACACTAAATGGGGTAATAAAAATACTTTGGCTTTTTATTGATGATGGCATTTAAGTAAATTAGTTAAAGAATGCAAAGGACCTGTGCTTCACTAGTCAATTTAAAGTTAAAGCTGTGAATTTTGGCTATAAGCAAGATAACTGTTTTAAAGCACACCAACCAGGCCGCAGAGACAAATTATGAAAGAGGGAGGGTTCAAAAAGAAGTATAGTCTTGTGGTGAGATCATTTACTGGAAGTAGAAAAGTAACCTGTTTAAGCAAATGGGACATCTGTAGCCACATCAAGAAAATTTCCAGGACTATTTTGACTTATGATTTCTACCAGCATTTTTCAGGGCTACTTAAGGAAAGTCACATTTATATTAGTATTCATTAGTTTACCACTGCCTTTGGAGCCAATTTAAATTTCATTCTCTCAATCTAATGTTATTGCCAAAAAGGCTTCCTCTCTCTTCCATAACACTATCACTGACCCAAGTTCTGTGCCAAAGAAATAACTAGGAAAACAGAAATAGAACAAGAATCATGTAGATTTAAAAGAGAAAGAGAAGAAAAGGAGCCTTCAGGAGACCAAAACGTCTTATGATCAGAAGAGATTAAAACACGAATCAATCTAAGCTATGAAGCTGTTCCTTCCAATCAGAAAAAAGTATTTCAAGGACCTTTTCAAAGATTGTTTTCTTAGCAAAAAGGTCTTAATGACAAACTACAAATAGCATAAAGTCTTCCATGATCCATTTTTTTTCTATACACACCTTTCTGAATAGCATTCTAAAAACAGCTGTGATAAAAAGAACAAAAAAATAGTGACAATTAAGACAGAGTTAAATATTGGGCAATTTTGTTAACAGATGCAACACAGTATGCATATTACTCTGAAAAGGACAGACACCAAACTCACACCTTTCACAAGGTAAAATAAAAATTTCAACCCAACACTATTTATTCTTCAAGATTTATAGGTTATGTTCTTTAGTACTGGAAGATAAATTTTACTTCAAAACTGATTATACATATACACACCTCTGATAATGTATGTGTGAATTCAAGAAAATTTGATGTCTAAGTCACCAAAGATTTAAGTAGACAACTAATGCTGTGATAAAGAGGAACGCTGATACCTTAAAAAACTTTAATAGCAAATAAAATATTTCTGCTAACCATTTAACTTTCAAAGGGTCATTTAAAAAGAATGTCACAATTAAGCCCAGTTCACAGTATTTCAAGCACAAGGAGTCCAACACATTTAAGATGTACACCAGAGTGACTAGGCCAAATTACACTGTACATTACTATCTGAAATTATCCAAAAGTATAAAATTTAAACGAATACCGATATAATAAGTGAGTAAATAAACGTTTATTACTCTTTAGCTCAAAACCCTGGCAGAGCCTAACACAGTGCCCGGCAGCTTATCATCACAAATTAAAAACAAACCAGGAACATTTTGCATTTCAAGCAAAAACGTTTATCACGCGGTTTACTTTCACTATTAATTTACAACACTAAGTCCAAAAATAAAGTCAACGACCAACTTTTTTCTGCGTATCCATTTTACCTCAAAATTTGGTTATGGTTATGGTAAAAAACAATAAAATAGTACTTACATTTCTACTGAATTTGGTGAAAGAATGGTGCATATAAAACCTGTGCATATAAACAATCGCAGTGTTTATTGTAAGCTGAGAGCTGGAACGTAACATTTAGGAAATATCCGAGAAAAAACAGTATTTAATTTACAGGAACAATTTTGATGGAAAATTCCCGATCTACGGTGTTTTTCCAGTGCTTACCGTTCACTCAAAACCAATCCCAAAACTACACACACACACACACACACACACACACACAAAACCTTGCAGGGTGGTGGTAGGCTCGACGCCAACAGTAATAATAAGTGCTGAGCATCCAATATTGCTATTAAGTAAGCCGGGAAGGATTTATCAATGGCTAGGACTGACTAAGCTCAACATCAGACAGTTGAAACACGCGCGCGCACATCCATACAAAACCACGCCAAGAACATAAAGACCTCCAGTGAGCTCCCAGGGTACGAGACCCGCCATCAAACCAGCGAGGAGCGCGGGGAGAGGCCGCGGAGAACACTTATGCCTTTCAGCATCGGTAACCCTCCTACCATTCGACCCTTTCTCCGACTAAAAGTCGAAGTAGCCACCTCTTTTCTGCGATAATCCCTAAGATTCCCTTCGGGTCTCGGCGCCACTCCCATCCCCCGCCGCCACACGCGCGGCCCCAAACAGATTATACAACGCTGCCTCCCAGCCCGCATTCCCGGACTCCTCTCCTCCCCTCCTTCACTGGCCGCTTGCGGCCTCCCGAGCCCGAGCCTGCCTTCCCTTACACCGCAGCCGCAGCCCAGCGAAGGCCGAGGCGGCGGCGCCATGTTCGCGGGGCAGCAGGCCCAGCAACCAGGCGACTGGACGAATAGTAAGGAGGGACAGGGCGTGAGCGGCGGAGGGCCAAGAATAGGAAAGGATACACATTGAGACGTTGTCCCATGTCCTGGATGAGGTTGGCCGCCTGCTGGCGGTATGAGAGCTCTTTATCCGCCTCCATACCGCAGCGGCGGCTTGGCGTGTTCTCCAGCTGTTCCCGAGTAAAGAACCAGCGAGAAGAACCTCCACGGCCCGACGCCATGACACTTCCTCCTGCGCCCGCTCCCTCACCCACCCCCCTCCCGTCCCGGCTCGCGGACTCCCGGCCAAGGCCGCGCGACCCCGCCCCACTCCGCTCGCCGTAGACCACGCACCGCCCCTTTTCACCCTCGCCGCCGCCCGTGCGCGTGCGCAGGGGCCGCCCTACCGGCTCGCCCCCGTCTTTTGCTTTCTTTTTCCAGCCCCCGGTCTCGCTCTCACGCTCGGGACCACAATGCCCCGCGCCACTTGTCATTTAGAGGCGCCCGAAGGTGGGGGTCGGCTGGGAAGGAAAAGGTCGGAGCGATGCATGCCGGGTGTAGGATTGGCGGGGCGAAGGGTTGGGCAGAAGAACGAAGGGGCTGGCCCCAGGTCGCGTGCAGAGGGAAGGCAGGCGGGCGGCTGCGTGGTGCGACCTGGGCGTGGACTTTAAAGTCGGCCGGGTTCTAGGGCCGAGAGGCTGGCGGCGCTTTAAGAAAAGCTGTCCTGTGTCGCACGCGCATGGCTCAGCCCCCATTTTCCTTCAGTTTTAATCCGCGCAGTCTTGTTGGCTTTCTTAGGAGTTGTCCGCGACGAAAGTCTTTGTCTGCTGGCGGCTCTAGGAAGGAAGGACGCGTCTGGAGGAGTGCAGGAGAAACAGCATTCCACGTTTGTGGTGGATTTGAATGCTTCCCCCGCTCCCAACGTAGTCTTGTTTGGATTCCACAGCCACTTAGGTTGTGGGGCTTATTTTTGAGATTTCTGGCCAAAGGTTATCACGTTAGAAAGGGGAGGTGAATTTTTAAGACCAAATTTTGAGGCCATATGGTTACTGTGCTTTTTTTTTTTTTTTTAAAGATTTTATTTATTTATTTGACAGAGATCACAAGTAGGCACAGAGGCAGGCAGAGAGAGAGAGGAAGGGAAGCAGGCTCCCTGCGGAGCAGAGATTCGGATGCCGGGCTAGATCCCAGGACTCTGGGATTTTGACTTGAGCCAAAGGCAGAGACTTTAACCCACTGAGCCACCCAGGAGCCCCTGGTTACTGTTTTTACACAAAGCTATGATTTATTTACTTATTTTTAAAAAGATTTTATTTATTTAAGTATTTTATTTATTTTTAAAGATTTTATGTATTTGACAGACCGACACAGCGAGAGAGGGAACACAAACAGGGAGGGGGAGTGGGAGAGGGAGAAGCAGGCTTCCGGGGAGCAGGGAGCCCAATGCGGGGCTTGATCCCGGGATCATGACCTGAGCCACCCAGGCGCCCCCAAGCTATGATTTAAAACAAGGTTAGGGAGGAACAGATACACAAGAGGACCCCTGAATTTACTTTGTTTTGTTAACAGTTAAAAGTGTAAGACCGCATGTATGATTAACCTCTTCTGTCCTTGTAAGAGAGTACCGCAGAGCTCCGTTCTCGGAGGAGATAGGTCTCCGGCTCTGAGCCAGTGCCTACTGTGTGTGAATAAAATCTGCCTTTTAAAATTTTAACTATTTGGGGGCGCCTGGGTGGCTCAGTGGGTTAAAGCCTCTGCCTTCAGCTCAGGTCATGATCCCAGGCTTCGGGGATCGAGCCCCGCATCGGGCTCTCTGCTCAGCGGGGAGCCTGCTTCTCTGCCTACTTATGATCTCTGTCAAATAAATGAATAAAAAAAATCTTTAAAATTTTAACTATTTGCCAAAGACCTAATACAGGCAGACATATTTTTCTTTCTTTTTTTTTTTTTTAAATATTTTATTTATTTGATAGGGATGCTGTGTGAGAGGGAACGCAGGCAGGGGGAGTGGGAGAAGGAGAAACAAGCTTCCCAGGAGCAGGGAACCCCATGCAGGGCCCAATCCCAGAACCCAGGGATCAGGACCTGAGCCGAAGGCAGACATTTAAAAACTGCGCCACCCGGGCGCCCCCAGGCAGACATATTTCTGAAAGGTAACTGATAATGTTTTTAAGTGAGTTACTGGTTGATAATCCAGGCATTTGTCCTTGTTTTGGGGCTCCTATGCCCAGTGTACTGCTCTATCTTTGTTTTGCCTTCCCTTTTCACATATTCGATAGAGAGCTATTGATTTGGTTGCAATAGGCAGTTTGGAATAGCTGTCTGCATAACTTTTATTTATCTCCCTTGCTTGCTTCCCATCTGTCCCTGCTTAGAGAAGTAATAGGATAGAATTAAAGTAGCATTTATAAGGTGCTTACCCTAACAGTCATTTATGATAAAAACTCTAAACAAATTAGGAATAGAAGAGAGCTTGATAAAGAAAATTTATAAAAACCCTCCAGTTAGTATCATACTTAATGGTGAGAAATTAGAAGCTTTCCTGCTAACAAGAATATTCCCTTTCTCCACATCTTTCGACATTGTGTTGGAATGCTGGAATCCAACCTAGCTAATGCAGTAAGAAAAGTGAATGAAAAACAGATTGGGAAGGGCAAAAAATGAATTTGTTCAAGGGTGACATAATTGTTTTTGTAGAAAGTCTCAAAGTATTAAAAATGTGGAGGCATACCAGGGTAGCTCAGTCTGTTAAGTGTCCAACTCCTGATACTGGCTCAGGTTTGATCTTGGAGTGGTTTGAGCCCCACATTGGGCTCCAGGCTGGACATGGAGAGTACTTAAAATGTAGAACAGGTGATTATGGCAAGATCTTAAGATACAAGATTAATACACAGGAATCATTTGCTTTCCTATATACCAGCAATGTACAATTGAAACTCAAAATTTATAGCATAGTGTCGCTTACAAAAAGTCGTACTTAGGAATGAATCTAAAACATGTACAGGATCTATGTGTAGAAAACTACAAAACTCTAAGGCAGTCAGAAAAGATATAAATGGAAGAATATTGTGGGTTTATGGGTTGGAAGACATTATCATTTGGGATAATTTCTTCCCAACTTGATTTATAGATTCAATGCAATCCCAAAGTTTTAGCAAGTTATTTTGTAGATATCACCAGATTGATTCTAAAGCTTATGGGGAAAGGCAAAAGACCTCCAAATAGCCAACACAATCCAAAGAAGTTGGACTAACACTACCTGACTGCAAAGCTACAGTAATAAAGAGAGCATATATTGACAAAAGAATGGACAGATCAATGGGACAGAATAGAGAGCCCAGAAATAGACCCACAAAAATGGTCAAGTGATTTTTGACAAAGAAGCAAAGGGAATTTAATGGAGGAAGGAAAGTCTTTTCAACAAGTGATGTTAGAACAACTGGCTATCCATATGTAAAAAAAAAAAAAAAATCTAGATACAGACCTTGCACTGTTCACAAAAATTAACTCTAAATGGATCATGTCCCTAAATGTAAAGTAAATGTACATGTCCCTAAATGTACATGTAAGACGGAACAGGAGAAAATCTAGGTGACCTTTTGTTGGCAATTATTTTTACACACAACACCAAAAGCATGATCCATGAAAGAAAAGATTAAGTTGGATTTCATTAGAATTAAGGAACTTTGTTCTATGAAAGACTGCTGTGAAGAGAGTAAAAGTACGAGGAGAAAATCTTTGCAAAACACATATCTGATAAAGGACTTGTATCCAAAATATAAAAGAAATCTTAGAATTCAACAGGAAGAAAATATCTCAATTTTTAAAAATTGAAGCAAAATTAACATACAATCTTGTATTAGTTTCAGGTGTGAACATGTACATTCACAATTCTGTGAATTACTCAGTGCTGACCACAATAAATGTAGTTATCATCTGTTACCATACAAGATTATTATAATGTTATTCACTATATTCCCTATGCTGTAGTTTTCATCTCAGTGACTTATTTTATAACTCAAAGTTTGTACCTCTTAATCCCCTTTATATATTTCACTCATCCCTCCCACCAAACTCAGCTCTGGCAACCAACAGTTTGTTCTCTGTATTTTAAGAGTGTGTTTTATTAATTTTGTTTTTAGATTGCACATATAGGTGAAATCATACTGTATTTGTTTTTCTCAGTGTATTTCACTTGGCATAATGCCCTTTATATTCATATATGTTGTCACAAATGGCAAGCTCTCACTCTTTTTTTATGGCCAAGTAATATTTATGTGTTTGTGTGCACACACATGCATGCATGGATGCACACACATGTATGCAATAGCTTCTTTATCCATTTGTCTATCAATGGACACTTATCTTGGCTATTGTAAATAGTGTTGCAGTTAACACAGGGGTGCATATATCTTTTCAACTTAGTGTTTTCATTTTCTTTGGGTAAATACCCAGTAGTGGACTTACTGGATAATGTGTTTTTATTTTTAACTTTTTGAGAAATCACCATACTGTTTTCCATAGTGGCTGTAGCAGTTTCCATTCCCACCAATACTGCATGAGGGTTCCTTTTTCTCCATATCCTCACCAACATTTGTTATTTTTTGTGTTTTTGATTTTAGCTGTTCTGACAGGTGTGAGGTGACATCTCACTGTGGTTTTGATTTGCATTTCCCTGATGATGAGTGATGTTGAGCATCTTTTCATGTCTGTTCGCCATCTGTATGTCTTCTTTGGAAAAATGTCTATTCAGGTCCTCTGCCCATTTTTAATTGAAAGATTATTATTGTTATTGGTGTTGACTTGTATAAGTTCTTTATATGTTTTGGATATTAATCCCTTATTGGATATATTGTTTGCACATATCCTCTCTCATTCAGTAGGTTGCCATTTTGTTTTGTTGATGATTTCCTTCACCATGCAAAAGCTTTTTATTTTGGTGTAGTCCCAATAATTTATTTTTGCTTTTGTTTCTTCTGCCTGAGAAGACATATCTAGAAAGATGTTGCTAAGGTCAATGTCCAAGAAATTACTGCTTATATTTTCTCTTAGTAGTTTTATGGTTTCAGATCTTTAATCCATTTTGAATTTACTTTTGTGTATGGTGTAAGCCAGTGATGCACTTTTACTCTTTGGCATATAGCTGTTCAGTTTCTCCAGCATCATTTAGTGAAGAGACTGTCTTTTTGTCATTGCATATTCTTGCCTCCTTTATTATATATTAATTGACCATGTAAGCATGGGTTTATTTCTGGGCTCTGTATTCTGTTTCATTGATCCATGTGTCTATTTTTTATATTGTTCTGATTATTACAGCTTTATAGTATATCTTGAAATCTGGGATCGTGATACCTCCAGCTTTGTTCTTTTCTTAAGCTGGCTTTGATTATTCGAGGTGTTTTGTTGTTATATACAAATTGTAGTATTATTTGGTCTAGTTCTGTGAAAAATACAGTTGGTATTTTTGTTACTGTATCCAAGTTTGGCTGCCCATTCCTAAAAGGCCATTACTGAAGAGAAAATTTTGATTGCAAAGGAATTTGAGCTTTATTCAGAAGGCCAGCAACCTGAGAAGAAAGCAGACTCTTGTCCGAAAGCTAATGCCAAGGTTTCTGCCTGGCCCAGAGGTTTTTAAAGGGATTTTGAGTGGCTGATCAGCAAAAGGAGTGTAGGGGCCTGCAGTATTTTTTGATTACATGAAGACTTGATGATGCCAGCTATAAAAGTTATCTCAGTGTTTGGGGGCTGTGTGATGGGGTCTGGTTCTTATTTCATGATATGTAGGAGTACCCTGTTCCTTCTGCAGAAGAGGGCCAGGTTTACAGATACACAAAGGGAGGTCAGTAAAATCATTTTGCTAAAAAAATTTTAGGCTAATCAGAAAGCTGAGCTGGCTTCAAACAGAATTTCTGGCTTCTGTAGCCTGGTAGAGTTCTGGTCCTCTACTCCTCAAGGCCAATGGTCTGCATATCTCAAAGAAAATAAATTAGTTCTGTCACAAATCCAGGGTCTTAGGTCAGCAAGTAAGGAGTGTGTCAACTTGAAACAAATTAGCCCTTAGGATCGGCTGAAGTGCTGTTACAGTTTGTTAGGGATTGAACATGTGTAGATTGTTTTGGGTAGTATGGACATTTTAACAATGTTGATTCTTCCAGTCCATCAGCATGGACTATATTTCCATTTGTGTGGGTCATGTTTTATAGCTTTCAGAGTACAGGTCTTTCACTTCTTGGTAAAGTTTATTCCTAGGTATTTTATTCTTTCTGGTGCAATTCTAAATGGAATTATCTTAATTTCTCTTTCTGCTACTTCATTATTAATGTGTAGAATGCCAACAGATTTCTATATGTTAATTTTGTATCCTGCAACTTTACTGAATTCATTTATCAGTTGCAACAGTTTTTTGGTAGAGTCTTTTTTTTTTTAAGATTTGTTTATTTATTTACTTAAGACAGAGAGAGAGAGAGAGAGAGAGAGAGTGTCCAAGCGGGGGGAGGGGCAGAGGGAGAGGAAGAAGGAGGAAGCCTACTCTCCGCTGAGCTTGGAGCCAGACTAGGGGCTAAGTCTCACTACACTGAGATCATGACCTAAGCCAAAATCAGGATCAACTGAGCCATCCAGTCATCCTTTGGTGGACTCTTCAGGATTTTCTATATATAATATCAACAAATAGTGACAGTTTTACTTCTTCCTTACCAATTTGCATGCCCTTTACTTTTTGTTGCCTGAGCTGTGGCTAGGACTTTCACTACTGTGTTGAATAGAAGTGGTGGACATCCTTGTCTTGTTCCTGATCTTAGAGGAAAAGCTTTCAGCTTTTCACCATTGAGTATGATGTTAGCTGTGGGTTTTTCTTATATGGCTCTTACTATGTTGAGGTATGTTCCCTCTAAAACCACTTTGTTGAGAGGAAAACATCCCAATTTTAAACTGGGTAAAAGATCTGAACCCACACCTCACAAGGAAGATATGCCAATGGAAATAAAGCGTATTCAAAGATATTCAACATTTTATGTCATGAGGGTGTTCTTAGTTGTAGTTTATCACTGCAGAAGAGTGGAAGGGATCCTTGAATTGAGGCTTGGATGATTTGGTACTTCTCTGCAACAAAACACTGTTCAGGTGTTAAAAAGAAGAAGGCATCAAAATGCTGAAAGAGAGAAAACTGCCAACCGAGAATACCTGGCAGTTTCCTTCAGAATTGAGGGAGATACAGAGTTTTCCAGATAAAGAAAAGCTAAAGGAGTTCACTACCACTAGACTGGCCTTACAAGGAATGTTAAAGGGACTTCTTTAAGCTAAAAATAAAAGGGCACTAATTAGTAACAGGAAAACATAGGAAAATGTAAATCTCACTGGTAAAGGCAAATATGTACTAACAAAATAATCTAATGTTGCAGAGGTGTTGATTTAATCACTTATAAAGCTTGTGTAAAGGTTAAAAGACAAAAGCAGTATTAACAGTAACTATAATAATTTGTTAATGGATACATCAGATAAAAAGATATAAATTGGGACATCAAAGATGTAGAATTTGTGAACTGGATTTAAAATTGTAGAGCTTTAGAATGCATCCAAACTAAAGTTACCAAACTAAGACAGACTCTTATGAAAAGAAGGCAGCTTATATGTGGAATGACCACCAAGGTATTAAGTAGAAACAAAAAAGCAAGATGTCACTGTCTGGGTAAAGTGAACAAAGGAATCTGCTCAAGTAAGTGCTTGTATAATCATCGATGATCTTTGCAAGAATATCCAAAAGAATAGGTAAAAATGGTTCCTTCTGGGATAGGTTGAATTTGATCTTTTTTAAAAAAAAGATTTATTTATTTATTTATTTATTTGACAGAGAGAGAGAGAGAGAGATCACAAGTAGGCACAGAGGCAGGCAGAGAGAGAGAGGGAAGCAGGCTCCCTGCTGAGCAGAGAACCTGATCCCAGCATCCTGGGATCTTGACCTGAGCTGAAGGCAGAGGCTTTACCCCACTGAGCCACCCAGGCACCCCTGAATTTGATCTTTTTGAACTATTCTAACATAATCATGTATTGACTTTTCAAAAAAACCTAAAAATTTTAGGTACTTAATAAAAGTGAGCAGTGTTTTATATTTAAAATATTTAATTTTATTCAATTTGATTGGAAAAAAGCCTTAGAATCTTCTCTTAAGCAAATACAAAGTGGGTATTTATTTTCATTAAGTTAATCTTAATTACCTGGAATATAAGTTGATGTTTTTTGGTTGGATAATAAAAATTGAGTCAGATCTGATTTCTTTCTTAGGGGAGGTCAAAAAGATGGGGAAGGGTACTGTAAAAGGAAGAGAAATGCTTGGATGGCTGTGAATCAATGTCCTCTGGAATCTGATGGTGGTGGGATTCTTTTTTTTTTTTTTTTCATGGATATATTTTGGGGAAGTTTGTATATTAGATGACGAAAGAGAGAAAAGGCTGAAAGAGTGATTTTCCCGAGAGAATTTTGAGATTCGGGATGTGAGCAGTATTGTTTTAGAGCCAGAAGGATCTTTTCAAAATTTAACTCCACTCATGTCTTCCCCCACTTAGACTTCATTGCTTTTTGACAGATAAAATTCTTTAGCTGAACTGTGACCCCACATGATTTTGCCACTTACCACATTTACCAAAAATGTCTTGCTTTCTCACCACCAGTCTCAGTGGTCTTGTTTCTTGCTGTCTTTTCTCTCCTGCCATAAGATTTTCATTTATGCTGTTCCCTCTGTCTCAAATATTCTTCCCTCTCTCCTCTTCACCTCTTTCCCTTTACCTCTCACCTCTTGCTTCCAATCACAGCTCAAACATTTCATTTGAGAAGTCTCTTCCCGGTTGTGATTAATTAAATTTTATTTTTACATAAAAATTAAAATTTATATAATAATTAAAATTTCTTTTTATAAACTTTCTACCTCCTATGTGCCTTTCCTTTCTAGCTCTTGTTATGGTAGCAATTTTATATCTGTTTGTTGCTTAACTGATACCTGTCTCCCTCACTAGATTATAGGCACAATTGAGGGTAAGAACCCTGTTTGTTTTTACATCATCCCAGCACCTATAATGATTCTTGGCACTAAATAAGCCCTCAATAAATACTGCATAACACCCTCTAGGTCCATCCATGTTGTCATGAGTAGCAACATTTCATTCTTTTTAAAAAAAATGGCTGAGTAATGTTCTATTTCATGGTGTGTGCACACCTGCGTGTGTGTGTGTAATATACATAACATTTACTGTTATATATATTATGCATATACACACAATGGAATATTATATATGTTACATATGTAATTAAACATATAATATGTAACATATATATGTATGTACACATCCCACATCTTTATCCATTTATTTATCAGTGGACACTTGGGTTACTTCCATATCTTGGTCATTGTAAATAATGGTGCAGTGAATGCAGAGGTGCATGATCTTTTTGAATTAGTGTTTCCATTTTCTTCAGGTAAATATGTAAAAGTGGGATTACTGGATCATATGGTATTTTTATTCTTAGTATTTTGAGGAACTTCCATATTGTTTTCCAGAGTGGCTGCACCAATTTACATTCCCACCAACAGTGCATGAGGGTTCCCTTTCCTCTACACCCTCACCAACACCTGTTTTTTTTTTGTCTTTTTTACTTCATCCATTCTGACTGGTGTGATATTTCATTTTGGTTTAGATTTTCATTTGTCTGGTAATTAGTGATGTTGATCATGTGTGTCATTGGCCACCTGTGTGTCTTTTTTTTTTTTTTTTAATGTCTGTTCAGGTCTTCTTCCTACATGCAAGCACACAAACACACACATTATTTATTTATTTGAGACAGAGAGAGTAAGCAAATTGGGGGAGGAGCAGAGGGAGAGGGAGAAGCAGACTCCATGATGAGGTCAGAGCCAGTCACGTGGCTCAATCTCAGGACCCTCAGATCATGACCTGAGCCTAAACCAAGGGTCTGCCACTTAACTGTCTGAACTACCCAAATGTGCCTGTATCAGATTGAATTTGTGTGTGTGTGTGTTGACATAATTTCCTTTTCTTATAGATAAATCTTTTATCCAATTGCTATTGGAGTTTTTCCTATGTTTGGTGTGGGAAATGGATCTAATCTTGTAGCATTATTTTTAATGGCAAATATTGGAAATTATATATAATCTCCAAATATAGGAGATTGATGGACAAAGTGTGGTACACACACACATACAGATACCTGAGAATCAACCTTGATTTCTTTCCTTTCTTTCTTCCCTCTTCCTCACATTTATCAAGTGCTGTTGGTTCTATCTACAACCACATCCATTTTATTAGTTTGCCCAAGTCAACTCTTGCTTTGTCTCCCTGCTACCTTTCTTACCCCCTTAAATAATTGTCACAGTTGCTAATTTTTTTTCTTTTTTTAACACATAAGTCAGATCATATCACAGACCTATTTCTAAAACTCCAGTGGCTTCCTGTGAAACTAAATATAAAATCTAAACTCTTCCCTATGACCTAGTTATCTAGCTATCTTTTCAGCTTCACTTCCTACCTCTTTCCTTCTTGCTCACAAACTGCCATAAGCTCTTTCCTGTCTCAGAGGTTTTTAACTTTGCCTGGAAATCTCTTTCTCATGGCTCTTGGCGTTCTACCATTTAAGTCTTAAAGTCCTCTCTAAAGAGGGCCCACAATTTAATGTTTTCTCCCCCATCCTTCCTCTAGTCACCCTATACAGTTCCCTGTTTTAATTTCTTTATAGTGTTTGTTAGCATAAGAAAAAAATTTCTTTCCTCCCTTCCCTCCAGCTTTCTTTCCTTCTTTCCCTGTCTCCATTCCTCCTTTTTCTGTTCTCTCTCCTTTGTTTACTTGTGCATCTTATTCTCCAGATTTTAAGTGTAATCAGAGGAGGACTTTTGTGCTTCTTGTTTACTTTCGTATCCCTACTTCTACAGCCCTGACAGATCATATAAACAGTCTATGAGTATGAATATCCTTGTTTGTATCTATTTAATGTGTCTTTATTTGTCTGTGATATTGAGTAAGGTGATCAGGTTATTGTTCATAATAAAACAGTGATTAAACACTACATTAAAAGTGTTCAAATGTAGAATATATGAAAAAGAACAGACATTTCCCCCCAAAGAATGGGGAAGGAAAAAGTGAAAACATATGCTTCATGTTGACATTTTGCTCAGCTTTGTTTTTCTTTTTAAGCAGATTGTAGTAGTAAGCAGAATGGTGGGTGGGTAATGTCCTAGAAAGCAACAGGAGGAGCAGGAAAGAGAGAGAATACTGAACTAAATAAAGTAAAAATAATGGGATAGGTGTAGTTTAGCAAGTTAGATCACCTAAAATTCTTGCCAATACTCAACTCTTGGTTTTCTGGACTAATAAGTTGGAAAAGAACTATGAATGAGTTTAAAGCAAGAGGATCACTTTGAAAAATTGTATTTGGTTTTAGAATTCAGCCAGAGGTACATGAACCACAGATGTTCATTACCCCTCCCAGGACCAACTTCATTTTCAGCAGCCTGGGTAGGACAACCATAAATGAACTCAGTAGAACATAGCTACCCTGGTATTTCCTTGCTCAATCTCCATAACTAGCTTTACACATTTTGCTCAGTATTTTAAACTAAAAGAACTTCTGGTAAAAGTAAATCACAGACTGGAACTTTTCTCCAGAATAAGTAAGTTCTCATTCAGTCTGAAAGTCCTATTCTTAATAGTTTGGCCTCTTTGTCTATTTCCCATCTTCCCGTTAGGCTTGTCCATCCTTAGAGACTCAGCCCAAGTTCTGTGAAGATCTGTCCAAGTTTGAATCCAGATGAGTTTTTCTTACTGAAACTTCTGTGCCTCCTATTGTATTGCTTAGTTATTATTCCATGAACATGTGTCTTGCCTCTTTAATTGGATTATAAACTCTCTAGAGGTTAGGTAACATGTATATATCACTTATTTTTTTGGATTGTAAAGCATTCCTGGCCCAGCTGTGGGCTAATGTAATAAAAATGAATAAAGAATTTTTTTGGGGGGGGCCCTCCCTATTCACATATACCCGCTCAAAGTGGAGAACCTACCTCAGCCCTCCAGAATGAGTCTGGTCTTTCTACGTATAAATCATTAATGACCTTTTGCTTTTTATTTCTGACATTAATTTAAAAAGTTCTGGGAATATCATTTTTGATTTGCACATGAAATAATGTGCTGTTTTTCAGAATGAAAACATATTCTGAGAGTCATTTTTGTTATGAATAATTGAGAACATGTGTGGATATTCTATTTCTGGGTAAAATAGCACAAAATAAGATTTTAGTAATGCATGTGTGATACATAGTTAAAAACAAAAAGTATCTTCTTGAATGTTTGCCTTTGTAGTAAATTCAGTCACTCAAATTGTTTTCTCTCAAGGCCCAAAAATGCTAAGGCATTGCCAGCTTTGAGTTTATCCTGAAAAAGAAAAGAGAGGTTTTAAAGTATTACTTAATGGTTATTTCAAAATACTTTACTGAATGTCTTTATCAGGTTTTTAAAAGATGAATTTCCCAATGTGAGAGAAAAATATTAGCAGGTTAAACAATGAATATTTTTTTTAAAGATTTTTATTTATTTATTTGACAGCGATCACAAGTAGGCAGAGAGGCAGGCAGAGAGAGAGAGAGAGAAGGAGGATCCCTGCTGAGCAGAGAGCCCGATGTGGGGCTCAATCCCAGGACCCTGGGATCATGACCTGAGCTGAAGGCAGAGGGTTTAATCCACTGAGCCATCCAGGCACCTCTGAACAACAAACCTCTTGACCCCTGTTCTGCCTCACTATTTAAAATCTAAGTTTGAGACTTGGCCATGGGAAGAAAGGACAATTAGAAGGGGGAAAGCCCCCTTAGGGAAAAATGCCCTTCTTTAGAAACCTCTGTAGGACCCTCTAATGGGTTTCAAGGACTATTTAGAGACAAATACAGTTGACCCTTGAACAACACGGGTTTGAACTGCGCAGGTCCACTTACATGTGGGTATTTTCAATAAGTATATTGGAAAATTCTTCAGAGATTTGTGACAATTTGAAAAAAAACCTCACAAACTGTGTAGCCTAGAATTACTAAAAAAATTGTAAAAAGTTAAGTATTGAAAGAATACAGTATATGATGCAAGTAAGATACAAAATATGTGTTAATTATTTATGTTATCAGTAAGGATTTTGGTTGGTCAGTGGCAAGCTATTAGTAGTTAAGTTTTTGGGGAGCCAAAAGTTATATGTGGATTTTGATAAAAGGGTCAACACTACTAACTCTGCGTTGTTCAAGGTCAACTTAATAAAGAAAAGGTACAGGTTAGGTCTGTGGGACAGGTGAGCTGGAAATAGTGCCCAGAAGTCATCTAGACATCCTCCAGTTTTTAGACATATGTGTTGTCCCTTCACATGGCCTGAACAAAAGGTATTTTCTTTTGGCACAAGAGAAGTGGTAGATGAAGCACCTCAGAATATGTAAATATGTAAATTTATAGATTTCAGATGAAAAAAGGCCTGCCAAATTTTTCTTCAGTTTCTTTCCAGTTATAGACTAGGTCAACCCTAGAGAACTCCTGTGAGCTGAGGCACCTGGGTGGCTCAGTTGGTTAAGCCCTGTGCCTTCACCTCAGGTCATGATCCTGGAGTCCCCAGGGGGAGCTGTGCATTGAGCCCCCCTGCTGGGGGGGTCTGCAGCTCCCTCTGCCTGTCCCCCGCTCATGCGTACATGCTTCCTCCCCCCCCAAATAAATAAATAAAATCTTAAAAAAAAGTATTGTGAGTTAAGGGGATAACTTCTAGATATACGTCCAGCTTGCAAAGGGCCCCATGTAGCTGAGAGTAGAAGCAAACATGCATGGGGTTGTGTAATATCTGTGGATATTAATGCATCTCTATATATTTTGATCACTTCAGGGTTCTTACACAGCCTTGGACAGTGAGGGATTTGAGGCAGGGTCCTCTTACTCAGGGTTCTTCCCTAAAACACACTTGTGCCATCCCCATCTTAAAAGGAAGATTTAGAAGAGAAAACTGTTTGCTTTTAAAAATAGGTTGGTACCAACTATCATTTGAAGAAGATACATTTTTGCATGTCGGATTTGGTGTTGGGTCCATGTGCTATAATCTAACAGTTAATATTGCCTTTGGCAAATCACCCAGCACCTAAATCTTGTTTTCCTCCTCTGCATTTACATGGTGGAATGCATCTTCCTGTCTACCTCCCAGTGCTGCTGTGGTCATCAAATGGGTGACCACAAATTATGTGGCTCAAAATTCAAAGGTTGTAAGATGCTTCCTTTCACTACTGCCATCTAACCAGTACTTTTTCTTCCCAGAGTTACCAGTTTCTTGTCTGTTTTCCCAGAGATATCTTATGCATATATAAGCAAATACTTATATTTAGGTATATGGACTTTTTTCACAAGTGGATAGTGTATTAAACACAAATGGAAGTACACTGTATTCATTGTTTTGTACCTTGCTTTTTAAACTTAAGATACTTTCAAAATTGATTTTTAATTTTTTTATGGGTATATACATTCCATTGTATGGATATATTATTTATTTAACTATTATCCTGTAGATTGTTTCAGTATTTTATTATAAATAATTTTATAGTAACCTTGTATAGAATGTCATGAATTTGTGAGCGTAACGTTTTCATGTAAGAGTTTTTTTTTTTAAACTTTGACCTTAAAAGTCATAAGCACATAAAATAAAGAACTAGAGGCACAAAATAATAATAATTATCTGGTAAAGGTCAAATCAGGAGACTTAAGGTAATTTGGTTTGTTTAATTTTGGTTAAGGGAACGTGGATTCTAGTTTAGAAGGAAGCCAGGAATTATGCAAAAGGATTATGACTGAGACTTTTTTTAAAAAAAAAGTTTATTTATTTGAAAGATAGAAAGAGGGAGCATGAGCGGGGAGAGGGGAAGTGGAGAGGGAGAGGGAGAAACATACTCCTTGCTGAGTAGGGGGCCCGTGAGCAGAGCTCAATCTTAGGACCTGTGAGTCATGACCTGAGCAGAAGGCAGACGCTTAACTGACTGAGCCACCCAGGCGCCCTATGACTGAGACTTTTATAAGATTCGTTAAGAGTTTATATGTCCCTGTGTCTTCATCTTTGGCCACCCTTGACCTCAGTTGTGATTTGCAGTGAATCCCTGAGGAAGAACTTGTTTTATTGTGGGTTATGGGTGGGATGGGAGGGGGATGACAAAGGAGAGGGGATCTGAGGACATGGATTCTGATTTTAAACTCATTTTGGTTCATAAGCTGAAGGGCAGAATAGGCAGTGGCAGCATTATAGTACATTTTAGTATCATTTACCCACACTAAAAATCAAATGCCAAAATTAAAAAATCGTTACTTGAGAGTTCTGGTTCTTTGAGTATTTGTTAATCAAGACTTTAATCTCAATATCCAAATAACCAGAATCATTACAATTTTTGAAATTGGTAGATTTGTTACAGAAATGTTAAAGGAAAACTTAGACATTTTTCTTGTTCATCTAACGTACAAGCATAAATATTATGATATGCTTCTCTACAGTTTCTGTTTTTGGCTCTATGAATTTAGTTGTACTCGGTTGACTTTCAGCTTTTAAAAAAATAATTTAAAAAATTTAATTCCAGTGTAGTTAACATAAAGTTAGTTTCAGGTACAATGTAGTGATTCAGTTGTTCTACTCAGTGCTCTCAAGATAAATATACTCTTAATCCCCATCACCTATTTCACCCATCCCTCCAACCATCTTCCCTCTGGGAACCATCTGTTCTCTATAGTTAAGAGTCTGTTTCTTGGTTCGTCTTATTTTTTCCCTTTTGTTTGTTTTGTTCCTTAAATTTCACATTTGCGTGAAATCATATGGCATTTGTCTTTCTCTGACCAACTTATTTCACTTAGTTTTATACTCTGTAGCTGCAGCTGTGTCACTGGAAATGGCAAGATTTCATTCTTTTTTATGGCTGAGTAATATTCCATTGTATATATACACCACATCTTCCTTTGCCTTTAATAGTTCCACTATTTCTAGTAACAATTCTAGGAATATTAAGCATAATGTTTCCCTTGTTCTTTGTTGTCACATTTGAAAGTACTCTGAAACCAAAGAATTGATTGGAAAAACTCAGGAAGAAAAACATGAAGGAAAAGACGTATACCTTTGTTTCTGCATCAAATTCTTCTATGGATTCTATCAATTTCCCAGGTTCCAGCTCCCCTAGTGGAAAGGGGTAATCAGTTCCCAAAATGACTTTATCCTGAGGGAAAAAAAAATTAACTGTAACTTAACAGAGGATCAAAGAACCTTCCCTAAATATAATTATATTTACTTATTACAAGCACTCCTATGATAAGATAACAAATCCCTTCAGTTAAGAGAAACAAACTGATCTAAAAGCATATTTTGACATTTTCTCCAGCAGGTGTCGCTATTGGGTTTCTTAAAGTTGCGAATCAACCTGCCCCCATCCTCCCTCTTTTGAGTAACTGAAATATATAAGAAGAAAGCATTTATTTAATAAAACATGTTGATATCTGCAGATGAAATTAAGGATTCTATATTTCTTAGAATGTCACACTGCAATTGATCCCATAATTTTTTTCAGTTTTATTTATTTGATGGGGGGAGGAGAGAGGACTCATGAGCCCTGGGGAAGGGCAGAGGGAGAGGGAGAGGGAGAAGCAGACTCCCTGCTGAGCAGAGAGCCCAGTGTGGCTCTACACTCAATGTGGGGCTCAAACTGAGACCAAGAGTTGCACACTCCATAGACTGAGCCGACCAGGTGCCCCTGATCATGTAATTTTTGAAAACATGCCTCAGTCGAAAAGGGAAAAAAAAACACAACTGGTTGAAAAGTAAAGACAAACAAAAACCAATCCCCAAAGAATTCTAATCTCTACAAACTGAATAGTTGTCTTTTTTTTTTTTTTGAATGATGTCACTTTGAATCTCCGTTTGACACTTTGTACAACAAAGCAGTACAAGCTTATCCATCAACAAATATATAAAGCAGTATGTCAGTCAGTGTGTTAGAATCTAATTATCCTGGTCAACCAAACAGAAATGGTCCCTGTCCTCAGAGAACTCATAATGTAGTAAGTAAGAGAGAGATTAAATCAGTAATGGCAATCTATCAAAATAAAATAAAAACATTTTTAAAAACATTTTATTTATTTGACAGAGAGAGAGAGAGAGAGAGAGAGATCACAAGTAGGCAGAGAGGCAGGCAGAGGGAGAGGGGGAAGCAGGCTCCCTGCTGAGCAGAGAGCCTGATGCGGGGCTCGATCCCAAGACCCCAAGATCATGACCTGAGCTGAAGGCAGATGCTTCACCCACTGAGACAGCCAGGTGCCCCAATAAAAACATTTTCAACCAGAAATTTTACTTCTAGAAAAATGTTCCACTAATACACATGTAATAGAAATATACACAAGGAAATTAATTGCAACATTATTTGTAGCAGCAAAAGACTAGCAAACTAAACTATAGCATATCTAAACAAGAAGAATGAGGAATACTTACATATGTTGAAATGGAATAATCACTAAGTTATATTGTAAAGAGGAATAATGTTGAGGTTTTATTGTAAAGAGAAAAAGTCTACGACAGTGTATCTACTATGCTTGTATTTCTGTTTTTAACAAGGGACCTATAGACAAAGAAATATACTTTTGTATGTATACAGTCTGTTTCAGGAATGGTACTCATGAAACAAATAACATTAGTTGCCTCTGAAAAGAAGATTAGGATTTGGAGATGGAAGAGATCCCTGCCTCCCTTTAAGAAATGTAATTCATGGGGTGCCTGGGTGGCTCAGTTGGTTGGGTGTCTGCCTTTGGCTCAGTTGGTGATCCCAGGGTCCTGGGATTGAGCCCCACATCGGGGTCCCTGCTCAGCAGGTAGAGTCTGCTTCTCCCTCTCTCTCTGCCCCTCCCCTGCTCTCTCTTTCTCTCTCTGTCAAATAAATAAAATCTTAAAAAAAAAATTCATGTAACTTAAAATTTAGCCTTTTGAATGTATAATTCAGTGCGTTTTAGTGTATTTATGAATTTGTGTAATCATTCCCACCATCTTATTCCAGAACATTTTTATCACACCAAAGTTGATCCCATACCCATTAGCAAGCACTCCCCATTCCCTCCTTCCCCCCTTCCTAGTGTAAACTAATTTATCCTCTGTGTCTATGGAATTGCCTTTTCTGAAAATTTCATGTAACTGCAATTATGTAATATGTTGCATCTTTTGCTTAATGTACTATATTCAAGGTTCATCCATGTTGTAGTCTAGATCAGTACTTCTTTCCTTTTTAGATGGAATAATATTCCAGTGTATAGATGTACCATATTTTGCTTATCCCTTAGCAGGTGATGGACACTTGGGTTGTTTCTGCTTTCTGGCTTTTATGATAATGTTGCTCTGAACATCTTTTAAAATTAACATATAGTATATTATTAGTTTCAGAGATAGACTTCAGGGATTCATCAGTTGTATATAACACCGAGTGTTATATATATATATATAAAACATATATATATATATGTCATTACATCACGTGCGCTCCTTAATGTCTGTCACTCACTTACCCCATTCCCCCACCCACCTCTCCTCCAGCAACCCTCAGTTTGTTTCCTATAGGTAAGAGTCTCTTATAGTTTGTTTCCCTCTCTGATTTCGGGTTATTTTATTTTTCCTTCTCTTCCCTTATAATCCTCTTTTATTTCTTAAATCCCACATGTGAGTGAAATTATGATAATTGTTTTTCTCTGGTTGACTTATTTCACTTAGCATAATACCCTCTAGTACTCGAACATTTTTATGCAAGTTTTTACCATGAGCATGTTTTCACTTCTCTTGGATATACACTTAGGAGTGGAATTGCTGAGTCATATGGTAAGTCCATATGGTAAGTCCATTCCCACCAGAAATGCATAAGGGTTCCAGTTTCTCCAAATCCTCATCAGTTCTTGTTATTATCCATCTTTTTGATTAAAGCCATCATAGTAGGTATAAAGTAGTATTTCTCTGTGGTTTTGATCTGCACTTTTCTAGTGACTAATTACGTTGAACATCTTTTCATGCATTCGTTGGCCATTTTTGTCTTTGGAGAAATACCTATTCTGATCCTTTGTGTCTATTCAAGCCCATGTACTTACTTTTTTTTTTTTAAGATTTTATTTATTTTTTTTTGACACAGACAGTGAGAGAGGGAACACAAGAGGGAACACAAGCTGGAGAGGGAGAAGCAGGCTGAGCAAGGTGTCTGACTCCTGGCTTGATCCCAGGATGCTGGGATCATAACCTGAGCTGAAGGCAGATGCTTAACTACTGAGCCACCAGGTGGCCAAAGCCCCTGTATTTTCTTTTTATAGTTAAATTGTAAGAATTTTAAAATATTTTCTGAATATTAGAGATTTATCAGACATAAATTTATAAATATTTTCTTCTGTGTGGGTTGTCTTTTCACTTTACTAGACATATATTTGAAGTACAAAAGTTTCATTTTGATGAAGTCTAGTTTATCTGATTTTTTACTTTAGTTGCTTATATTTTTGGCATCACATTTAAGAAATTATTTCCTAAACCAAGGTCACAAAGATTTACAACAATATTTTCTTTGAAGCATTTGTAGTTTTAGCTCTTCCATTTAGGTCTTTGTTCTATTGGAGTTTATTTTATTAAAGATTTTTACTTATTTATTTGCGAGAGAGACAAGAGACAAGAAGCACAAGTAGGGGGAACAGCAGAGTCAGAGGCACAAGCTCTGCTGAGCAGGGAGCCTGATGCGGAACTTGATCCCAGGGCCCTGAGATCATGACCTGAGCTGAAGACAGATGTCTGATTGACAAAGCCAACCAGAGGCCCCTATTGGAGTTTATTTTTTATGTAGGGTGTAAATAAGGGGCACAATTTAAATTTTTTGCATGTGGATATCTGGTTGTGTCAAAAGACTATTCTTTCCTCATTTAATTGTATTGGCACTTGTATTCAAAATGTCTCTTATGCTAGTACTACACAGTTTTGACTATGGTAGCTGCATAGAATGTTTTGAAATTGGAAGTGTGAATCCTTCAAATTTGTCCCTCTTTTTCACATTGTTTTGGTTCTTCTGGGTCCATTGCTTTTATATATGAATTTTAAGATTGGCTTGTCAATTCCTGCCCCCTCCCCCGCCCCAAAGGCACCTGTTTTTGTTTGTTTGTTTGTTTGTTTGTTTTGATAGGGATTACATTGAATCTTTTAAGTCAATTCAGCACTTCCATACATCACCTGGTGCTCATCACAAGTGCACTACTTAATGAACATGGGATGTCTTTTCATTTATTTAGGTCTTCTGTAGTTTTCTTCAACAATGTTTTATAGTTTAGTGTCCAAGTCTGGCATTTCTTCAGTTGGATTTATTCCTAAGTATTTTATTCTTTTTGATACTATTATAAATGGAATTTTCCCCTCAATTTCATGTATGGATTATTCATTGCTAGTTTATTGAAATACAATTATTTTTTAAAAAGATTTATTTATTTATTTGAGAGAGGTAGGGAAAGGGGCAGAGGGAGAGGGAGAGAGAAACTCAAGTAGACTCTGTGCTGAGTGTGGAGCCCATTGCAGGGCCTGATCCCACAACTCTGAGATCAGATCTGAACCAAAACCATTAGTTGAAAGCTTTAACTATGCCACTCATGCGCCCCTGAAATACAATTAATTTTTATATACTTATCTGTTACCTACAACCTTGCTGAATCTATTAGCCGTAATAATTTATTTGTGGATTCTTTAGGATTTTCTATATATAAGTTCATGTCATCTGAAATAATTTTGCTTCTTCCTTTCTAATCTGGATGCCTTTTATTTATTTTTCTTCCTTAATTGTCCTGGCTAGAATCTCCAGTACAATATTGAATGGAAGTGGTGAGAACAGAACCTTTCAGTTCACCATTAAGTTTGTTAATGTTAGTTGGGGATTTTTCACAGATGCGCTGGATCAGATTGAGGAAGCTCTCCTACTAGTTGCTGAGTGTTTTTTTTATCATGAAGGCTGTTGGATCTTGTTGAGTATTTTTCCTGCACCTATTGAGATGACTGTGTTGTTTTTGTCCTAGTATGGTATATTATATTAATTTTTTTGTGTGTGTTGAAAAACTTGCATTCCTGGGATAAACCTCAGTAGGTCATGGTGTATAATTCTTTTTACATGTTGCTGGATTGAGTTTAGTAAATATCACTGGGGGAGGGCACCTGGGTGGCTCAGTCGGTCAAGTGTCTGCCTTTTGCTCAGGTCATGATCTTGGGGTCCTGGGATCGAGCCTTGAGTTGGGCTCCCTGCTCAGTGGTGAGCCTGTTTCTCCTTCTTCTGCTTCTCTGCCTCATGCTCTCTCCCAAATAAATAAATGAGTGACACCTTAAAGAAAATAAAATTATTAATTTAACCTCTTTACTTGTTAGAGGTCTATTCAGATATTCTTTTTCCCTTGAATCAGTTTCTGTCATCTTTCTAGGAATTTCATTTCATTTAGCTTATCTAATTTGTTAGTGTACAATTGCTCATTGTCTCTTCTTATAATTCTTTTTATTTCTGTAAGGTCTATAGTAATGGCCTCCTCTTTCATTTCCAATTTTAGTAATTTGAATCTTCTCTCTTTCTTGGTCAGTTTAGCTAAAGGTTTGCCATGTGACCTTATCTCAGCCAAATTTTGGTTTTGTGATTTTCTCTATTTTTCTATTCTCTATTTTTTTCATATCTGCTCTGATATTTATGATTTCCTTCCACATGCTCACTTTGGGTTTAGTTTGCTTTCCTTTTTCTAGTTTCTTAAGGTGCAAGCCTAGACTATTGAGTTGAGATTTTTCTTCTTGTTTACTATAGGCATTTTGCAGCTATAAATTCCCCACTAAGTACTGCTTTAGCAGCACTTCATGAATTTTGGAATATTATGTTTTATATTGCATTTGTCTTAAATATTTTCTAATTTTCCTTGTGATTTCTTCTCTGTCTACAGGTATGCTCTTTAGCATTTCTTGTATAGCATGTCTACTAATGATGAATTCTCTTTTTGTTTATTTTGAAATGTTTTAATCTCTCTTCATTCTTGGAGGATACTTTTGCTGGATCTAGAGTTCCTGATTTACGTTTTTTTTTTCTTTCAGTACTCTAAATATGTTTTCCACTGCCTTCATGGTTTCTGATGAGAGCTAAGGGTAGAGCCATAGAGAACATCAACATTGTAGGTGGAATGGTTGCCGAAATGGAGGGTAGAGGGAAGTCCCCACAAAAGAGGTAGAGACAATGATTGAGGTGGAAGGAAAGCCAGAAAAAAGTGATATTAGAAAAAAATGCAGAGGTTCCTGGGTGACTCACTCATCAAGCGTCTGCCTTCAACTCAGGTCATGATCTCAGGGGCCTGGAATTGAGCCCTATATCAGGCTCCCTGCTCTGCAAAGAGCCTGCTTCTCCCTCTCCCACTCCCCATGTTTGTGTTCCCTCTCTCACTCTCTGTCAAATAAATAAATAAAATATTTTAAAAAAAGAAAAATGCAAAGAGAGATATTTAAAGTTTTTAATAAGTAATGCTTTAGAGAGCATAAAAAAGGTAAGCACTGAAGAGTGTCTATTGGTTATGCCATCCTTATTAAGTGTATATCCAGTGGAGCGACAGGGAGAAAAACAGATGAATTGTATGAAAAATAAATGAATAGTGAAAAAATGGCAAGTGTCTCTTAGCTTGGGTGCCCCTCTTCTCTTTTATTGCTGTTCTATTTGTGCTACTTAGGCAGTCTTGTCTGTAAACAAAGATCTAGCTCCTAAGCCTTGAGTCTTGAGTATAGGTCTTCCTGCTGGACTTTGCCTCTCAGCTACCTCAAAGGCAATTAAAACTCAATGTTACCTAATATTGAAGTCCTGATCTTAATATTTATTCTGCATCATGTTCGTTCTCATTCTCTCTCTTGTTCTCATTTTCCCACACTCTTACTCTCTTTCCCATCCCTGTCCACTTGTATCCTGGATATCTTCTGTATGCTTCTCCAGATCCACTCTCCATTCGTCTTTACTATTTGTCCCCTGGAGACTGACCAATGTGAATACTCCCTTGATCTTAGGCTTCTAGTTGAGTTTGGCTAATAGGTAACATGGGTGGCAGACTGGAGAGTAGAAGGAAAGTGTTTTATGTTTCAGGTCCCTTCTGTGAAGTTATTCAGCTTAGCTCTACCTAAAAGTCTCTGCTCTTGTTATGCAGACCCTTTCACAGAGTCCTGTCTTGAAGTTTTGGCCTAGAATGGAAATGGAGCTTTCCATATCTTTGTAAGTACTCCATTTATTAATTTTCTTGTAGTTTTCCCAATTCAAGCTTACCATCTTATTTTTTGCTGGAACCCTATTGTCACAGTGTGTACTAGTTATACCAAACTTTATAGTTTCCTGAATTTACTGGGTTGATTGCATCCAGCCCTGAACTCCTGTTTTTGATTGATTGACTGATTGATTGATTGATGTAGTGGATACCTCTTTGTTTTGCCAAAATTTCAAACTGATAGGAATTTTGCAGGGTAATTTAGGGATCTGCTATTTAACCTTCACCCAGATTCACCAATTTTTTACATTTTGCCCCCTTTGCTTTATCATGTTCTTTTTATGGATAATTGTGTATATATGCATATTTTTCTGAACTATATGTAAGGTGGAAAATCATGGCTCCTTACATCTAAACAAATTAGTTTATTACCTAAGAAACAAGGACATTTAAAAAATATAATCACAGTACAGTTCTCAAAATCAGGACAGTTAAAATTAATATAATGCTATTATATTATTCCTAGTCTATACTCAATTTTGTCAGCTGTCCCAATAATCTTTTTTCCTAGTCTAGGATCCAATCGATAATCACATTAAATTTAGTTGCTCTGAAGTTTCTCTTAATTTAGAACACTTTTTTTGTTTGTTTACTCTTGACCTGGATTTTTTTTGAAGAGTACAGTCTAGCTATTTTATAGAATGTCCTTAAGTTTGTGTTTGTCTGATTGTTCCTCATGATTATATATATTATCTATTTTTGGTAGGACTCTTACAGAAATGATATTTTTTTTTTCAGTACATCATATTAGGGGTGCATGACACCAGTATGTCCTAGTATTGGTGATGTTTAATCATTTAGTTCAGTTGGTGCCCACCTAGTTTCTCTACCATAAAGTTACAATTTTTTCCCCTTCATGATTAATAAGTAATTTGTGTGGAGATACTTTAGGATCACATAAATATCTTGTTCCTCATCAAACTTTTACCCACTGGTTTTATCATATTTTATCAGTAATGATTTTCTAGCTCTATAATTTTTTCTACACTCTTTAATTCTAAGGAAGAGATTTTATTACATATACATGCTTATTTATTGAAATATATATGCTCATGTATTTATTCATATATATTCTGCACCCATTTATATATTTATATCATTCTGGACTTTATTTTATTTAGTGGGTTATAACCCATTCCTGTCATTGTTTATTTTTGATGAACAGATCATAAATTTGATCAGTGTGAATACCTTCAAGTTGTTCCCTGTGTCCTCGTGTTATTTCCCCACTATTTTTTAAGTACTCTCAAGCACAGGTTGTTTTTCTAGCTGATTTTGTACTTTCTCTGTTCTGGAATCAGCCATTTCTTCAAATAGCCCAGTTTCCCTATTGTGAAAAATGGTATCAGTAAACTAAGATCTGGGCAGAATGTGCAGAAAATATTTTCAGAATTGCTGATACATAGTACTGCAAAAAGTAAAGTTAGCTAGAATTATATATATATATATATATATATATATGCATATATATATACACACATATATATGTATATACATATATATATATTAAACATTTTATTTATTTATTTGAGAGAGAGAGAGTTTGAGAAGGGGGGAGGGTCAGAGGGAGAAGCAGACTCCCTGCTGAGCAGGGAGCCCGATGCGGGACTCGATCCCGGGACTCCAGGATCATGACCTGAGCTGGAGGCAGTTGCTTAGCCAACTAAGCCACCCAGGCACCCCTAGAATTTGGTATATTTTTAAGGTAATAATTACATAGATTAAAATATAAAATTCTTAAGTATTCAATTTGATAAGTTTTTTTCTTAATTTGGTAAGTTTTTGACAAATGCATATACTCATACCCATATCAAGATGCAGAACATTTCCATCACCCCAGAAAGTTCTCACATGTCCCTTCACTTAAGATTTTTTCTAGTTTTTGGCTGTTTTGAATAAAGCTGCAATGAATGTTCTTGTAAAGTCTTTTTGTGGATATATGTATTCATTTCTCTTGAGTCAATATCTGGGAGTATGTAGGAATGTGTTCCATAGCAATATACTGAAGTTTTGTTGTGCCATATCCTTTGCAATGCAGTTTTCAGTCTCTTTGTTTTTAGCACTCTAGTGATATGTGTGGTTTCTCATATTACATTTCCCCAGTGAACTAATGATGTGGAGTATCTTTATCTATTTACTTATTTTTACCATTTTAAAGAGCATATTTCCTTTTAGTTTTTTATTTTTTTTTCAAGTCTTATTGAGATAAATTAACATGGAACATTATGTTAGTTTAAGGTGTACAACATCATAATTTGACATATGTATATATTGCAAAATGATTACCTCTGTAAGTTTAACATATATCACCTCACATAGTTAAAAATATTTTTTCATGTGGTGAGAACTTTTAAGATCTACTCTCTTAGTAACTTTCAAATACACAGTACAGTGTTGTTAGCTATAGTCACCATGCTGTATATTACATCTCCAGAACTTATTTATCTTACAACTGGATGCTTGTATCTTTTGACCACTTTGACTCGTTTCCCTTGGTATCTTTAAACATGTTTATTGGCTAGTTGTACATCTTTTGCAGAATGGCTATTGAAGTCTTTTGTCTATTTTTAAGTTGGGTCATTTGTTTTTTTATTACTGAGTTGTAGTAGTTCTTTATTTTAGATGTAAGTCCATTGTCATACATGTATTTTATGAATATTTCTGTCATTCTGTGGCTTGCCTATTCACTTAATTTTTCTTATAAAGAGAGAATTTAATTTGATGATGTTTAACTTGTCTTTTTAAAAATGTTTACTGTTTTCTGTGTCCTGTCCAACAAATTTCTGTTGGCTACCATGTTAAAGAGATACTCTTCTATATTTTTTTCTTGAAGCTTTATAGTTTTAGCTTTATGTTTAGGTATATGATCCTTCTCAAATTATATTTTGTTTATGGTGTGAGGTAGAGTCGAATTTCATCCCCCCCCCATATGACTACCTACTTGTGCCAGCCCCATTTGTGAGAGGGCTTTCCTTTTCCCATTTAGTTGTTTTTATACCTTTGTCAGAAATTAATTGATCATATAAAAGTGAGACTGTTTCTGTACTCTTATAGTCTATTCCATCCACCTATTTGCCTGTTCTTATGCCAATACCACATTGTTTTGACTGCTATAGCTTTATAATAGCTCTTAAGTCAGTTAATGCAGGTCTCCAATTTTACTTTTCTTTTTCTAGATTATTTTGGCTCTCTGATCCTTTGTATATCCCTATACATTTTGGACTCAGCTTGGATTACATTGAATGTATAGATTAATTTTGAGAGAATTGTCATCTTTTTTTTAAAGATTTTATTTATTTATTTGATAGACAGAGATCACAAGTAGGCAGAGAGGCAGGCAGAGAGAGAGAGAGGAGGAAGCAGGCTCCCCGCTGAGCAGAGAGCCTGATGCGGGGCTTGATCCCAGGACCCAAGGATCATGACCTGAGCGGAAAGCAGAGGCTTTAACCCACTCAGCCACCCAGGCGCCCCGAGAGAATTGTCATCTTAACAATATTGAGTTCTTGGATTCTTAAACACTGTTTATCTTTCCATTTATTTGGGTTTTTAGCAATTGTTTTCAGTCATATTTTATAACTTTCATTGTGGAGGTATAGCACATCAATTGTTTATTTCTGCATACTTTGTGGTTATTAACACAATTGCTAATTGAATTGTTTTGAAGTTTTATTTTTTATTATTTTTAAAAAAAGATTTTATTTATTTATTTGACAGAGAGAGAGCACAAGCAGGGGGAGCAGCAGACAGAGGGAGAAGCAGGCTCACAGAGCAGGGAACCCAACATGGCGCTTGATCCCAGGACCCTGGGATCATGACCTGAGCCGAAGGTAGATGCCCAGCAACTGAGCCACCCAGGTCCCCTTGAAATTTTAAGTTTTAGTTTACAGTTGTTTGCTCTTAGTATATGGAAAGACAATTGATTTTTTTAAAAATGCCCTAATGGGGGTGCCTGGGTATTTTAGTTGGTTAAACATCCAAGTCTTCATCCATTCAGGTCTTGATCTCAGGATCAGGGCTTGTGAGTTCAAGCCCCATGTTGGGCTCCATGCTTGGCATGGAGCCCACTTAAAAAAAAAAATTGCCCTAATGTCCGCAATCTTGCTAAATTCGATTAGTTTTAGTAGTTACTTTGTAGGGTTTTTAAAAATTTTTGCATAGACAATAATGTCATTTGCTAACAAAGACAATTTATTGCTTCAACTAATTTGTATGCCTTTTATTTCTTTTTTCATCTTTCTATACTGGCTAGAATGTCTAGTACAATGTTGATTAGAAGGGGTGAGAGTGGACATCTTTGTCTCTTTCCCTATCTTAGGGAATAAGTGTTTATTTCACCATTAGATAGGGTAATAGCTATAAGTTTTTTGATAATGCTCTTAATCAGATTGAGGGCATTCATTCCTATTCCTTAGTTTGTGAGAGTTTTTTTAAAAATCAGGAATGACTAATTAATTTTGTCAAATATCTTTTCTTCATCTATGAAATAATCATAGTGTTTATAACATGAATATGGTAAATTACATTGATTTTAAGAAGTTAAGCCAATATTGCATTCTTAAAATAAACCCTGCTTGTTCATGATGTATTATTTTAAATTATTGCTGAATTTGATTTACATATATATGTATGTGTGTATATATATGTATATATATGTTTTAGAGAGGGGAAACGGGTGGAGGAAGAGGGGAGGAGAGAATCTTAAGCAGGCTCCATGCCCAGCATGGAGCCTGAGGCACAGGGCTTGATCTCATGACCCCGAGATCATGACCTGAGCTGAAATCAAGAGTTGGACACTTAACCAACTGAGCCACCCAGGCGCTCCTGATTTACTAATATTTGTTAAGGATTATGCATCTTTTTCTGGAGGGATAGTGATCTGTAATTTTATTTTCTTGTGTAGTCTTTGTTAGGGTTTGGTATTAGGTTCATTCTAGCCCCATAAAATGACTTGGGAATTATTTTCTTCTCTGTTCTTCTGAAAGTGTTTATATGGGATAAGCATTATTTTTTCCTTAAGTGTTTGATAGAATTTACAAGCAAAACTACTTGGGCCTAGTGTTTCCTTGTAGAAAGATTTTTGAAAACAAATTCAGTTTCCTTTAATACATATTAAAGTTTCAGTAAATTATGTAATTCAAAAAATTTGTCCATTTAATTTGTAAAATTTAGTGGCAGAAGATTGCTCATAATATTTTATTTTATTTTTTCATAATATTCTTTTGATATCCTTTTAATATTTGTATGATCTGTGGTTTTATCCCACTTTTAGTCCTGATGTTAGTAATCTGTGCTTTCTCTTTCTCTCTCTCTCTTTTTTTTTTTTTTTGACTTGATCGATCTTTATAGGAGTTTACTACTGATCTCTTAAAAAGAATCCCAATTTTTGGGGTGACTGGCTGGCTCAGTCTGTTAAGCATCTTCCTTCAGCTCATGTCATGATCCCAGGGTCATGTTGGGCTCCCTGTTCAGTGGGGAGTCTACTTCTCCCTTTCCCTCTGCTCCTCCTTTTCCTTGTGCTCTATCCCTCTCTTTCTTGCTCTCTCTCAAATAAATAAAATCTTTTAATCTTTAAAAAACAACAACAAGCAGGTTTTTTTTTTTTTTTTAAAGTAAGCTCTATATCCAATGTGGGGCTTGAACTTATGATACCAAGATCAAGAGTTGCATGCTTTACCAACAAAGTCAGCCAGGCACCCTCAAACACCCAAATTTTGATTTATAAATTTTCTTTATTGTTTATGCTGGTTCTGATTTTTTATTTTGGCTCTTTATCATTTCTTCCTAACCGCTTACTTTTTTATTTTTTAAGATTTTATTTTTATTTATTTACCTGAGAGAGAGAAAGAGAGCACAAGCACAAGCAGGAGGGAGCAGCAGGCAGAGGGAGAGGGAGAAGCAGAAGCAGGCTCCCCATGGAGCAAGGAGCCCAGTGTGGCACTTGATCCCAGAACCCTGGGATCATGACCTGAGCCAAAGGTAGTTGCCTAACCAACTGAACCACCCAGGCGTCCCCTCTACTTACTTTGAGTTTAATTTTCTCCTCTTCTAGTTTCTTTTTTTTTTTTTTTTTAAGATTTTATTTATTTATTTGTCAGAGAGAGAGAGAGAGAAAGAAAGAAAGAAAGAAAGAGAGAGCACAAGCCAGGGGAGCAGCAGGCAGAGGGAGAAGCAGCCTCCCGGATGGGCAAGGAGCCCAGTGCGGGACTCTATCCCAGGACCTTGAGATCACGACCTGAGCCAAAGGCAGATGCCTAACTGACTGACCCACCCAGGGGTTCCACCTCTTCTAGTTTCTTTCTTTTTTTTTTTTTTTAAGATTTTATTTATTTATTTGACAGAGAGAGATTACAAGTAGACAGAGAGGCAGGCAGAGAGAGAGAGGGAAGCAGGCTCCCTGCTGAGCAGAGAGCCCGATGCGGGACTCCATCCCAGGACCCTGAGATCATGACCTGCTTCGAAGGCAGTGGCTTAACCCACTGAACCAACCAGGCACCCTCTTCTAGTTTCTTAAATCATAAATCATTGATTTTATACCTTCTTTTTCTAATAGATATATTTAAAGCCATACATTAAAAAAATGAGGTATAATTGACATACAACATTAAACAGTTGACCCTTGAATAACATGGGAATTAGGGGCAGGACAGTTGAAAATCTGAGTACGTGCTTTCGCTCATATGTGGAACATAAGCAATAGCACAGAGGACCACAGGGGAAGGGAGGGAAATCCAAAGAGGGGGAAATGAGAGAGGGAGATGAACCATGAGAGACTATGGGCCCCAAGAAACAATCTGGGGATTTCAGAGGGGAAGTGGATGGGGGGAGGGGGTAACAGGGTGATGGGTATTGAGGAGGGCATGTGTTGTGTTATACTTAGCTAACGAATCATTGAACACTAAATCAAGGACTAATTATGTACTATACAGTGGCTAACTGAACATAATAATAAAAAAAGTAAAAAAATACATTAAGAAAAAGTAAAGCATAAGTTAGTGGTTAAGCGTTCCAAAACTGGAGTCATATTGCTAGGGTTTGAATTCTGGCTCCAACAATTACTAACTATGTGTTGGTAAAATTGTTTATACTTTCTGTGCTTCCCCCATCCATAAAATTATCATATTCTAGTATTTATATCCTTTGTGAAAATTATTATTTTGAAAATTAAATGAGATGATAAATGTAAAACTTTTTGGAGAATTCCTGACCAATAAAGAGAATCAAGGTATATGTGGTATTTTTTTCTTCTCCCCTTCCCAGCTTTATTCAAGCATTATTAACAACTAAACTAGTAATACGTTTATTAAAAAAAAAAAAAAGAATCTGAGTATAACTTCTGACTCCCCCAGAACTTAACTATGAATAGCCTACTGTTGGCTGGAAGCCTTACCAGTAACATAAACAGTGAAATAACACATATTTTGTGTGTTACATGTATTAGATACTATATTCTTACAATAAAATAAGCTAGAAAAAATGTTATAAGAGAATCATGAAGAAAATACATTTATAGTACTATGCTACAATACTGCAAAAAATGCAGGTATAAGTGGACCTGTACAGTTCAAGGGTCAACTCTGTTAGTTTCAGGTGTGCAACATAATGATTCACTGTTGTATATATTGTGAAATGATAATCACCACATGTATAGTTAACATCTGTCATTTATAGTTGCAAAATTCTAAATACAAATTCTAGTTACAAAATTTTGTTTTCTTGTGATGAGAACTTTGTTTACAATATTTTATTGCCTTGCAAAATATTTTTAAAATAACCAAATTTATTAATCGTTTTCCATGTAGTTACTAGATTTTTCAGTCATCATTAGGAAAGGTTTCCCTACTTCCAAGATATAGATGATTACTTCATATTTTCTTCTATATACACTTGTCATTTGTCTGTTTTCCTCTCTAAAATATAAAGTGTTCCCATATATTAGCACCAGTCATGTTGTTAGAGCTTAAAAATATTTCATGAATGTGAGAATGACTTTTTTTTTTTTTTTAGTCAGAAGTAATTTTTTAAACTATTACATGGAGAATTCTTGGGGGCTGGAGGACAGGGAGCAGCATCAATGAAGTTTATATAAGAGAGATGGGACAGGAGTGAGGGGGAGGCCTGCCAGACAAAGCTTCCCTCCTGACTTCTACTGCCTAATTAGAACAACTCTGCTTTTCTCTGTTTTACTTGTTTACACAATATTATAAGACGTTGTTGACCATATGTTTCCATAGGTTAAAAGCAAAGTTCCAAAACTAGAGTATTTCTAAGGTTCCTTGTGACCATAAATTATAGATTCTTACTGATGCTAACCCATTGTTTTTCCATACTACTTGTACATTAATATCACCTAGGGAGCTTTAAAAAAATGTTCACCCTAGAACCTACCCCAAATCAATTAAATCATCATATCTGGGGGTGAGACCTAAAAATAACTAGTAACATTAGAATTTAAAAAAAATCTCCCCAGATGATTCTAATGCATAAGCAGAGTTGAGAACCACTGAACTAACCCATGCTCTTGGCCTCAATTAACCTACATTATATTCATCTGAGTTAATAAGTCAGATATTGGGCCAACAGTATAGGGATATTTGGAAAATACTTAAACTTGAGCAATTAATTACATTTATACTGTAACTGAGTTTAGGATTTTAATGTGCCTTCCATAATAATGACTATTTCCAGTTGCGGATATTAAGTAACAACTCTGATAAGATTTTTTTTTGCCACTGTTAACTGCGAATTGTATCTTGGGCATTAATTGGGTAATTTCACAAATTCTATTGACTCATTCATGATTACTTGATAGAGCATGAACCCAAATCTGTTTTTCCTTTAGGTTGATGGCATTACTTTTCACCCAGTTGCCCAAGCTGGAAACCTGGGAATCATGTTGGACTCCTGCTCTGTCACCCCAGCATTTCATGGGTCGCTGAGCGCTTTGGATTCTACCTCTATCATTTCTTGCACTCATCAGTTCCTTTCTACTTCCCTAGTTCCTCCCTCAACTCAGGCTCTTACCATCCCTTCACTCAGCCAAGTATGATCTCTGTACCCCTAAAGCATCCTGCAAATACTTTGATTCACAGTACTTCTTAAATTGCTGTGAAATAATCCCTAAATAATAATAATAATAATATCTAACATATATTGATTACTTACTATGTGTGAGATGCTGTTCTAAGCCATTTGCATTCATTAACTCATTCTCACAGCCTTTCTATGACATGGATCCTATCATTATCCCCATTCAACAGACAAGGAAGCAAAGATGATAACTTAACTTGCTTAGAGCTGCACAGCTAGTATGTGGTGGAGCCAGGTTTGTGTCTCCATTTCAGCTAAGAAGTGGGGCAAAAACTGTCTCCAGCCCTGAGCAAAAGGCTTGGTACAGAGTGGATGTTTATTGAATTAAATTAACTGCTACTATAGCTTTCTAACTGATTTCATTCTTATCCATTTTAATCAATATCTAACACTGAGAAGGCTGTTTTATTTTATTTTTTTAACTTTTAATTTTTTATTAACATATAGTGTATTATTAGCACCAGAGGTACAGGTCTGTGAATCGCCAGGTTTACACACTTCACAGCACTCACCATAGCACATACCTTCCCCTATGTCCATAACCCAGAGAAGGCTGTTTTAAATAAAAATCTGATCATGCCACATTCCTCCTAAAAATCCATTAATAATTTTCTGTTGTCCAGAAGGTGAAGCCCAAATTTCCTTAGCATGGAATAAAATGCCTCCAGTAAGTGTGAGAAAAAAAAGTTGTCCTGAATCTGAACTGGGGTAGAACTTTGTGGTCTGTTATGACTATCTGCTCTTCCTGGGAAATAATGAGCATTCTTTCTTTCTTTCTTTTTTTTAATTGACTTACAATTGATATATAGCATTATGTTAGTTTCAGGTGTATGACGTAATGGTTTGATACTTGCATATATTATGAAACGATCACCATGATAAATTTAGTTAACATTAATCACCAAAGATAGTGTAGCATTCTTTTTATTTATTTTTATTATTTTTTAAAGATTTTATTTATTTACTTGCAGAGAGAGACACAGTGAGAGAGGGAACACAAGCAGGAGGAGTGGGAGAGGGAGAAGCAGCCTTCCTGCTGAGCAGGGAGCCTGATGTGAGGCTTGATCCCAGTACCCTGGGACCATGACCTGTGCCAAAGGCAGATGCTTAACAACTGAGCCACTCAGGCACCCCCAAAGTATAGCATTCTTGATAAAATATTTGGTTAATTTTCTCATAGACTTTAATGATCATAAAAGTTTCTAGGACACCCCCTCCATTTACTTAGTTTTCAAACTAGTCTAAGACTTTTAATTAATAATACAAAGAGGCTAATTGTCCTTAACTGGATAGTTGTCTTTTTTTTTAATCCAGTCAATAGTAACTGTTTAACCATGTTTTCCCCTATAAAATGTCTCTGCCAAGATAGATTCTTTGAGTTGGACTTTTCAGAAAGCCTCTTTTTTTTTTTTTTAAACAAGTTTGAAATAAAACTCTGACATGATTATAATCAATCCGAGAGTGGCTTTGTGTTTTGAAGGAATGAATGCTTGATTATATGAAAGAGGGAAGTCTGATTGTTACTAGCCCTGAAATATTAAATATATTTTATTTTTTGATGCAAAATGGTGGTTTATTAAAGTACAGGGACAGGACCGTGGGGAGAAAGAGCTACTGCCTATATATATTTTAAATATGTTAAATTTTAGCTCCTGTAAGAATAAGTGACATTTTGATTTATACCAGGAAAAAAAGGATTTTCCTAGGTTTTATGAATATGTTTACATGAAATGATATGTGAAAATATATAATAAAGTTAGAGGAAGGCTATGATGGACTAACAACTCTATTTCTAGATTCTTGTATTCTTTACTTTAAAAAGCCAAGGAAATACACCTGCTTATAGAAGTCCTAAAGGCCCAAAGTTATATCTACTCACATCTGTGCCAACAGCTGATCTCATTCTGAATGCCTGCTTTGTATTCACTGGAGCTTCATTTGTTCTTATTTTTGCTTCTCTTGCTAAAGCTGTTTACAATTCTAAAACACAACATAATTTTTAAAAAGTCCCTTGCTATATTACATTTGTTAACTACGTTAACATGAAATTGAAATTTAGAAATGTATTTTGCTTCCTAGTCAGGAATTCTTTCATTTTCAGTATTATGGCCTTCTTGGATATAAATACATTTTAAGGGGGGAATGTATCTGTTCCATTTTCATATGGAGAGAGCAAAGGATTTTAAAGCAGAAATGAAAACCACTCCTCTGCATTTTATCCTTCCTAGTTAAGATACTTCCCTGCTCTCCTTGCTAACTTGATTGTAGATGACTTTTGCCAAACTCCAAACTCATGGTTTGGCAGTATTCAATTATTATTTAGTAGCTATTGTTCACAGCTCCTCTCTATAGAAGGTTAATTATCTACTTGTGATAATCTCTGTTATGTTAATTTTTCATACCCTATATCTATCTGTATATGTTTTATTGATACTTTCTGGTAAATTTCTGATCATTTCTAACTTGTTAGGAATTCCGTAAGAGATAATGAAGTAGGCATAAAAAAAATGGAAGTGAAGTTCTTGTTAATGAGAATTCTTGTTCAGAGGGAGAAGAGATAGTAGCAGGGAAGAGGTGGGATTCCTCAGGAAGAAGGAAGAAGATGAAATTCCTCAAAATATGGTCCTATATGATGAAGATTACATTCTCCATTGCTTAATACCAGTCTTCACTTGATAGAAGCTTAATAAATATTTCTCGAGTTAAAAATACTTTTTGTATTGCTATTTTTATCACCTTTTGTCTCATAACTGCAAATTGATTGTATTTTAAAGGGATTACATAGAGAATCCTGGTTAAGGAGGCAAAGGATATGGACTTGGATGACTGTTGCCCTATTTCCAAGCTCTCAGGGAATCCTAAGCTCTTGTGACATCTCAGGTTCCGAAATAACATACCTGATTCTGGTTTTCCAAAAGCTAGAACTTTCTCCTTCTTGTCGTCTTCTTGCCTGCGATCTAGGATTCTATTCCCATGGGATCCACCATAATCATGAACCAATTTTAAGGTTATATGTGCTAATATAACATTTGACAACAGCCACATTTTAGTAGGACTTTTCTAAAGACTCTCTAAACCCAAAGGAATAATTATAATGGTGGGCTTTTTAGTTACCATGGCTGCTTGCTTCTTCTGGGATCCTGGAATTATACTGTCTACCAAGACACTGGCTTTCTTTATGAGACAGTAGATAATCCTGATTGATTTCTCAGCACCAGCACTCTGCCCTGACATATGTTTCCCTCCCCAACGCCGGCAACACACATTCCCTATGAGGTCAAAGACTTACTGAGATGATAATAATAGTGATTAATATTCCTGCCAGGGAAAATAAATAAAATGCTCACCTGCTGTATGTATTAACTTTTTCACATTTTCAGGAAATGCTGTGAATTCTGAAAGATGTGACTTACTATTAAATTCAAATAATAGAAGAGAATTCATTTGTCTTCTAGAAAAGGAACATTTAGCTATCTTCTCATTAGCCTATTTCATCAGCAGCATATGCAGTAAATACAACATAACTCTTTTATAATGTAGCTTACTATAAAAATTCTAACTTACTAAGGATTCAGTTTGTTCTCTGAGACATAATTTCCTGGAGAAGAAGCCTGGCTTAATTCAACAAATGCACAGTAAGATTAGCCTTATATCCATGAAACCATTATACTAACTCAATTAAACAAATATTAACTCAATACCTACTATTTGTAAAGCACTAGAATAGGTGATATAAATTGCTGACATTTGTATAGTCCTTTGGCATAGTATTACACCAACTCCTCACATCAATTCTGCATGGTGTCATTTCCATTTATAGTTATGGAACCTGAGGGTGAGAGGGATAAGTGACTTAATATTAAAAGTCACCTCAGCAGGAGAGGAGAAGATGGTGGTGGAGTAGGAGGAGCCTAGTTTTGCTTTATCCCGTGAACACAACTAGATAACTATCACATAATTCTAAATACCTCAGAAATTAATCTGAAGGCTCACAGAACAAACTCCACAATTAAAGGGAGAGAAGAGGCCACATCAAAGAAGGTGGGAAGTGCAGAGATGTGATTTAGGGGAGAAATGGTTCATGGCTGCTGTGGAAGGGAGGGAGCCATTGCCATGGGGAAGGGTGAGAGAAAGAAGCACACAGGGGAATGCACTAGTAGAAGAATGTTTCCCTGAAGCCATTGCCTTGGAAAATGAAAGGGACTGAATTTTGTGAGTTCTAGCAACCAGTGTGCCTTTAAGCCTGTAGCTTTAAAGGTCAGCGGACTCAGCTGGGATGGAACCTGTGGAGTACTGTGGAGGACTGTGGAATACTGTGCTCCAGGAAACCAGGGGCAGACATCATGGAAATAGTGATCTGAAGAGCTCTGGGGTCACAGTGGGGAGGTCATTTGGTCTTCTTAGAGTATATCCCTGAAAGGCAGTGTTCCTGGGATACCTCTCTGTGAACAAAGGACCTGGCCCATGCCATTTTCCTTCCCTACCCATGAGGATAAACACAGAGCCACCTGTGAGAAGTAGCACAGCATAGACACTGGATGCCTTACTTGCTTATACCAAACCCCAGTCCCACACACTCTGGAAGAACCGCCCTCCTCAGTTATGCTTGCCTTAGTACCAGCATCAAGGCCCCTTCTCCAGAAGGGAGCACAAACCCCAGTTCATACACATCTTATGGCCAGAGAGTTTTGCAGGCCCTCCATTCTTTCTTTCATTTTTCCTTTCTTTCTTTCTCTCTCTTTCTCTTTCTTTCTTTCTTTCTTTCTTTCTTTCTTTCTTTCTTTCTTTCTTTCTCTTTCTTTCTTTCTTCCTTTTTTTTTAAAAGATTTATTTTAAGAGAGAATGAGAGTGTAAGCAGGGAATGGGGCAAAGGGAGAGGGAAAAGGAGAGAAGCAGACTCCCGGCTGATGGGGAGCCTGACATGGGGCTTGATCCCAAGACCCTGAGATGATGACCTGAGCCAAAATCAAGAGTTGGATGCTCAGTGAACTGAGCCACCCAGGCACCCCTGCAGGGCCTCAGTTCTAGTGGAGGTACTGACAAGTTTCTTTTCATAGGCCGACCAGAGAACACCTAGCTAAAACTTGCCACATTCAGGTCAGGGACCAAACACTGCTCACACCTGGCAAGGAGAACCTTTGTAGAAGACTGGCCTGAAGGATAAAGCAGCCAGGACACAACAGTATACACAGCACACACCAGAGACACTCCCTGAAGTGCCAGGCCCTGGGCACTGTATGGCCTCTTTTTCATAAGGCCATTACTTTCAGGAGCAGGAGATATAACTGGGTTTTCTAATATAGGGAAGAAGGTAGAGACTTAGACAAAATGCAAAGGCAGAGGAATTTATCCCAAATGAAAGAACAAGATAAGGCCATAGCCAGAGATCTAAGTGATTTTATATATATAATCACTTAGATATATAGATATCTATATGTCTATATACATATAGATATTCTAAATGTATAGACAAAATGCAAAGGCAGAGGAATTTATCCCAAATGAAAGAACAAGATAAGGCCATAGCCAGAGATCTAAGTGATTTTATATATGTAATCACTTAAATATATAGATATCTATATGTCTATATACATATAGATATTCTAAATGTATTCTAAATGTATTCTAAATGTAATCTAGATATATGTATAAATATATATTAACATTCCTGATTTAGAATTTAAAGCAACAATCTTAAGGATACTCACTGGGCTTGAGAAAAGAATAGAAGACATTAGTGAGACCCTTGCCACAGAGATAAGAGAGTTAAAAAAGAATTAGAGATCAAGAGTGCAATAAATGAGATTAGAAACATGCTGGATGCAATGAACAGCCGGCTGAAAGAAGCAGCGCAACAAATTAATGACCTAGAAGACAAAGTAATGGAAAGCAATGAAGTTGAACAAAAGAGAGAAAGAAGAACTATGCAAAATGAGAATAGATTTAGGAAACTTAGTGACTTATTCAAATGTAATAACATTTATTTTATAGGAGTCCCAGAAGAAGAGAAAATGGGGCAGAAAAATTATTTGAAGAAATAGTACCTGAAAACTTCCCTATCCTGGGAAAGGAAAGAGACATCCAGATCCAGGAAGCTCAGAAAACTCCCATCAAAATCAACAAAAGGAGGTCAATACCAAGACATATTGTATTTTTTTTTAAGATTTTATTTATTTATTTGACAGAGAGAGAGATCACAAGTAGGCAGAAAGGCAGGCAGAGAGAGAGGAAGAAGCAGGCTCCCTGCTGAGCAGAGAGCCAGATGTGGGGCTTGATCCCAGGACCCTGGGATCATGACCTGAGCTGAAGGCAGAGGCTTTAACCCACTGAGCCACCTAGGCGCCCCCCAAGACATATTGTAATTAAATTTGCAAAATATAGTGATAAAGACAAAAATCTTAAAAGCAGCAAGACAAAAGGATTCATTAACTTACATGGAAATACCCTTAAGGCTAGTTGGAGATTTTTCAAAAGAAACTTTGTAAGACAGAAGGGAATGGCATGATATATTCAAAGTGCTGAATGGGAAAAATTCGCAGCCAGGGATACTCTATCCAGCAAGCCTACCATTCAGAATAGGAGAGATAAAATAGTTTCCTGTAGAAACAAAAACTAAAAGATTTCTTGACCAAAAACCAACCCTGCAAGAAATATTAAAGGGGACTTTTTGAGTGGAAAGGAGATACCAACAGTAACAATATAAAGGCAGGAAACATGAAAGCAGTAAAAATGAATATTTATGTAAAAATCAAAGAACTCACATACATGAAAAGTATATAAAATATAATAACATATACCTAAAATCAGGTGTAGAGAGGAGAAGAGAATGGGTTCAAATTTAAGCAACCATTAACTTAATGTCGACTGCTATTTGCTGAAGAGGTTCTATACACACTAATGGTAACCATATATTGAAACCACTAATAAGTATGGAAAGAAAAAACAGAAATCCAAATACATCACTGAAGAAAATCAGCAAGCCATGGAAGAAAGACAACAAAGGATCAGAGAAAATAGTTAACAACCACCACAAAACACATAATAAAATGGCAATAAATACATATCTATCAAAATTACTCTGAATGTAAATGGACTAAATGCGCCAATCAAAACACATAGGCTGTCAGAATGAATAAAGAAACCAGACCCATCTATAAGCTAAGATTCATTTTGGTCCTTAAGACATCTGCAGAACTAAAGTGAGGGGACGGAGAAACATTTATCATGCAAATGGATGTCAAAAGAAAGCCAAAGTAGTAATACTATGTCAGAGAAACTGGACTTCAAAATAAAGACTGTAACAGGAGACAAGGATGCTATAAGATAATATAGGGGACAATCCAACAAAGAGATATAACAGTTGTACATATTTATGCACTTAACATGGGACCACCCAAGTAATAGAAACTGTTAATAACAAACATAAAGGAACTAACTGATAATAAAGATGATAATAGGGGATTTTAACATTCCTTTTATATCACTGGACAGATCATTTAAACAGAAAATAAACAAGTAAACAATGGCTTTGAATGACACACTGGATCAGATGAACTTATATGTTCAGAGCATTCCATCCTGAAATAGTGGAACACACATTCTTTTCAAGTGCACATGGAACATTCTCCAGAGTAGATCACATATTAGGTCACAAATTAGACCTCAACAAATACAAAAAGACTGAAGTCATACTATGCACCTTTTCTGACTTTAGTGCCATGAAGCAAGAGGTCAGCCATGAGAAGAAATCTGGAAAGATCATGAATACATGGAGGTTAAATAACATGCTACTAACAATGAATGGGCCAAAGAGGAAATAAAAAAAAAAGTTAAAAAAAATACAGGGTCACCTGGGTGGCTCAGTTGTTGAGTATCTGCCTTCGGCTTGGGTCGTGAGCCCAGGGTCCTGGGACCGAGCCCCATGTGTTAGGCTCCCTCTCAGTGGGGAGCCTGCTTCTCCCTTGCCTACTCTCCCTGGTTGTGTTCCCTCTCTTGCTATGTTTGTGTTCCCTCTCTTGCTAGGTCTCTCTCTGTCAAATAAGTAAATAAAATCTTTAAAAAATAAATCATTAAAAAAAAATACACAGAAACAAATGAAAATGAAAACACAACAGTCTAAAACCTTTGGGATGCAACAAAAACTGTCCTAAGAGGGAAGTATATAGCAATACAGGCCTACCTCAAGAAGCAAGAAAAATCTCAAATAAACTACTTGACCTTACACCTAGAAGGGCTAGAAAAGGAAAAATAAATGAAGCCTAAAGCCAGTAGAAGGAAGGAAATAATAAAGATTAGAGCAGAAATAAATGAAATAGAAACCTAAAAAACAGATCAGTGAAACCAGGAGCTGGTTCTTTGAAAAAAAAAAATAAAATTGATAAACCCTAACCAGACTTATTAAAAAGAACAGAGAAAGGACTGAAATAAATTAAATCATGAATGAGAGGAGAAATAACAATCAATACCTCAGAAATACAAATAATTATAAGAATTTTATGAAAAACTATTTGCCAACAAATTGGACAACCTAGAAAATAGGGATAAATTCCTAGAAACATAAAACCCACCAAAATTGAAACAGAAAGGAATAGAAAACTTGAACAGACTGATAACCAGCAAAAATATTGAATCAATAATCAAAAAATTCCCACCAAAACAAAAGTCCAGAGCCAGATGGCTTCACAGGAATTCTACCAAACATCTAAAGAAGAGCTAATACCTATTCTTCTCAAACTATTCCAAAAATAGAAAAGGAAAGAAAACTTCCAAATTCATTTTATGAAGCCAACAGTATCCTGATACCAAAACCAGAAAAGGACACCACTGAAAAAGAGAACTACAAGCGAATATCCCTGATGAACATAGATGCACAAATTCTCAATGAAATACTAGCAAACTAAATCCAACAACACATTAAAAAAAAATCATTCACCATGATCCAATCGGATTCATTCCTGGCAGGCAAATATGGTTCAATATTCACAAATCAGTCAATGTGATACAGCACATCAGTAAGAGGAAGGATAAGAACTGTGTGATCATTTCAATAGCTGTAGAAAAAGCATTTGATGAAGTACAACATCCATTCATGATAAAAACCCTCACTCAACAAAGTAGATTTAGAGGAAACATACTTCAACTTAATAAAGGCCATATATGAAAAACCCACAGCTAACATCATCCTCATTGTGGAAAAACTGAGATCTTTTCCTTTATTATTAGAAACGAGACAAGGATGGCTACTTTCACCACAGTTATTTAACATAGTACTAGAAGTCCTAGTCACAGCAATTGGACAATTCAAAGAAATAAAAGGCATCCAAATCAGCAAGGGAGAAGTAAAACTTTCAATTTTTGCAGATGACACGATACTGTATATAGAGAACCTGAGAGACTCCACCAAAAAATTTCTAGAACTGATACACAAATTTAGTAAAGTCACAGGTTACAAAATCAATGTATAGAAATCTGTTGGTTTTCTATGCAATAATAATGAAGCAGCAGAAAGAGAAATTAAGGAATCAATCTCCTTTATAATTGTACCCCAAACAATAAGATACCTAGGAATAGACCTAACCAAAAAGGTGAAAGATGGGTACTCTGAAAACTATAGAGCAATGATGAAAGAAACTGAAGATGACACAACAATGTCTTTCCACTTTTCGTGGATTGGAAGAACAAGTATTATTAAAATGTCTATACTTCCCAAAGCAATCTACACATTTAATGCAACCCCTATCAAATTACCAATAGCATTTTCCACAGAACCAGAACGAACAATCCTAAGATTTGTATGGAATCACAAAAGATCCTGAATTGCCAAAGCCACCTTGAAAAAGAGAAGCAAAGCTGGAGGCTTCACAATTTCTGGACTTTAAGGTATATTGCAAAGGTGTAGTGATCAGAACAGTATGGTATTGGCATAAAAGTAGACACATAGATCGACGGAACAGAATAGAAAAACCCAGAAATGAACTTACAACTATATGGCTGATTAAAAAGTAAGAAAGAATATCCAGTGTGAAAAAGACAGTTCTCAACAAACGGTGTTGGGAAAACTGGGCAGCAAGATGCAAAAGAATGAAACTGGACCACTTTCTTACACCATACACAAAAATAAACTCAAAATGGATTAAAGACCTAAATGGGAGACCTGAAACCACATAAATCCTAGAGAACACAGGTAGTAACTTCTTTGATACTGGCTATAGCAACTTTTAAATTAAATTAAATTAAATTAAATTAATTTCTTAAAGTAGGTTCCATGCCCAATGTGGGGCTTGGACTTATGACCCCAAGATCAAGAGCTTTATCAACTGAGCCAGCCAGGTGCCCTCACCCTCCATAGCAACTTTTTTCTAGATATGTCTCCTGAGGCAAGGTAAAGGAAAGAAAAATAAACTGCTGGGACTATATCAAAATATAAGCTTCTAAAAGAAAATAAAAGCTGCTTCTGCACAGTGAAGGAAACAGTCAACAAAACTAAAAGGTAACCTATGAAATGGGAGAAGGTATTTGCAAATGACATATCCGATAAAGGTTATTATCCAAAATATACAAAGAACTTATAAAACTCAACACTCCCAAAATGAACTATCCAATTAAAAAATGGGCAGAGGACATGATTAGACATTTTTCCAAAGAAGACATCCAGATGGCCAACAGACACATGAAAAAGTGCTTAATAAAACTGATCATCAAGGAAATTCAAATCAAAACTACAATGAGATATCAACTCATACCTGTCAGAGATTTGGTAATTTAAGTCCCCCATTTAGCTCAGTGTTTTAGAAATAGTAGGGGCTCAATAAATAGTTTTGGTATAAATATATATTTTTTTCTCTAAATGTTTATTATTCTATTTATTTTTCTCTGCATACTCTTTGAATTTATTTACTCCTAAGGTATTATATAAATTTTTATTTATCAAAGTAATGCCTATACATAGCTAAATAATCAAATATCACTAAAATGTCTTTCTCATTAAAAACAATCCTGTGCCTATGTTCCTAACTCTTATCCTTCAACTCAGCCACTTTCACCATTTTAACTTGCATCTTCAGATAATTACCTTTATTGTTCTATATAATTACCTTATTCCTCTTCTTGATTTATTAGCTTTAGAGAGCATTTACTGACTTCTCATTATGGTCTTTGAGAATTTCTTTGGTACCCCAACTTCTCTCCTCCATTTTCCCAATTGAATTAGAATTTTCATTTAAACTAGTATTTAGTATTTACACTATTATGACTATAAATATTGTTCATTGCTGAGTCAAGTAATGTACAATGATTATCTGCCCTTATATGGGTGTTTTTTTTTTCTTGGAGTTAATTATTTCCTTTTCTTTCATTTGCTTAATTTTCTATGTACATACTGCTTATTTGTTCCAAATAGCATCAATGCATCTGTTGAATTTGAATGCCTGGTAGTCATCCTTTCAAACTCACAAACCCATGAAATAAGACATCAGTTCCATTTTTTCCCTCCAGGAAACCTCCCTTTTATACCTCTAATGATTCTGTCTTGTCTGAGTGTCATGCTGGGACTTTCCTCAGCCATTTTCGTTTGGGGGTTGTTTTTGAGAGAATTTGTTAATGTGGCTATAACAAGAACAAAGAAGCATTAATATTTTAGAGAGAATCCAAACTATTAATATATGTATTACTTCTGTGTCCTGGATTCACCATACAGTGAGGTCACATAAAATGAGGTTGCATTTGCTTTTGATGCCCAAATTATGATAGCTCAAGCATTCATGATTTGAATGCAGATTCTGAGCACCACTAACTTTGCAAAGTGCCCTCTCAGTGTTTCTAAAAGGGGTGTGCTCACAGGAGCTCACTAACTAGTCCATCTGCTAGTTACCACAAAGCATTTGCCATGTTCTTCCTCTTTTGCTCTGAATCCCTGGCAATATGTATTTCCCTGAATTCTGTTTGATGCTGGTAGTATCCCTCACTGCTAATGGTAGGTATCCCTCATAAGATGGGTGTTATATTTGCCAGGGGTATTATCTTCTGATTTTACCATTTCTCAGAATACCGGGGGTACTAGGTTTGATGGAATTCACGCCAATTCCACGCCACTTCCTCACACCCTCTTCTCCATTGCTCAAAGTCCAGAACTCACAGTCTCTCTTCCAGTTTTTCCTTTTTGTGATTTCCTCCCCATCACTCCAGTGTCCAAACCAATAATCATCAACATTCATAACCCACTGCTAAGCACCCATTTTTGCAGGAACAACATAAAAGCTAGAAGACCCAGAAACACAGCTCAACTATATAATTTATTACCAAACCAGAATGTTTAACATTTATATTCTAGTGAGTTTCTTAAGCCAGAAAAACAGTCAGCTTTAAAGTAAGATGAAGTCTCCATTCTGGAGATGGAGAAATTCTTGCAGCTGTGCAATGATGGACTTCTTTTTCTGCTAGACAAATTTTAAACGCCTTAGAGTCTACTCTCAATCTAAGCACCACATTGCAAATCTTTAAATATGTTCACATTTTTAAAGAAATCCTCAAGGTTTTTTTTTTTTCCTTAGAAAATTTGGAAACTTTCTATAGATATTTGTAAATAATATGAGGGCATTGAAATAGTATATATTTCAGACTTTTCAATGATTCAAACTGGACTTTGCCCTAAAAATTGTGTAACTTGTAGAGTCTGCATTTTCAAAAAATACTTAAAAGTAGAAATGCCACCAACAAGGAGATCTATGAGCACATGACAACAAAGGAAAGACTTGTGAAGTTTAAAGTAATACCATGTTGGTCTTTTTGGACTAAATGAGGGAATTGTTTTCAAAATGAAGGCTGTACCGTATTATTTCAGAAAAAACTTTCAGGTGGTATACAGACCCTTTATCATCTTCCCCTGCCTCCCTGTCAAGTGTCATTTCCTCCTCCTTTATTTTTTTTAAAGATTTTATTTATTTATTTGACAGAGATGACAAGCAGGCAGAGAGGCAGGAGGAGAGAGAGGGGGGGAAACAGGCTCCCTGCTGAGCAGAGAGCCCGATGTGGGGCTTGATCCCAGAATCCTGGGATCATGACCTAAGCCAAAGGCAGAGGCTTTAACCCACTGAGCCACCCAGGTGTCCCTCCTCCTTCTTTAATGTTCCAATTTTCATTTAGTGGATGAAGACAGTTGGGTTCATAATTTACCCAATTAGTAAGAGGTAGAGCCAAGATTTTAACACAGTCAGTTTGATTTCAAAACTGGTAGCAGCAATGGCCACGGATGCCAAACTATGGAAAGAACCAAGATGCCCTTCAACGAATGAATGGATAAGGAAGATGTGGTCCATATACACTATGGAGTAATATGCCTCCATCAGAAAGGATGAATACCCAACTTTTGTAGCAACATGGATGGGACTGGAAGAGATTATGCTGAGTGAAATAAGTCAAGCAGAGAGAGTCAATTATCATATGGTTTCACTTATTTGTGGAGCATAACAAATAGCATGGAGGACATGGGGAGTTAGGAGAAGGCATTTGGGGGAAACTGGAAGAGGAGGTGAACAATGAGAGACTATGGACTCTGAAAAACAATCTGAAGGGTTTGAAGAGGTGGGGGGGTGGGAGGTTGGGGGAACCAGGTGGTGGGTATTAGAGAGGGCACGGACTGCATGGAGCACTGGGTGTGGTACAAAAACAATGAATACTGTTATGCTGAAAATAAATTTTAAAAATGATTAAAAAAAACTCAAAAAACTGGTATCTCTTTTCCTGCTTACCGTATTGCAACTTATCATTTTGGGTGACTACAAAGATGACCTTAAGGAAAAGAGCTGACATAAGGGAATTACCTAGCCATGTGGATTATCTGGGATCTCCCTGGGTGTATATAATGGTTCTCTGATAATACACACTGTGTTGAAGGAGGCTCTGGAGAGGGATCTCTTGTACAAGCAAATCTAATCCTAAATCTCACTGTCTCTCTTCTTTCTTCTAATGCCTTTTTTTACATCCCCTTTTTGGAGAGAGGCCATGTACCTGGTTGCTGATCCTACACTTTGCTCCCCATATGCCATGCACGTGGTAGACTCAACTTACCTTTCCTATGACATCTGTTAACAGCTTGAGTGCCAGAGGATCATGAACCAAGGAGTCTGTGTAAAAGGAACCAAGGTATTTCTTTGGGTTGGTTGGATTGTCCTGGGCACACAGATCTGGGCGCATGTTGAATCCATGGGAAATTCTTCCGACTGTGAAAGGGAAAGCACCTCCTGCAAGTAAAACCCATTAGTGAGGGGCAAGTGTCAGTTGAAAAGGTTATTTTTCAATCCTCATGGTATATACAAAGAGGAGTTACTGTAGTCCAGTATTTACAAAGGATTTATTGTGTCCCAAATGCTGGGAGATGACAGAACTAATGATACGAACTCATCTATAAATTCATGTTTGAGGAATTTATCCTAAAGAAAGAATACATGTGTGTAAAGATATGTGGTCAAGGTTTTCAAATGTAGTGTGCTTATAATAGCAAAATACAGAGACAGCCTATGAACTGGGAAATATCTACATAATGATGGCATATCCATAAAATGTATTGCCATGCGTGCAACCATCAAAAGTAATGGTCGTTGTGGTATGTGTGTGTGCCCAAGAGTCAGAAACTCAATTACCTGCAGGGACCAAGTAGGAAATATAAATGAATAAAATAAGCCTATTTGTAAATAATAGAGAATGGTAGGGACTATTGCAAACTGGAGAGCTTATAGTCTGACTAGAGGGATTTAAACAAAAACAAAACAAAGCAAAATTAAACAAAAACTATGCCAACCAAACTAACCTTGTCCACAAAAATGGAATTTAGTTCCCAACCATCATATACTTTATGACTAGAATGATGGCTGCAGGCATGTTATGGACTGAATTATGGGGTCTCTCTAAAATTTTTATGTTGAAGCTCTAACCCCCAATCTAACTGTATTTGGAGACAAGGGTAATTAAGGAGGTAATTTAAGGTTAAATGAAATTATAAGGTGGAACTTTAATCTGATAGGAGAAAGGAGAGGGACAGTGAGATTTGGGATTAGATTTCCTTGTACAGGAGATCCTCCCCAGCCTTCAACACAGAGTGTGTATCGCCAGAGAGCCATTATATACACCAGGGAAATCCCAGATACTCCACATGACTGGCTGATTCCCTTAGATCAGCTCCTGTTCCTTAGGATTATCTCTCTACCCATCCAAAAGGATATGTCATGTGCATACTAAGAAAGTAAACTTCTACAATCCAGGAAGATAGGAATCACCAGAAACTAATCCTGCAGGCAATTTGATCCTGTACTTCTAGCATCCAGAACTGTGTAAAAATGAAGTTCTGTTGTTTAAGCCACTGAATCTATGGTATTTTGTTATGGTAGATTGAGCTGAGTAACGCAGACAGTGCCTTACCTCCATGTGCAAAACACACTTTCAGTTTAGGAAATTTCTCAAACACTCCTCCCATGATCATGGAGCAAATGGCAGTGGTGGTCTCTGCTGGCATTCCTAAAAGAGGAAATAGTCACAGGGTGTAAGGCTTGTCATCTCAAGCAAGAAGAAGCTCTCTTGGTTGGGGGAATGGCAGCTTGCTGTGATTGTCAATGCTGAGAAATGTGAGGTCCCTCTGTCCCAGCTTGGCTTGGTTGTCTAGAAGCCATTACTTTGGCAAACAGACCACTAGAAGCTTCCTATGTGCCACTTAGACTCCTGTGGAGTCATCTAATGGACAAGAGAGTCAAGGAGCCAAAGGACCGAGCTTTTGTCCTGATTCTTCCACTTCAGTGTGGATGATGGAGCAAGAAGAGTACAGTGAGTCTGGGTTGAAGCCTAACTCTTCTAATTTCTTGCTTCCTGTCCTTTGACAAATTATTTAATGTTCCTGAGCCTGTGCTTCTTCACCTGTGAAATGGGTCTGTTGCCCATCTTGCAAGACTATTTTGGAGCCTTGAAAATGATGATGTTGGGAAAGGTTCTAGCCAGAACTTCACATTGGAGGTGCTCAACAAGTGTTAGTTGCTTCCCTGTGCTTCAGCTGTATAACGTGTTTGTTCTTGCCACTTAGTTCTCAATAAATATTAACTAAAATTATAATTCCTGCCAAATCTTTGCTGCTTCTTAGAGGTGAGGTCGAAAATAACTGAATTAGAATGAGTTGTTTTGGGAGGACTGGGTGGCTCATTCGATTAAGCATCTGCCTTTGACTCAGGTCATGATCCCAAGGTCCTGGGATCAAGTCCTGTATCAGGCTTCTTGCTCATTGAGGAATCTGCTTCTCTCTCTGCTTGCCACTCCCCCCTGTTTGTGCTCTCTTTCTCTCTGGCAAATAAATAAATAAAATCTTAAAAAAAAAAAAAGATGAGTTGTTTCAAGTGCTTTGTGCCCCTCGAAGAAGCATCTGTTCCATGCCTAGTGCCTTCACCTCCACAAAGTTAGTCTGGGTTACATTTCCAGGCAACTGCTTTTCAGACTGTTATCAACAAATCTCTGGGGGCTCCACAGGTAAGCCTGTACCTTCAGGGGAAGACTTACTCTCTGACTGCCAAATGGGGATTTACCAGATGCTCATCCTTCCCCAAGCCTGTCATTGCTCTATGGACAGAGATGGTCTGACTCCCTGGCCTTGTAGGAATTCTGGAAGAGTGACAGATTCATATCTGTCTGGCATTGGTTTGTGGGCAGAGCTTCCTGAAGGCGGGAGGATGGAAAGCGTCACTTCCTTTTTGTCCTGTGATTCTGCTCTCCATTAATTATTTGGACCATAGTTACATAATCCATTCTCTTTACAGGAACCAAAGTGGAATATTTACAGTGTCAGTTGCATCATGTTCCTCCCTTACTGGGAGTCCTCCAATCGGCTGATGACTACTTTTGTGTCCAGAATAGAATTCCGAAATTAGCCTTTGTTTGTTTGTTTATAAACTGTGTCTCTGTCATCTCTTTCTTCTAACCAGAACATTAGCTTCAGAAAGGCAGAGGTTTTGTCCATGTCAATGTCCTCATTGCCTTGTACAGGGCCTGGCATGCTGGAAAGGATCAATATATACATGTTGCATAAATGAATGATGAAATGTCTCTTTAGGCACATGTTCTTCTGTTTTTCATGTGGGAAGTTGTAATACAAATAAGTTTGTGGGACTAGTCAAAGTGTTGTCTGAATTAGGATGGCTTTTCTTTGGAGCTGGACAGCATTGGTGCCTTTTAGGTTGTCTCTTCCTGCTAATTCTTGCTGAAAAATTTGGTGGAGGATGGGTAGGAAGCTGCCTTACTAAATACATTGGTCTCCAAAAACAATCAGAGAGATACAAAATGCCAGAGCAGAAAGATAGTGCAGACCAGCTCTCCCACTTTACACATGAGAAATGGGCCTGAAAAGGTGAAGTGATTTGCCACAGGTTATACAGAAAACTAGAGCCTAGATGGAACTGAAATTCAGTTTTCTTACTTCCAATATACTGCTCCATTAGTTCTTCATGTTGGTTACTTTATCATTACCTGTACTAATGATACAAGTACTATCATTTGTACTAACTATGATTAGTTATAACTAACTATGATTGTACTAACTGGGCTGAGGAGAGAATGGAATAATGGCCTCCCTAAAGAAAATCCAAGGCTGTTCAACTGGGAAACCCACTACTGGATTTGTAGATGAGCCGCACTTTTTACCTGTGACCACAGAACTGCCACCTGTCTCCATTTCCTGTTATCAGGAGTAATAAGGAGATTGGATAGGCCAAGCAGAGGTCTCTCCTCTTATCCTCTCCTTTACCTTCATGTGGAATCATGAATGAATAGAGCAGGAACAAAGAGCAACAGAAAGGAACAGATAACAGAAAAACTGAAAGCCTGGGTCATCTACAATCTAGGGTGGTGGGAGTTGACCTTCTACTTGTTAACTCCAGCATTCTCATTTTAAGAGCTGATACTCTTTTTCTTTCTTTCTTTCTTTCTTTTTTTAAAGATTTTATTTTTTATTTGACAGAGAGAGAGAGAGAGAGAGAGAGAGAATGCCCAAGCAGGGGGAGTGGCAGCAGGAGGAAAGGAGAAGCAGTCTCCTCCTCGCTGAGCAGAGAGCCCAGTGTGGGGCACAGTGCCAGGACCCTGGGAGCATGAACTGAACTGAAGGCAGGCACTTAGCTGACTGAGCCAACCAGGTGCCCAAGAGCTTGTTGGCTCTTTAAAAAATTCTATTACGCAGGCATGGTTACTTATTTTTGGAGCTTTTTTGGGAGTCTGTGTAGTGAGGTAGCTTTGGAGTCAGACAAATTTGTGTAAATTCCATTTTCACTTATTAACTGTGTTACTTGGACAACTTATCTAACCACTCAGAGACTTGGTTTCTTCCCTATAAGACGGTTATTATAACGTCATCCTCATAGAGTTTTATGTGGATATGTATATATTGAAGTAATGTATATAGCATTTATCCCAGAGCTCAGTAACTTGTAATCCTGTTAATTATTCATACTTTCTCTTTTTGACATAGAAGGGTTCCAGAAATAATTGGAAAAAACCAAAAACTTGATCCTCTTTTTTAGAACCAAGCTGATACAAACCTACAAGCCAAGGGAGCCAGTATTTGGCCATCCGTCCATCCATCTGCATGTCCCAGGGGTGCACAAATAGGGAACAGTTCAGCTTTACAGCCTCCTTCAAAGAAGCAATGAGAGAGAGAGAGAGAGAGAGAGAGAGAGAGAGAAGGACTGTTATTTGGATGAACCAGCAAATATAGGGTACTATTTTAGGGAGACTTTTTCTCTGGGTCTATATTGATGTGAATAAATAAGCTAAAGCATTTTTGAAATTGTTTCTTAATCTATATAAAAAAAGCATTGAGAAATTCTGCTCCTGCTTAGAAAATAAGAAGGCCTCTTAGAATTAACAAGGGAGTTGGTGGATTGACCATGGAGGTCAATGAATATAATATATTTTTGGCAAAACAAGTCACAGGAAACATCCAGCATTCAAGTGTTGTAGTTGAGAGCAAAATGCTCAAGGACTGATCCCACACCTCAAATGCAGGGGAAGTTTCCTCTGCTGGTTCCTACTTGATCCATTCTTTCAGGAGGACTGTTCAGATTGTACACTTAGAGTCAGGGCTAGAGTGTTCCCTTGTTTCTCCCGCTTGGAAACCTGAGGATGTGAAAGTGAAGAAGCGATAGGTGGGGGCCAGAGGCCCGTGACTAGACTGGAGCAGGCTGGCCTGACCCAAGCCATTGGTCACACAGAGCCCAACAATGGCTGGGAGTTTCTGGGGGTCTACAGGTACTCACAAAGCCTCAGGAGCCCAGCTGAGTCCCTGAACAGTCTGTTGCGAATGAGATGCCTTCAGGAAGTCAAGAGCTCTCAGTTCCAGCCCTGCAGGTACTGCGATGAATGTCATGGGCAAACCTATTCCAGGTCCTTCTGGGAACTGGAAATCCTATCTGGATGGAATGACTTTTATTCAACAAAATATTTAATTTGAAAAAGTTCCCTCAGTGGGCATTGAGTATGAGTGCTTAACAAGATTCAAAACCAATTTTCCTTAACTCATTTCTTACCTAAATATATTGAGGTGTTGGAGTGATTCATTCTACCTTTACATATAAATATGTGGGTTGGGGCACCTGGGTGGCTCAGTGGATTAAGCCTCTGCCTTCGGCTCAGGTCATGATCTCAGGGTTCTGGGATCGAGCCCCGCATCAGGCTCTCTGCTCGGCAGGGAGCCTGCTTCCTCCTCTCTCTCTGCCTGCCTGTCTGCCTACTTATGATCTCTATCTGTCAAATAAATGAATAAAATCTTAAAAAAAATATGTGGGTTAAATAGGGTGATGCAACATAAGTTCTGGACATAAACATTTTTATTTAGTTTTAGTTTTAAATTTCATTTATTTTTTTAAAGAAGAGAGAGAGGTGTGCTAGTTGGCAGAGTGGGGGAGCAGTGGAGAGGGTGGAGGAAGGCAGAAGGAGAGAGACAATTGAGCCCAATGCAGGAATTGATCTCACAACCGTAAGATCATGACCTGAGCCAAAATCAAGACCCCGGTGCTTAACTGACTGAGGCATCCAGCTGTCCCCTGGACATATGCATTTTAAAAATGGAGATGCAATTATGGGAGAACAAGAGATTCTGGAAGCGGCAGACAAAGGGTAGATTGGAGAAGGGACTTCTAATTTCATTAGGTTCTGGGGACAGAAGGGAGAGGAGGTAATTAGTTTCTGATAATGGATGCAGGCAGAGTTAACTTCTTGGGATGGGTTGGAGTTGACAAAGGCACAAAATCATGGTATCTCAGTGGGATTTGACTCCTTATTAGGATAAAATGTTATTCTATGCACCTGTGATGGTGCATTTCTCTTCAATTCAAATTAGTAAATACTCTTGATACCTTCTGTATGTAGAGAACACAAAAAGAAGTCACCTAAACTCTCAAAATTGTGATAACTCATGTTAACAGAGAACTTACCATATGCCAAAGCTGTTATAAGAATTTTATAATTGTTGACTAGTTTAATCCCTTATAAGATGAGCACTTTTAAAAATTGAAATATATATAAATATACATAATATATATACATAATATACAATGTTCCATTACTTTCAGGTGTACAGCATGGTGATTTGACAACTCTACCTTATGCTGTGCTTACACAAGGGAAGCTGCCATCTGTCACCATACAGCACCATTACGGTATTGATTTTATTCCCTATGCCGGACCGTTCATCTTTGTGACTTACGTATTTCATATCTGGAAGGCAAGTATCCCCCCCCCCCTCCGCTTTATTCATTTTGCCCATCCCCTTGGTAGCCACTGGTTTGCTCTCTGTGTCCATTGGGTATATCACTGTCTTTGTTTATTTTTCTTTTAGATCCCACATATAAGTGAAATCATATGGTATTTATTTGTCTCTGACTTGTTTCACTTAGCATAATACTTTCTGAGATGAGCATTTTTATTACTCTTATTTTACAGAGAAAGACACTAAGGCAGTTAGAGGCTAGGTAAATTACTCAGGTCTTGTGTCTGATACATGGTAGAGGCAGGCAGTCTGCCACTGCTAGTCTGTGTGTCTCATACTTGTAATAAGGACATTTTTGTGCCTGAAAACTGACATGAGCATGTATGGTTGGGTTCACTCACTAACGAGGGAGGTCTAGGAAATAAAGGAGATGGCTAGACACGTTGGAGGTCCAGGCTCCCTTGAAATGACAAAGCCAACTTGATTCATGATAACTCCTGTCATTTGTTTTAGCCATGTTATTGATGCAAGCTAGCGACTAGTGAGGCTGTCAAGTCTTGCTAGCCGAATGAATGTGCTGCCAGCCCCAGGATATCACAGATCTGCTGGGGTCAGGATACTCTCCTGAATTCCCTGAGAGATCAGCAGCCCCCAAAACAGCCTATTTAGAATGAGTGATTGGTTGAGCGAGTCATACAAATGAAAATATCCATTTGGACCACAACTGACTGCTCTTGCTTTTTGAGCTCCTTAGTAATTCATAAACCCAATCCCAGTGAATAATAAAATGATTTGCAGCTGAAGGCTTGCTCACATTGTGCTGAAACAACTTGGATGCACAATTAAATAAATTCTCTTTCAAAGCCCATTAGAGTTTCTAGAAAACATTCACTGCTTCACCTCAGTCCCAGCAGCCAATATGCTTCAGGGAGTTCAATATTTAGAGGAACATTAAATCTTTCAGGTTATTGGGAGGCAATTTAACAGGTAACACCCTAACTGGTGGGCATTGTCCATAGATATAAACATGGAAACATTGTTTTTAAAAGATTCTATTTATTTATTTGAGCGAGAGTGAGAGAGAGCATGAAAGGGGAGAGGAAGAAGCAGACTCCCTGCTGAGCCTGGGACGCCAGGATCATGACCTGAGCCAAAGGCAGTTGCCTAACAAACTGAGCCACCCAGGTGCCCAACATGGAAACATTTTTGCATGTAGGCTGAGCTCAATAAACACAAATAAATGATCTGTGGTTATAGTGCTGGGCAGTACACCCACATCTATTTATTTATTATTTTTTTAAATTTTTTTTTAAGATTTTATTTATTTATTTGACAGAGAGAGAGAGATCACAAGTAGGCAGAGAGGCAGGCAGAGAGAAAAGGGGAAGCAGGCTCCCCGCCAAGCCAAGAGCCCAATACGGGGCTCGAGCCCAGGACCCTGAGATCATGACCTGAGCCGAAGGCAGAAGCTTAACCCACTGAGCCACCCAGGTGCCTCTAAAATTATTTTTGAAGATTTTGTTTAATTATTTGTCAGTGAGAGAGAGAGAGAGAGAGAGAGCATAAGCAGGCAGAAAGGCAGGCAGAGGGAGAAGCAGTCCCCCCTAAGCAGAGAGCCCAATGTGGGACTTGATCCCAAGATCCAGGGATCATGATCTGAAGGCAGACGCTTAACTGACTGAGCCACCCAGGTATCCCCACCAACATCTATTTAATTCACTATTGAAGATTTTGCATTTACAATGAAAATAATAGAAAGCAATACTACTATCATTCTAGAAATATAGAAAGAAATAAAAAATGCAATTGAATGTAGAATTATGCATCTTGATTCCTGATACGAAGAAAAGCATGCTTAGTTGCAGAAAGAACAGAAGGGCAGAGGAGGACTGGTGGAGAGGACCATGGGACTGTGGACACTTAATTTGGATACTTGGAAGGTGAAAATGGCACTGAATTCCTGAAAATAGACTCTATAAAGCAATATTTCAAATGTAGAAAGTTGTAAACAATGGTACCATGAACTTTCATATACTCACCAGCTAGTTTCACCAAATATTTTGATGGCATTGTTTTTGTTACATGTTTTAATTATACATTTTCAAAATATATGGCATAAAGAGTATATTAATTGAGGACTGGTTAAATAAATCAAAACATATCCATATATTGGAATATTAGGCAGTTATTTAAAATTCATGCATTAAGAGAATTTTCATTTAGATTAGAAATTCTTCATTAGGATATGAAATCACATGTATAATAGAATTCAGATTTCTTTAAAATATAGATATATGCAGAAACATGCAAACAAAATAAATATATAATAACAGTGATTATCTTTGGGTAGTGGGATTATGAGTTATTTTTGTTTTCCTTTTTATGCTTTTCTGTATTTTCCAGAATTTCTTCAAAATCCCTTCATAATTTTTTAAAAAATATTTTATGTATTCATTTGAGAGAGAGAACAAGAGAGAGGATGAGCTGGGGGAGAAGCAGATGGAGAGAGAGAGGGAAAGGCAGACTCCCCGCTTAAGCCTGATGGGGGACTGGATTCCAGGACTCTGGGATCATGCCCTAAGCTGAAGGCAGGTGTTTAACTGACCGAGCCACTCAGGCACCTGGAAAACAACTTCATGATTTTGAAAGATAAGTATTTTTTTTCTAAAGCAAAATAAATACTTTTTTTTTCTTTGCGTGTCACTAATATGGCCTTTTGTACTATGGCTGGGATGAGGGTAATATTTCAGCGTCCAAATGAAAGGGTAGAAAAGGAGCATGGGGGATGGAAAGGAAGAGAGATTTCCCTGGCTAACTCCAGGCTGGCCTGTGAAACATTTCCACCTGTCTCTCTTCTAGGGTATTGCCCCTCCTTTTGGAGAACTCTTTCCATATTTCCTGCTATATGCAGCATGTCATCAGGCATCTTTCTTCCTCCCTGCCAGGGAGGTGACATATTCCTATTCTGCTCTCCAGCACCCAGCACCATGCTGGCTCCACCGCATGCTGGCTGAGGTATCCCCGCATACTCACGGCATAGACAGGGAAGAGTTCCGGCGCGTTCAGGTCCCACTCGTTGATGTGGGAGCCGATCTGGACCCCGGGAAAGCCCAGCTCCTTTACGCAGCGCTCCATCTCCTTAACAGCAAGCTCAGGGGCCTGCATGGGCAATGTGCCCAGGCCCACAAACCTCTTGGGGTGGTTCGCAACAGTGGCAGCCAAGTCATTGTTTAAAAGCTGGCACAGATCTAGAGTGTCCTGAGGTTTGGCCTGGTGGAGACAGGTAAGGGAAGATCATATCATTCATAACCTACTTCTTTAGATATTTACTCTAACAACACCACCTGGGCTGAATCATTTGTCACTGTCCATTGCTTTTACTCCTCAGCAAGCTGGGGCACAGATTGAAATGGCCCCTGACTGCAGGAGACCAAAAGCCAATCACTGCAAAAGTAAAGAAAACTGCTAGTGTATTGCTGATTAATTAGAAAAATGGAAGTAATAATCAGAAGGGATGGACACAATTACTGGGCCAGTCATCCTATAGTAGAGTGGAAGGAGGGTGGACCACACCCTCCCACCCATCCCCGGACACCCAGGGGGTCAGCAAGGCTGATGGCTAGTGATGATGAACATTTTTTCATGTGTCTTAAACATTTGTATGTCTTCTTTGGAGAAGTGTCTGTTCATGTCTTCTGCCCATTTTTTGACATGATTATCTGTTTCATGTGTGTTGGGTTTGAGGAGTTCTTTATAGATCTTGGATATCAACCCTTTGTAGTGTCATTTGTATCTTCTTCCATTCTGTGGGTTGCCTTTTTGTTTTGTTGATTGTTTCCTTTGCTGTGCAGAAGCTTTTTATCTTGATGAAGTCCCAAACGTTCATTTTCGCTTTTGTTTTCTTTGTTTTTGGAGACTTGTCTTGAAAGAAGTTGCTGTGACCGATGTCAAAGAGGTTACTGCCCATGTTCTCCTCTAGGATTTAAATAGATTCCTGCCTCACTTTGAGGTCTTTCATCCCTTTCGAGTTTATCTTTGTGTATGGTGTGAGAGAATGGTCGAGTTTCATTCTTCTATACATAGATGTCCAATTTTCCCAGCACCATTTATTGAAGAGACTGTCTTGTTTCCACTGGATATTTTTCCCTGCTTTGTCAAAGATTATTTGACCATAGAGTTGAGGGTCCATATATGGACTTTCTATTCTGTTCCTTTGGTCTATGTGTCTGTTTTTGTGCCAGTACCATACTGTCTTGGTGATCACAGCTTTTTTTTTTTAAAGATTTTATTTATTTATTTGACAGATCACAAGTAGGCAGAGAGGCAGGCAGAGAGAGGGGGGGGGGAAGCAGACTCCCCGCTAAGCAGAGAGCCCGATGCGGGGCTTGATCCCAAGCTGAAAGCAGAGACTTTAACCCACTGAGCCACCCAGGCGCCCCGATGATCATAGCTTTGCAGTAAAGCTTGAAATCAGGCAACATGATGCCCCCAGCTTTGTTTTTATTTTTCAACATTTTCTTAGAGATTCAGGGTCTTTTCAGTTTCCATACAAATTTTAAGATTGTTGTTCCAGCACTTTGAAGAATGCCAGTGGAATTTTGATCAGGATGGCATTGAAAATATAGATTGCTCTGGGCAGTGTAGACATTTTAACAGTGTTTATTCTTCCAATACGTGAATATGGGATGCTTTTCCATCTTTTTGTGTTTTCTTCAATTTCTTTCATGAGTGTTCTGTAGTTCCTCAGGTACAGATCCTTTACCTCTTGGCAATTGTGGTAACAATTATAACAATTTGTTTTTAATTGTACCAATTTGAATTCAAATTGCCAGTTTGAATACCTTTTATTTCTCTTTGTTGTCTGTTTGCTGTTGCTAGGACTCCTAATACTATGTTGAACAAGAGTATTGAGAGTGGGCATCTTTGTTGTGTTCCTGATCTCAAAGGGAAGGCTGTCAGCTTTTTCCCATTGAGGATTGATACTCACTGTGGGTTTTTCATAGATAAGAGTTGATGAAATTGAGGAATGTTCCCTCTATCCCTATACCTTGAAGCATTTTAATCAGAAACAGGGTGCTGTGTTTTGTCAAATTCTTTCTCTGCATCAATTGAGAGGACCATGTGGTTCTTCTCTCTTCTCTTATTGATTTATTCTACCACATTGATTGATTTATGAATATTGAACCACCGTTGCATCCCAGGGATAAATCCCACCTGGTCATGGTAGATAAGCTTTTTAATGTACTCTTGGATCCTGTTCACTAGGATCTTGTGAATCTTGGCATCCATATTCATCAGGGATATTGGTCTGAAAGTCTCCTTTTTGATGGGGTCTTTGCCTGGTTTGGGGATCAAGGTAATGCTGGCTTCATAAAGTCTGGAAATTTTCCCTCTGTTTCTATTTTTTGAAACAGCTTCAGGAGAATAGGTATTATTTCTTCTATGGATGTTTGGTAGAATTAACCAGGGAATCTGTCAGGTCCTGGGCTCTTACTTTTTGGGAGGTTTTTGATCACTGCTTCAATCTCGTTACTAGATATTGGTCAATTCAGGTTGTCAATTTCTTCCTGTTTCAGTCTTGGTAGTTTATAGGTTTCCAGGAATGTATCCATTTCTTCTAGATTGCTTAACTTATTGGCATATAATTGTTGATAATAATTTCTGATGATTGTTTCTATTTCCTTAGTGTTAGTTGTGATCCCTCCCCCTTCATTCATAATTTTATTAATTTGGTTCCTCTCTCTTTTCTTTTGGATTAGTTTGGCCAGTGGTTTATTGATCTTATTAATTCTTTCAAAGACCCAACTTCTAGTTTTGTTGATGTGTTCTACTGTATCTCTAGTTTCTAACTCATTGATCTCTGCTCTAATCTTAACTAATCCCTTCTTGTGCATGGGGTTGGCTTAATTTATTGCTAATTTCCCAGATCTTTAAGGTGTAAAGAGAGTTGGTGTATTCGGGATATTTCAGCTTTTTTGAGTGAGGTTTGGATGGCTATGTATTTCCCCTTAGGACCACCTTTGCCATAACCATAGGTTTTGGACCGAAGTGTCTTCATTCTTATTGGTTTCCATGAATTGTTTAAGTTCTTCTTTGATTTACTGGCTGATCCAAACATTCTTAAGCAAGGTGGTCTTAGCTTCCAAGTGTTTGAATTTCTTCTAAACTTTTTCTTGTGGTTGAGTTCCAGTTTCAAAGCATTGTGGTCTGAGAATATGCAGGGGATAATCTCAATCTTTTGGTATTGGTTGAACCCTGATTTGTGACCCAGTATGTGATCTATTCTGGAGAAAGTTCCGTGTGTGCTCGAGAAGAATGACTATTCTGTTGCTTTAGGGTGGAATGTTCTGTATATATCTATGAGGTCCATCTGGTCCAATGTGTCAATCAAAGCTCTTGTTTCTTTGTTGATTTTCTGCTTAGATGATCTGTCTATTGCTGAGAGTGGCATGTTAAGATCCCCTACAATTAATGTATTCATATCAATATGACTGTTTATTTTGTTTAACAGTTGTCTTATGTAGTTGACTGTTCCCATATTGGGGATATAAATATTTACAATTGTTAGATCTTCTTGGTGGCTCAGTCGTTGGGCATCTGCCTTTGGCTCAGGGCATGGTCCCTGGGTCCTGGGATCGAGCCCCACATTGGGTTCCCTGCTCTGTGGGAGGCCTGCTTCTCCCTCTCTCACCCCTCTTGCTTGTGTTCCCTCTCTCGCTGTGTCTCTATCAAATAAATAAATAAATAAAAAGAATGATGTAATGTCCTTCTGTATCTCTGACTACAGTCTTTAGCTAAAAATCTAATTTATGTGATATGAGAATCACTACCCCAGCTTTCTTTTGAGGCCCATTGCCATGAAAGATGGTTCTCCATCCCTTCACTTTCAGTCTGGATGTATGTTTAGGTTTAAAAATATGTATCTTGGAGACAGCATATGGATGGGTCCTGTTGTTTTATTCAGTCTGCTACCCTATGCCTTTTTATGGGAGCATTTATGCTGTTCACATTGAGAATGATTATTGAAAGATAAGTTTTTATTGACATCATGTTGCCTGTGAAGTCCTTATTTCTATACATTGTCTCTGTAACTTTCTGTTCTGTCCACTCTTGGGTTCTTTCTTCTTTTATAGAACTACCCCTTAGTATTTCTTACACTGCTGGCTTGGTGGTCACATAATGTTTTAGACCTTGCCAGTTGTGGAAGCTCTTTATTTCTCCTTCCATTTTGAATGTCAGCCTTGGTGGATAAAGTATTCTTGGCTGAATATTCTTCTCATTTAGTGCCCTGAATATGTCTTGCCAACCCTTTCTGGATTGCCAGGTTTCTGTAGACAGATCTGACGTTATTCTGATGGTTCTTCCTCTGTACGTAAGGAATCTCTTCCCCAGCTGCCCTTAAGACCTCCTGTCTGAATTTATGATTTGTGAATCTCACAATTAAGTGTCTGGAGGTCTTTTTAGACTCGTTGATCTTGGGGGGTGTCCTCTCTGTCTCTAGGACACACACACTTGTTCCATTCCCCAGAATAGGGAAATTTTCATCCAGTATTTGTTCAACTATATCTTCTAGTCTTCTCTTTCTCCACCCCCTCAGGGATCCCAATAATTCTGACATTGGAACGTTTTGTTGTGTTACTTATTTCCCTAATTCTGTTTTCACAGCTTTTAAGTTGTTTGGTCCAGGCCTCCTCCTGATCCTGCTTTTCTATCTTCTGTCTTCTAGAAGATCACTGATCTTCTAGAAGATCACTAATCTGATCTTCTGCCTTGGTTACCCTAGCTGTTAAAGTATTTAGATTAGATTGGATCTCTTTGATAGCATTTTAAACTTCTGCTAGGTTGGCTTTCACTTCCCCCTTTGAGATTCTATGTTGCCACTAATGGTCTTCTCCAACCTAGCCATTGCCTGGACAATTTTTACCCTAGATTCCATTTCCAACATATTGTTTATGTCCATATCCAGTAGTTCTGTGGCAGAGGTCAAAGTCTCTGAATTTTTCCTCTGTTGGGTGTTCCTCTTCCTAGTCATTTTTGTGAGAGGTGGTTGAGGCGATGTATAGCTGAATATATCAACATGATACAGTCAAGGTGTCCCTTGGAAAGTTTTGGAACAATGGGAGGTCATCACCAAAAAGAAAGAAAAAAAGGAAAAAAGAAAGAGAAAAAGGAAAAAAAAAACCCAGCCAAAATGAGTTCCAAAAGTAAGGTTTATAAGGCATATAAACCAAAAACGAAGAAACAAGAAGACTGACAAAAGTAAGAGACAAGAAAGAAAAAAAAAAAAGAAAAAGAAAAACCCACCCAAAATGAACCACAAGAATAAATTTATACAGTGCAAAAGCAAAAACAAGTGCACAGAAACACTGACAGAAGAGTAAGATGGGAAGGTGGTTATAAACCCTTGATGTGGGTGTATCTTGTTATCTTTGTTAAAGGACTCAACTTCCCAGAGATACAGGGAAATTAAAACTGTCTTATATATAGGGGTAGTATCAAATAGGGAAAAAGGATTACCTTGAAGCTTATATCTATTTATATTTAGAAAAAAAAAAACCCGCCAGGTATATATATGAAAAAAGCTCAAGTTAAAAAGTTATTATGTTAAGAAAAAAGTTATTATGTAAAAACAAAAGTTATTATGCAATATGTAGTATTAAATATCTAGTTGTAATGGTGAGTAGGTTAAAAAAATACGATGAACCGTGAGAACTAATTAAAAAGAAAAGTTGTATCAATGAAATATACAGGTTTGGGGGCAATACCGGAGACTTAATATACTGTTTTCCCCTGATATTGGGGTTTTACAGTTTTATGGGGACCCTGTGGTTATTGTCCTCTTGTTCTTTTAGCTTGTCTTCTGGCGGAGGGGCATGCTGCGTTGTTTTTCAGTGGGTCTTGCTTTGGCTGAGTCACCCTGTCCCCTATCAAGTGGCTGGGCTATGGGGAAACTGGGTTTTTCAGGTTTTTGTCTTGAGGTTTTTGTTCTTGGGCAGCTTTTTGCGGCTTTTCAGAGGGCTAGTGCAAAAAGTAAACTGTCCACACATAGTGCTTGATCTCAGAGAGAAGCCTCAGTCTGCTCCCCCCTGGATCACCCAGAACACACAGACTCCCCCTCTGCAAACTCCGATGAACACTGCAACTTCCCACAGGCAGGTGGTGGAAGGCTGCGGACCTAGAGACTGTTGGCTGGGTCCCACACCAGGCTCTCTCACGTGCGGGTGGGAGTGCGCCCAGCCAAGCAGTGGCACAAGCATCGGAAAGCCAGAGGCTCAGGGATCATGGACTGGGGGCTGTGCTGCACTCTCTCTGGCGTGGGTGGTCAGAGGCACTGGCCATCCTGGGTCCATGGGTTAGGACTGTGCCCATGGCTACCCAATTCCACAGTTGCCCTTTAAGAAATTTTGCTCTTTTTGAGTGCTTTTAAGCAGACTCCAGGTTAATGCTGGTCCCCAAGCACAGGGTAATTTCGTACTGGGTTATTACTTTCCAGTGAGTCGCTTCTGGTGGCTCCTTCCCCCTTCTGTTTATCCTTCGATATCATTCTGAGCATTCCCCTCCATTTTACCTCTCCACTGATGATTTCCTGCCCCCATAGAGATCCAGAAGTGTATAATCTTACATCTCAGGCTGATTTCATGGGTGTTCAGAGTGTTCTGGTAGATATTTAGCTCACTTCAGGATGGGTTGAAATAGGGTTCTCCTACTTCTCTGCCATCTTGCCCCTCCTAACTCTCCTTTCCTTACTGTTTCTTTCCTTTTAACTTCATCCTACCTCCACTGGCAGGCATTTGGTACTTTCCAGAAATTCCAGCTGTTCGGTCAAAATAGTAGACACTTTGATAAATTTTCACATATTGAAGTCTTAGAGTTTTTTTTTATTAAAAAAACAATTGAGTCTAGAAGTGCCTGGGTAACTCAGTTTGTTAAGCTCCCAAGTCTTGATTTCAGCTCAGGTCATGATCTCAACATCATGAGATGGAACCATCCTTGGCCTCTGCACTCAGTGGGGAGTCTGCTTGGGATTCTTTCTCCCTTTCCCCCTGCTCCTCCCCACTCTTTGCACTTTCTCTCTCTCTTTCTCTCTCTCAAAAATAAAAAATAAAAGAAAATTAAAAAATGAATCTAATCGCAGGAACAGCTAAAGACTAAATAAAGCATTAATAGTGGAATATGAGCATGGGTGGGGAAAGTCCGCGTGAGCAGGTGATATTTCCATTACTCCTTAAATCACCACACGAATGAATATTCACTTGCTTGAGCAGATACTTAGTGCATCCCCAGCTGTGACCTCCCACAGCCTGTGATCATGCCTGAAGCTCAGTGCTAGAGATTTAATCTGTTGGGGAGAGGCATCCAAGTGCAGCAATCCCATTTTGAATTGTGTATTTCCCCCAGAGAGCCAGCATATCAAGCCATTATTATTGTTCTCACTTTTTGGCCATTATCATCTCAGAATAAACTGGCTTGTCAGTGACTGAGGAAGGCACTGCAAGAATGAATCATGAGACAGGTAAGTTCTGAAGGAATTCAGGTTGAGTCTAGAAGTACCCTGTTCAGTGGAAATGTAATGCGAGTCACACGTTGACCTGTGGCTCCTGGCTACTGTTCTGGACTGTGCGGGTCTAGAGCAAGAACATGACTAGGAAGAATGCCTGGGAAGGGACACTGCAGTATGCAAAACTGGGGATCCCTGGTGATCTCTAAAGGGGAGGAGAGTTGGGGGGGGATAATGTCAAGACTTGAGGCATCTGTCCACTCACTAGTGAGCTGAACATGAGCCTTCACCAACCAATGAGACCATTTAAGTTTTCACACTTACCCAGTAACTAAACATGACAGGAACTGTGGAAAGGGCTTGCACAGTCACTCCTAGACACAGACACAAAGAAAGGCAAAGGTGATGAGAAGAATAGTCCAGGCATTCCTCCTGCATTTGCCATGGCCCAGCATGTCTCCATCCCACCCTCCCCTCCCCTGCTTCTCCTCCCTATCCCCCTGAGAGGCTCTCTGTCCCAGGCTTCCCTTATCCTACAGTTCTAGGTCTAGGGGGAAGAGTAAATGCTGGGCAAAAATGAGCTCATTCAGGGCAGAAGATATGAACAGACACTTCTCCAATGAAGACATAAAAATGGCTATCAGACACATGAAAAAATGTTCATCATCACTAGCCATCAGGGAGATTCAAATTAAAACCACATTGAGATACCACCTTACACCAGTTAGAATGGCCAAAATTAGCAAGACAGGAAACAACATGTGTTGGAGGGGATGTGGAGAAAGGGGAACCCTCTTACACTGTTGGTGGGAATGCAAGTTGGTGCAGCCACTTTGGAGAACAGTGTGGAGATTCCTCAAGAAATTAAAAATAGAGCTTCCCTATGACCCTGCAATTGCACTACTGGGTATTTACCCCAAAGATACAGATGTAGCGAATTAATCTGTACCCCAATGTTTATAGCAGCAATGGCCACGGTCGCCAAACTGTGGAAAGAACCAAGATGCCCTTCAACGGACGAATGGGTAAGGAAGATGTGGTCCATATACACTATAGAGTATTATGTCTCCATCAGAAAGGATGAATACCCAACTTTTGTATCAACATGGATGGGACTGGAAGAGATTATGCTGAGTGAAATAAATCAAGCAGAGAGTCAATTATCATATGGTTTCACATATTTGTGGAGCATAGCAAATAGCATGGAGGACAAGGGGAGTTGGAGAGGAGAAGGGAGTTGAGGGAAATTGTAAGGGGAGGTGAACCATGAGAGACTATGGACTCTGAAAAACAATCTGAGGGTTTTGAAGGGGCGGGGGGTGGGAGGTTGGGGGAACCAGGTGGTGGGTAATGGAGAGGGCACGGATTGCATGGAGCACTGGGTGTGGTGCAAAAACAATGAATACTGTTACACTGAAAATAAATTTTAAAAATTAAAAAAAAAAATGAGCTCATTCAAGAAAAGACTAAGAGGCCCCATTTGTAAAGGGATATTTCTACCCTCCTCTCCCTGTGAAGTTTTATTTAAGCAAGACATTTTTCCATCAATTCTTTCAGAGCTTTTCATCTTAGGTTATGTGTGACAGAGAGTGCTTCTCAACCACCTTCCCTTTTAATTCATCTCCTTAGTGAGCCTGGGTGGAGTCCCACTGTCTGGAATGCACAGAATGAGTCTCTTTGGTAGGCGCCAGAATCCAGCAACCAGGATGCCTAAAATCTTTTGTCTTCAAGCTCCAGGAGCTGGGGTATCAGGAGAGGTGCTGCCAGACTGAGCTGGCTCTTTTTTCTTTTGTAGCTACATCCAATCCACTGGCAAGTCCGGTTAGTTACTCTGATTCTTTTCATTGCCCACCTATCCCACCCCTTTTACTACCTGGTCCAAGCCACCAGCATACATGGACCACTGCAGAAGCCTCAACTGGTCTCCTACTATCATTCTTGTCCTCTTAAAGTTTGTTCTCTCCTCAGAAGTCAGAGTAAGGCTTAAAAATCCGATTAAGTCACTTCCTTGCTTCAAACTTCCAAGGACTTTTCATCACACTTGGAATAAAATCTAGACTTGAACGTGGTCTGTAAGGCCCCACGCAGTCTCTCCCAGGGCTCACCTTGTGCTTTGTTGGCCCTCTGCCTGTTCTTTGGAGTGCTTTCCTACCCCAGAACTTTGCACTGCTGTTCCACTGAGTGGAATGTTCTTTGGCTCATCACAGGATGGGTTCCTTTTCACCCTTAGGTCGATTGGGATGTCACCTCCTCAGAGAGTCCTTCCCCAACTCCAGCCACTCTCTACACCATTGTTCTGTTTCCTCCCTTTTCTATGTAATCTGTCATTACTGTGTTTAGTTGTTTACTCTGTGGATTCTACTATGAAGGTAGACACTACTTAAGCCTGACTGTCCATGCCATATCTCTAGTGTCCAGAGCCATGACTGCCATGTTGAACAGACCCAGTAAATGAAAGAATTAATCATTATGTAGTGAGGACTAGAGACTGCAGTGTTTAATTAGAAAGCACTGTTAAAACATTGTTGCTGTAATGTTTATGCTCATTGATTAGGATAAAATAGATGAGCTCCTTTCAATTATAAAATCTTTACATTTTACCTAAATACTTTTGCCTATATTACACTATTTCATTTCTACATTTTATAGATTAGATGTAAGGTCACTGGTTTGAAAGTGGTGGGGTGAGGCTCCTATCCAACATTTTTCCTTCCCTCTACCTCACAGGCCATTACATGTCACATAGTTCAGATTAAAATTGCACTATTTATGTATCACTTGGTTTGGATACATATTCTTTGGTCTCTGAGAACTGAAAGGGAAAAAAGAAGCCTAATCCATTTGGAACTTCTCTTTTTTAAAATGGGGGTTTTAACCCTATGGCATAACTCCCCAGACTTACCTCTTGATTAAAATGGAGAGGGGGAATGTCATAAGAACAAATGTTTAGGGGCGCCTGGGTGGCTCAGTGGTTAAAGCCTCTGCCTTCAGCTCAGGTCATGATCTCAGGGTCCTGGGATCGAGTCCCGCATCGGGCTCTCTGCTCAGCAGGGAGCCTGCCTCTTCCTCCTCTCTCTCTCTCTGCCTGCCTTTCTGTCTACTTGTGATCTGTCTGTCAAATAAAAAAAAATAAAAAAAAACAACCCACAAATGTTTAGGCCCTCCTTTGGACATTCTGATTCAGTGGAGTGGGCCTGAAAAAGAATTTTAACAAACATCCCAGGTGATCCTTATCCTGAGAGAGGTTTGGGGAGAGATTTTGTGGTAGAATGAGAGAAACAGCCCTAGGTACAATCCTAGATCTGCCATTACTAGCTGTGTGATCCTGAACAAATCACTTAACCTCCTTGCCTCCCTTAGTAGGTACAATGGGTCCTATTGCAGGCCCTTTCCACAGTTTCTGTTGTAAGTAGGTACAATAATACCTGCCTTCAGAGATGCTGAGAGAGGATGAGGTGTGAGCAGGTATTTGCTCACATCCCTCAGACTCCACTGGGGCCTCTTAGCGTCCTTCATGCAGAGAGGACTGAGCTCCCACTCCAGCCCTTACCAGGCCTAGATCCCTCTCTAGTCCTGACCTTCCTGGGTTGATCCCAGAACCAGCTTCAAGAGGAACTCAACTTAGTTGAGGACTTGGGAACACAGATGTATCATCTTGTTGTTATCTTAGTATTTTGGTCTTTCTCAGCTCCATGTTGGATCTTGTGGTGAAATGACCCAGGGTCTGCTGGTTACATTTTCCTCCCCATGAAGATGGCATGGATTGCTGAAATCTTCTATGCTGGGCATTTCATCATTTTATTTTCTTACCTCCACAGAGGTGGTAGGATATTGTTGTTAAGCCCCTGGGGTGTCAGACTGCCTGGGTTTGAATCCTGTTTCTGCCCCCTGCAAGCTGTGTGATCTTGGGCAATTTGCTTAATCTCTGTCCCTCACTTTCTTTTTCTATAAAATAGGCATAATAGTAGATACTATCTCCTAGGGTTGTTATGGGGATTAAGTGAGTTAATACATGGTAGGTACTGAGAACAGTACCTGGTGCGAAGTAAGTGTTCAGCCAGGGTTAGTCATGACAATTCTCTCAAGGATAGCCATGGAATGAAACACAAAACGAAACCCGAAGGAGACACACTTCATCTAAACTGCAGTCATAAGCTGTGATTCTCACAACAGCCATCTGAATCTCATTTCTATAGTTTTCTCCTTGAAACAATGAGTCCTTGCTCAAACTTCACATTTATTTATTTTTTCTTTTTAAAATTTTAATTTTATTTCACTCAAATTCAATTAATTAACATATGGTGTATTATTAGTTTCAGAGGTAGAGTTTAGTGATTCATCAGTTGCATATAACACCCAGTGTTCATTATATCAAGTGCCCTCCTTAATGCCCATCACCCAGTTACCCCATTTCCCACCCACCTCTCCTCCAGCAACCCTCAGTTTCCTAGAGATCAGAGTCTCTTATAGTGTGTCTCCCTCTCTGATTTCATCTTATTTTATTTTTCCCTCCCTTCTCCTATGGTCCTCTGTTTTGTTACTTAAATTCCATGTGTGAATGAAATCATATGATCATTGTTTTTCTCTGATTGACTTATTTCAGTTGGGATAATATCCTCTAGTTCCATCTATGTTGCTGCAAATGGTAAAATTTCATTTTTTTGATTGCTGAGTAATATTCCATTGTATATATATACATACCACATCTTTTTTCTTGATTCATCAGTGGATAGACATCTGGGTTCTTTCCATATTTTGGCTGCTGTGGACATTGCTGCTATAAACATTGAGGTGCAGGTGCCCCTTTAAATCATTATGTTTGTGTCCTTTGGATAAATATCTAGTAGTGCAATTGCTGGGTCATAGGGTAGCTCTATTTTTAACTTTTTGAGGAAACTCCAAACTGTTTTCCAGAGTGGCTGCACCAGATTGCATTCCCATGAACAGTGTAAGAGTGTTCCCCTTTTAGCACATCCTCACCAACATCTGTTATTTCCTGATTTGTTAACTTTAGCCGTTTTGACTGGTGTAGGGTGATACCTCATTGTGGTTTTCATTTCTATTTCCCTGATGCTGAGTGATATTTAGCATTTTTTCATGTGTCTGTTAGCCATTTGTATGTTTTCTTTGGAGAAATGTCTGTTCATGTCTTCTTCCCATTTCTTAATTTTTAAAAAAGATTTTATTTATCTATTTGAGAGAGAGGGAGAGAGTGTGCAAAAGTGTGGGGAGGGGCATAAGGAGAGGGAAAAATAGAGGCTCTGGTGAGCAGGGAGCCTGATGTGGGGCTCAATCCCAGCACCCCGGGGATAATGACCCGAGCCAAAAGCAGACTTAACCAACTGAGCCACCCAGGCACCCTGACTTCTGCCCATATTTTGATTGATTTTTTGTTTTTTGGGGTGTTGAGTTTGATAAGACACTTGCAAATATCTTCTCCCATTCTGCAGTTTGTCTTTTAGTTTTGTCAACTGTTTCTTTTCTGTGCAAAAGCTTTTTATCTTGATGAAATCTCAATAGTTCATTTTTGCTTTTGTTTCCCTTGCCTTTGAAGTCGTGTCTAGCAAGAGGTTGCTGTGGCAAACGTCTCAGAGTTTACTGCCCGTGCTCTCCTCTAGGATTTTGATGGATTCCTATTTCACATTTAGGTCTTTCATCCATTTTGAGTTTATTTTTGCATATGGTGTAAAAAAAATGGTCCAGTTTCATTCTTCTGCAAGATGCTATCCACTTTTCCTAACACCATTTGTTGAAGAGACTGTCTTTTTTCCACTGGATATTCTTTCCTGCTTTGTTGAATATTAGTTAACCATAGAGTTGAGGGACCATTTCTGGGTTCTCTATTCTGTTCCATTTATTTGTATCTGTTTTTCTGCCAGTACTATACCATCTTGGTGATTGCAGCTTTGTGATTGAGGATGATGTCCAGAATTGTGATGCCATCAGTTTTGGTTTTCTTTTTCAACATTCCTTTGTCTATTTGTGGTCTTTTCTTGTTCCATAAGTTTGAGGATTGTTTGTTCCAGCCCTGTGAAAAATATCGATGGTATTTTGATAGGGATTGCGTTAAGTGTGTAGATTGCTTTGGGTATCATGATATTTGAACAATATTTGTTCTTCTAATCCATGAGCATGGATTGTTTTTTCCACTTCTTTATGTCTTCCTCAATTTCTTTCATAAGTGTTCTATAGTTTTCTGAGTACAGATCCTTTGCCTCTTTGGTTAGGTTTATTCCTAGATATCTTATGGTTTGGCTGTAATACTGATTGGGATTGATTCTTTAATTTCTGTTTCTTTTGTCTCATTGTTACTGTATAGAAATGTAGCTGACTTCTGTGCATTGATTTTATATCCCACCCCTTTACTAAATTTCTGTATGAGTTCTAGCAATTTTTTTCATGGACTCTTTTGGATTTTCAACATAAGAGTATCGTCATCTATGAAGAGTGAAAGCTTGACTTCTTTGTCAGTTTGGGTGCATTTTATTTCTTTTTGTTCTCTGATTGTTGACACTAGGTCTTCTAATACTATATTGAATAACAGTGGTGAGAATAGACATCCCTGTCATGTTCCTAACCCTAGGACTCTGTTTTTCCCCATTGAGGATGATATTCTCTGTGGCTTTTTCATATATGGCTTTTATGATATTGAGGTATGTTTTCTCTATCCCTACACTGAAGAGAGTTTTTATCAAGAAAGGATGCTGTGTTTTGTGAAATGCTTTTTCTGCATCTATTGAGAGGATCATATGGTTTTTGTCCTTTTTTAAAAAAATTAAAGTGCTATACCACATTGATTGATTTGTGGATGTTGAACCAACCTTGCAGCCCAGGAATAAATCCCACTTGGTTGTGGTGAATAATCCTTTTAATGTGCTGTTGGATACTATTAACTATTATCTTGGTGAGAATTTTTGCAATCATATTCTTCAGGGATATTGGTCTATGATTCTCCTTTTTGGCAGGATCTTTGTCTGGTCTTGGGATCAAGGTAATGCTGGCCTCAAAGAATGAATTTGGAAGTTTTCCTTCCATTTCTATTTTTTGAAACAGCTTCAGAAGAATAGGTATTAATGCTTTTTTAAATGTTTGGTAGAATTCCACTGGGAGGCCACCCAACCCTGAAGTTTGTTTGTTGGAAGATTTTTTATTACTGCTTCAATTTCTTTGCTAGTTATGTCTCTGTTCAGGTTTTCTATTTCTTTTTGTTTTTATTTTGATAGTTTGTATGTTTCTAGGAATGTATTCATTTCTTCCAGATTGCCTAATTTTTTGGCATATAGTTGCTCATAATATGCTCTTATAATTGTGTTTCTTCAGTGTTGGTTGTGATCACCTCTTTCATTTATGATTTTATTAATTTAGGTCCTTTCTCTTTTCTTCTTGTGAGTCTGTCTAGGGGTTTATTGATCTTGTTAATTCTTTCAAAGAACTAGCTCCTAGTTTCGTTGATCTGTTCTACTGTTCTTTTGATTACTAGTTCATTGATTTCTGCTCTAATCTTTATTAATTCTTTTCTTCCCCTGGGATTAGGCTTTATTTGCTCTTCTTTCTCCAGCTTCTTTTGGTGTAAGGTTAGGTTGTGTATGTGAGATGTTTTTTGTGTCTTGATAAAGGCCTGTATTGCTATATACTTCCCTCTTAGGACCACCTTTGCTGCATCCCAAAGGTCCTAAATGGTTGTGTTTTCATTTTCATTTGTTTCCATGAACTTTTAAAATTCTTTTTAAATTTTCTGGTTGACCCATTCATTCTTTAGTAGAATGCTCTTTAATCTCCATGTATTTGTATTCCTTCCAAATTTTCTCTTGATTGGGTTCAAGTTTTAAAGCACTGTGGTCTGATAATATGCAGGGAATAATCCTAGTCTTTTGGTACTGGATGACACCTGATTCATGGCCCAGTATGTGAAGTATTCTGGAGAATGTTCCATGTGCACTCTAGAAGAATGTGTATTCTGCTTTAGGATGAAATGCTCTGAATATCTCTCTGAAGTCCATCTGGTCCAGTGTGTCATTTAAAGTCCTTGTTTACTTGTTGATCTTCTGCTTAGATGATCTGCCCATTGCTGTGAATAGTGTGTTGATGTTTCCTACTATTAATGTATTATCAATGTGTTTCTTTATTTAGGTTATTAGTTGGTTTATATAATTGGCTGCTCCCAAGTTAGGGGAATAAGTATTTACAATTGTTAGATCTTCTTGTTGGATAGACCCTTTTATTCTGATATAGTGTCCTTTGCCGTCTCTTATTACAGTCTTTGGTTTTAAAATCTAGTTTGTCTGATGCAAGCTACTCCAGCTTTCTTTTGATGCCCATTAGCATGGCAAGTTGTTCTGCACTCCCTCACTTTCAATCTGGAGGTGTCTTTGGGTCTAAAATGAATCTCTTATAGACAACATATCAATGGGTCTTGTTTTTTAATCCATTCTGATATCCTGTGTCTTTTGATTGGAGCATTTACATTAAAAGTAATTATTGAAAGATATGAATTTAGTAACATTATATTACCTGTAAAGTCCTTGTTTCTGTATATTGTCTATTCCTTTCTGGTCTTTGGTACCTTTGGGCTGTCTCTTCACTCAAAGGATCCCCTTTAGTATTTCTTGCAGGGCTGGTTTAGGGATGACAGATTCTTTCAGTTTCTGTTAGTCCAGGAAGCTCTTTATCACTCCTTCTATTCTGAATGAGAGCCTTGCTGGATAAAGTATTCTTGGATGCATATTTTTCTCATTTAGCACCGTGAATATATCATGCCAGTCCTTTCTGGCCTGCCAGGTATCTGTGGACAGGTCTGCTTCCAAACTATCTTTCTACCCTTGTAGGTTAAAGACCTCTTGTCCCGAGCTGCTTTCAGGATTTTCTCTTTACCTCTGAGATTTGCAAGCTTCACTATTATATTTTGAGGTGTTGACCAATTTTATTGATTTTGAGCGGGTTCTCTGTACCTTCTGGACTTGAATGCCTGTTTCCTTCCCCAGATTATGGAAGTTCTCAACTATTATTGGTTTAAATAAACTTCTGACCCCTCTCTTTCCTCTTCCTCTGGGACTCCAATTATTTTAATATCATTTGTTTATCTCTCTTTCTCACCATTTTTATTCTCTGTCATTTTATCTTCTATATCACTGACTCTTTGGCCTCATTTATCCTAGCAGTTAGAGTCTCCATTTCTTATTGCATCTTAGTAATAATCGTTTAGATTTCAGCCCGATTATAGTTCATTTCTCCAGTAAGAGATTCTCTAGTGTCTTCTATGCTTTTTTCAAGCCCAGCTAGTGCCCTTTATAATCATTGTTTTGAATTCTAGTTCTGACATCTTACTTATATCCATATTGATTAAATCTCTGGCAGTGAGTACTGCCTCCTGTTCTTTTTTTGGGGGGTGAGTTTTTCAATCTCATCCTTATGTCCAGAAAAGAATAGATGAAAGAGATAAAATACAAAAATAGCAACAACAATACCAGAAAAATATGCACTAAACAATTTAGAAGATAACAGAAAACAAACAAACAAACAAACAAACAAAATAAATAAAAAGAGAGAGAGAGAGAGAGAACAGTCAAACAAGCTGTAGAAGAGAACTCAACAGTAAATTAGATCCTGGGTGTATTTTGGTCCATTTTTTAGAAGAAACTAGGTCCTAAAATAGGAAAGAAAGAAAAACTATATATAAAAATAAAATTGAATACAAGGAAACAAAAAATGAAATATATATATATAATGTAAATGTAAAAATAAAAATAAAAAAAGACTTAAAAAAAGAATTGATAAAATAAACTAGCTGAAAAGAAAAAATATAAAATGGAAAGACTAAAGAATAATGAGAAAAAACCCACAAATGCTGTATACTGTTTTCCCCAAGAGCTAAAGTTTTGCAGTTCTCTGTGATTGGTAAATTTGGTATTAGCCAGATGTTTGTGCTGGTCTTCTGGGGGAGGGGACTGTTGTGCTGATTCTCAAGGTGTCTTTGCCCGGACAGAATTGCACCCCTTGCCAGGGGACCAGGCTCAGTGTAAGCAGTTCCAGATTGCACTAAGTAGTGCTGTTTTGCTCCCTGAAGGCTTTTAGCACTGATTGCTTTGTGGGGGGAAGGATGAAAATGGCAACACCCCAATATCTAGTCCCAGAGCTGACGTTTGTGTACCCCACTCTTCAGTGAGTCCTTACAGAAAAGCAATTGATCACTCTTGTCTCCCTGTTTTTTTTCCCTCTCCCTCTGAGATTTTAAGGAAAATAAATCATTTTCTTTAGTTGAGGTGAAAAAACTGCTTCCTAAGTTCATATGTTTCCTTGAGAGGAAACACAGCAAATGTAATTAAGAGATAAACTATGATATAATCCTCTTCAAATTCCATGCTGTCCATAGACGTACTTCATAGTCTCCATAATTATCTAGCTGAATTCCAGGGACTAGATGAAATTAGGGTCCCCTATGCCTCCACCATCTTCACTCTGAACTTTGCATGTAGATCAAACCTTGCTCTTTGCTCTAAGCCTGGGAAGTTTTTTCTCTCTCACTCCTCTCCCACTCCCATATACTTCTGGAACAGAGGCGTATACTCTGTGTTCTGTGGAATGGTCCACAGAGGTGCTTTAGACTTTCTGTAAAATTCAATTTGAATGCTATTTAAATATACTTATAATTGTTTAAAAAAAAAACTATAAGGAAGTATCCTAGACCAAGTTCTAACATGCCAAAGACTACCTACTTATTTGGGACTGGCGAGTTAACTCATTTTGTGCAGATTTTGGTATAAAATGTCTTCTTCTATCTCTGTATATGTTTGAAGTTCTTATAAATTTGTCTTTGATTAAGAAGGTGATAATTCCAAGCTGCTCTTTCATTTGTGTGTATGCATTGTTTGTTTTCTTTTTTGACTCTAGACTACCCATGTTGAAATTTAAGCCTGACAGTATTATAGTAGTGAGTTCCCTGTCACGGCCCCTGGTCAGGGCTCACATGTGTCTAGAAGGCTCAGTGCATCTTCTTGGAGGATATACTCCTCAAGTCACATGGTCAACCAGGTAGTAATAAGTAAAAGTACAACGTGGCCATCATACCATATTTTAGATAGTCTTAAAAATTCTTTTAAATTTGAGAGACTTGTTTGCTTTTTAGAAGTAAACTAAGGAAAATCAAGCAGTTCTTAGAAATTGTTAGTGATTCAGCTTTGAAACAAGAATTTCCCAATTTTCCTCTTTCAAATTTTTGGGTTAGCTTCATTGTTTTTTATTATTATTGTTGGTTACATCATAGAGTATTCTGAGATTATTATGCAATTAACTCTCTTTTTAACTACTCCCGTTTCCACCCCTTATACATCAATGGGGACATTCTGTGTACTGTGCATTGAGACAAACTATAGAAAGAATATGGATCCTGAATCTGATAAGCAAGTAGTTGGCATCCTTAATTGTGAATTCTCATTTTTTATGGTTTTAGTTGACTTCATAGTAAGTACTCTACATTTGAGCTTAACAAGTTTGAAATAATAAAATACTACTTTTATCTTTTTGATGATGTAACATTCTACTTTAAAACAGGGTATACCTGATTATAAAAGTTTAAACCCACACTTTCTAAAAGCATTGTATTAGAAGCAAAGCTGAATAGCCTGTCCTGTAGAGAAAAGTCAATCAGAAGCTGCCATCACATTAATCACATTAAGTGGTGAACAGACTTTTAGAGGCAGATGTTGCTTTTATATCAGATGCAAACATTGGTAGCATTTCTCGCCCAACTACCTGTTTGGTCCATTTGTCTAATACGAACTTCTGGATCCCAGCAGTTCTCTTGGATCACTCTGAAGACCTTCCCATCTTTCAGCATCTTTGCTTCTCCCTAGGGCAGAAAACTCGCATTAGCAAAAGGTTGACCTAGGCTTACTTAGATTTATTCTTCCTTGTATGCTTTGGAACATGTGTTTTGGAACATGGTTCTCTACATGTTCCAAAATTTGGGGGGGGGAGTGGTTTACTTAATCCTTAGAGAAGTAGAAGTCTGTTCATTTAATGGGACTCAGCTTTTCATCCTCGTGCCTTAATGTTGGCCTGGAATTGAAGAGGTGTGCTCTCTTCATGTCAGTGACTGGACACGGAACAAGGTCATGGTTATGGCCTTTTGGGGCTGCATACTGAGCATGGCTGGTCATCTTGCGGATCTCAACTGCTGGCTACAGGACCTGAGAGGATGGCCCAGTGTCTGGAAAACTCCAGACCCATAACATTGGACTTGGAAAGGGCCTTTGAGATAGACTGTCTAGTCCAACCCTCTTGTTTTACAGAGAAGAAACAGATGGATAGTGACAGTAAATGAGTTGTCTAACAGAGCAGGGCTCACTGATGTCAACACCTGCAGGACAAGGCAGACAATGAAGTGAATCAGTCTAGTAGCAGGTATGAAATTCGGTGCTAAGTTGTTAGCTTCCACCAGACATCATGCCTGCCTGTGTATGTTACATTTAATACTCAGTGCAAAGAGTCCTCTAAAGTGGACTTTCAATTTGTAATTCCTAAAGAAAAGGGAAAGGTGTGATCAAGGTCCCTGAAATCATAGTGATCAAGTTCAAATCCCCATTCTACCACTTACTGTGTAAACTTGAGCAAGTTAAACAATATCGCTGAGCCTCAATTTGCTCATCTTTAAAATAGGAATAATAATGTGACTTAACTTGAATGGATCTTGTAAGCATGAAATGGGATAATCCATTTAATACACTTAGTGGAGTTTCTGACACAAGTTAAGTGCTAGTTATTCTAAGTATTAGTTTTTAATGATGTATGGCTAATTAGGGAATAGACTATCTTCTGATATTCCCCTGCTTTGATGGCACATCACCCCTCATGGTGCTTCAGGGCCTCAGGATTGCCCTTGCGCCCTATGTGATGGCTGAATGGTCATGTGGTGATCAAAGGCCTTGAGCTCTGCTTGATGGAGTCTTTCACCTTCCTCCTCTTCCTCTAGGCTTGATTGTGAGTGGTACACAGGCCCTGCCACAGCTTTTTTCTTCATCCTTCTATTCCTTGGACAAGAACTTCTCCATCCCACGCATGGAGAAATTTGACCACTTTTCACCTTCAAGTGTGGCAGCCCATTCATATCTGGCATGCATACGTAAGACCTCACATCCAAGTTTTCATTTCTCATGGCTGGGGAAAAGATCACTGAACAATGACTTGTATACTTGATATAGCTGTCCATACCTAGGCAGACCTGAGTCTCTTGACATTAGGACATCATGATTTATTTGCCTCAGTTCCCATCCTTTGTTGACCTGGCAGCATCTGAACCACCTTCCCAGATTGGGCAATCTCCTGTGAGAGTCTTGGTGGAGGCAGGTCCCAGATACCCTCTCATAAAGCCTCAGAGCCCCAGTGCTTGCTCTCCTTGCCCCAAGTTTGACCAGCAATACTTAGTTTTTAATCAAGAGGAAGTGATGCTAAAAGACAGGATTGGTGAATTCTGCCAGTGATTTCAGCAGTGACCCTGTGCTGTATCCATTGGCAGTCGTGCTGGTGGCAGTGTTCAGTGTCCATCTGGGAGGCAGCAGCCAGGCTAGGGAGTCCTGTGGTATGGCCTTGGCTGTGGCTTCAATCACCTGAACATCTTATGAGTGGTTCCCTAGGCATTTGCAATTCTGGAGGGGCTTGAGACACTTGCAACCAATTCCTTTTTTGCTTAAACTGGCCATTATTGGTTTCTGTTGTTCACAAAAAAGATTCCTGAATAATACTGATTGCACAAATAGAATATAGGAACATGTGTCTTTCTATTTAGTGAAGAAGGGAGGGGAGAGAATGACAATAAAAGAAAAAGTGAAGAAATAAACTTTTATTTGGCAAATTAGAGGCTTTATTTTTCTTTTGCTCCTAAGTAGAAAAGCTTAATCACTATAAAGTACCCAGGATAGCAGAGTGCGGAAAGAGCATGCATTCCAACAGACCTGGGTTTAAAATCTCATGAAGTTACTTTCTACCAGTAGAAGAGGATTGGTCAGGGGATTTCTCACTTGAAGCCTCACTTCTATCTGCAAAATGTGGACAATTATATTTGTCATGCTGTGGCCACCCAGCATCTCTGGAACACTTCTGTGTGTGAAGAAATTTTATGAGGGTGAATCCAGAGTTCACTTTCCCAGCCTTCCTTGTAGCAAGAGTACTAACAAATTGCAGAAACTACCTTCTGGTATGGGTGTTGTCTGAGGTGCCAGATGTGGCTGGAGCAGAAATGTCAATACTCTGGTTTCCAGTCTCATCAGCATCAGCATAAGTTTCTTGTCTGTGGCCAGGCACTTGCCTTTTTGGTGGAGCAGCACCCCCCCAAGTATGATTTGGCATTGTCCATGTTAGCACAACCTCATGGTTTGATCGCTTGTCTTCCCAGAAGGTTTGTGAGCTGCCTTTCTTCTTAAGCAAGATAGAATGGGTTCTGTTGTTTGCCACTAAGAACTGGGTGAAACAGAAGATTCAATAATAGAGTATTTGTAAAGAACCAGGTCAGAGAACATGCTTCAACATTTCAGGCCAGATTTTACCATATGTTATTAATGGTGTAACATTAATAACATATGGTAATATGTTAATGTTTTACCATATGTTATTAATGGTATAACTATAACATATACCTATATAACTATAACATATACCATATGTTATTAATGGTATAACTAATAACATATGGTAATATGTTAATGTTTTACCATATGTTACTAATGGTATAACATTAATAACATATGGTAATATGTTAATGTTCTCTGGGAGATGCATGAGTAAGTTTTGGTTTTAGATAAAGCAGGATGCATTATAGCAGAAATGGATCATTTAGTTCAAGTCTTGCATTTAATAGTAAGTCCATAAAACGCAGTGACTTGTCCAAGGTTATAGATCCATTTTCCATATCATCAAGCTGATATTGGTAATTGGTGTCTATCTAGTAGGCAAAGGTTAATTGCTTTCACTTCCTACAGAGTCTGATGTTTTGAGAGGATGGCCCTCATTACATGGAAGGAGAATTGGACTCACTAAACTCTCTCTACATCCTTCATGCTGGATCCATGGTAAGGCTAATGAATGGCAGCAACTGTCAGTAGAACCTTTTCTGAGTGAAAAGTACCACAGAGCAGCTGTGCCCTATAATAGGCTCCCAATCTGCATTGTTTCCTAAACCAGAATTTTGGGAGAATCAATTCCTGATCCATCTCACTTTACATTTGGGAACTCAGCTATCCCTGCAGGGCTGTTAATGTGCCTCAGAAGGTAGCACCTGTTGCTGGGGGAGGGACAGAGGGGTTTCCTAGGTTCTGTTTTTAAATTGACCTCAATATCAACCAAGATCTTAAACTAAACTAATAATCAAGTAATTGGTGTAAGCTGCTCTAATTTATTCAGCCCACAAACAAATCCTGTTTTTCTAAACTCGCAAAAGAAAACCAAGTTGTTGTTTTTTAAGGAGTGTCCCCCAAGCGGGGTGCCTGGCTGGCTCAGTTGGAAGAGTATGTGACTCTTTTTTTCCCCCTTTTGAAAGATTTTTATTTATTTATTTTTGTTTTGTTTTGTTTTAAATTTTTTTGTTTGTTTATTTATGTATTTTATTTTTTCCAGTGTTCCAAGATTCATTGTTTATGCACCACACCCAGTGCTCCATGCAATATGTGCCCTTCTTAATACCCAACACCACGCTCACCCAACCCCCACCTCTCCCCTCCAAAACCCTCAGAGTTCACAGTCTCTCGTGGTTCGTCTCCCCCTCCGATTTCCCCCAATAAACTTTTCTTTTCCTCCTTCTAATGTCCTCCATGTTATTTCTTATGCTCCACAAGTAAGTGAAACCAGATGATAATTGACTCTCTCTGCTTGACTTATTTCACTCAGCTTAATCTCCTCCAGTCCTGTCCATGTTGATACAAAAGTTGGGTATTCATCCTTTCTGATGGAGGCATAATATTCCATTGTATATATGGACAATATCTTCTTTATCCATTTGTCCACTGAAGAGCATCTTGGTTCTTTCCATAGTTTGGCGATTGTGGCCCTTGCTGCTATGAAGATTGGGGGTACCATGGCCCTTCTCTTCACTATATCTGTATCTTTGGGGGTAAATACCCAGTAGTGCAATTACAGGGTCAAAGGGTAGCTCTATTTTTAATTTCTTAAGGAATCTCCATACTGTTTTCCAAAGTGGCTGGGCCAACTTTCATTCCCAGCAACAGTGTAAGAGGGTTCCTCTTTCTCCACATCCTCTCCAACACTTGTTGTTTACTGTCTTGTTGATTTTGGCCATTCTAACTGGTATAAGGTGGTATCTCAATGTGGTTTTGATTTGAATTTTCCTGATGGCTAGTGATGAACATTTTTTCATGCATCTGTAAGCCGTTTGTATGTCTTCTTTGGAGAAGTATCTGTTCATGTCTTCTGCCCATTTTTTGACGTGATTATCTGTTTTGTGTGTGTCGAGTTTGAATTCTTTATAGATCTTGGATATCAGCCCTTTGTCTTTAGTATCATTTGCAAATATCTTCTCCCATTCTGTGGGTTGCCTCCTTGTTTTGTTGACTTTTCCTAAATTTTTATTTTTTTATGTTAGTAACCATACAATACATCCTTAGTTTTTGATGTAGTGTTCCATGATTCATTGTTTATGTATAACACCCAGTGCTCCATGCAATACGTGCCCACCTTCATACCCACCACCAGGCTCACCCATCTCCCCACCCACCTCCCCTCTAAAACCCCTCACTTTGTTTCTTGGAGTCCACAGTCTCTCATGGTTCATCTCCCCTTCCGATCCCCCCCTTCACTTTTCCTTTCCTTCTCCTAATGTCCTCCGTGTTATTCCTTATGTTCCATAAGTAAGTGAAACCATATGATAATTGACTTTCTCTGCTTGACTTATTTCACTCAGCATAATCTCCTCCAGTCCCATCTATGTTGATGCAAAATTTGGGTATTCATCCTTTCTGATGGCTGAGTAATATTCCATTGTATATATGGACCACATCTTCCATTCATCTTCTGAAGGGCATCTTGGCTCTTTCCACAGTTTGGGTATTGTGGACATTGCTGCTATGAACATTGGGGTACTTATGGCCCTTCTTTTCTCTACATCTGTATCTTTGGGGTAAATACCCAGTAGTGCAATTGCAGGGTCATAGGGTAGCTCTATTTTTAACTTTTTGAGAGTTCTCCACACTGTTTTCCAAAGTAGCTGTACCAACTTGCATTCCACCACCAACACTGTAAGAGGTTCTCCTTTCTCCACATCCTCTCCAACACTTGATGTTTCCTGCCTTGTCAATCTTTGCTGTTCTAACTGGTGTAAGGTGGTATCTCAATGTGGTTTTGATTTGAATTTCCATGATGCTAATGATGATGAACATTTTTTCATGTGTCTGCTAGCCATTTGTATGTTTTCATTGTAGGAGTGTCTGTTCATGTCTTCTACCCATTCTTTGACTTGTTCATCTGTTTTTTGAGTATTGAGTTTGAGAAGTTTTTTTATAGATCTTGGATATCTGCCCTTTGTCTTTAGTGTCATTTGTTTGTCATTTTGTTACATAATACTATATGTTTATGTGTGTCTCTCTGTATATGTAAATAAAATAATGGGAAAAGGTCTGGAAAGATATCCACCAAACTGTTAATAGAATGGAGCACTGGGTGTTGTAAATAAATAATGAATCTTGGAACACTGTATCAGAAACTAATGATGTATTTTATAGTGACTAATATAACACAATTAAAAAAAGAAATTACTTTATAAAAAAGATTTTATTTTTAAGTAATCTCTATACCTGATGTGGGTCCTCAAACTCATTAACTGAGATCAAGAGTTGAATGCTTTACCAACTAAGCCAGCCAGGCACCCTGATAGGAATTACTTTTGAGGATAAGGAGTGCTGATCCATGGGAATTAACTATAGCTTTATCTCCAAAAGCCTAAATTTAAAAAGGAAAGTTTATTCAAATATTACTTATGTAATGAAAAATTAACCTTAAAAATAAAAACATGAAATGAGGGCATTGGATGAGGACTTTAATCAGTATTGGCCATGATACCACATTAAGAAAGGTATTTTGCATTGTGATACATTACAGCTCTGTGTATCTATTTATACAGACACAAACTGAGACAAAAGTTTCATGAAACAATGTTTACTCTTACCACAAATGCATTCTGCTATTCTCTTTTGTAATCTGTTTAATTTTTTAAGCTGCTCTAACCCACTGCATTGATATGACTCACTGTTTTGTTGCAGCCCATATTCTCAAACATTGACAAGATAATCACTACTTCTAAAGTTCTGAGATTCTTTCATGAAAATAGCCCCGTGCATTGGGCCTTCCACGTCTCCTGAAATCCCTTAGTATTTTTTGTTTCTTTTGCTCTGTTAGCACAAAATTATTGCTATCTGTGTGTTCTTTACCCGTTTGGGTGTCTCCCTGGTCCCCTAGTGATGGAGTGTGAAATAATAGAAAATATATATATTGGTCTCTGCCCCTGGTTCCTGGCACATTTCTCCTAAAACCCTTGTAATTTCCTAAGTAATAAGAACACTAGGAGTGTCTCTCTTTTTCTTTTCCAAATTTTTATTTAAATTCTAGTTTGTTAACATATAGTGTAATATTGGTTTCAGGAGTAGAATTTAGTGATTCATTACTTACATGCAACACCCAGTGCTCAACATAACAAGTGCCCTCCGTAATACCTATCACTCATTTAGTCCATCCTCCATCAACCTTCAGCTTGTTCTCTGTTGTTAAGAGTCTCTTATGGTTTGCCTCCCCCTTCTTCCTTCTCTCTTTTTTTCCTCTTCCAACATATTCATCTGTTTTGTTTCCTAAATTTCACATGTGAGTGAAACCATAGGGTATTGGTCTTTCTCTGACTGGCTTATTTTGCTTAGCATAATATACTCTAGCTCCATCCACATCATTGCAAATGGCAAGATTTCATTATTTTTGATGGCTGAGTCATATTCCATTGTGTATATATACCACATCTTTTTTATCCATTTATCAGTCGATGGACATCTGGGCTCTCTCCATAGTTTGGCTATTGTTGGTAATGCTGCTATAAACACTGTGGTGCATATACCCCTTCAAATCTGTATTTTTGTATCCTTTGGGTAAATACCTAGTAGTGCAATTGCTGGATTGTAGGATAGTTCTATTTTTTACTTTTTGAGGAACCTCCATACTGTTGTCCAGAGTGGCTGCACCAGTTTGCATTCCCACCAGCAATGCAAAAGGAGTCCCCTTTCTCCGTACCCTCTCCAACATCTGTTGTTTCCTGTGTTGTTAATTTTAGCCATTTTGACAGGTGTGAGGTGGTATCTCTCTGTGGTTTTGATCAGCATTTCCCTGATAATGAGTGATGTTGAACATCTTTTCATGTGTCTGTTAGTTATCTTGATGTCTTTGGGAAAATGTCTGTTGATGTCTTCTGCGAATTTCTTAACTGGATTATTTGGGAAGTTTTTTGGGTATTGAGTTTGATAAGATCTTTCTGACTTTTGGATACTAACCCTTTATCAGATATGTCATTTGCAAATATCTCTTCCTATTCTGTAGGCTGTCTTTTAGTTTTGTTGGTTGTTTTCCTTCACTGTGCAAAAGCCTTTTATCTTGATGAAGCTCCAAGAGTTCATTTTTGCTTTTGTTTCCCTTGCCTCTGGCAATGTGTCTAGTAAGAAGTTGCTATAGCTAAGGTCAAAGAGGTTGCTGCCTGTGTTTTCTTCTAGGATTTTGATGGATTCCTGTCTCACATTTAGGTCTTTCATCCATTTTGAATTTATTTTTGTGTATGGTGTAAAAAAATGGCCCAGTTTCACTTTTCTATATGTGGCAATCCAGTTTTCCCAACACCATTTGTTGAAGAAACTATTTTTTCTTCCATTGCCTATTCTTTCATACTTTGTCAAAAATTCGTTGTCCATATAATTGTGGGTCAATTTCTGGGTTTTCTATTCTGTTCTATCGACCTATGTGTCTGTTTTTGAGCCAGTATCATACTGTGTTGATGACTACACCTTTGTACTATAGCTTGAAGTCTGGAATTGTGATGCCTCCCACTTTGCTTTTCTTTTTCAGGATTGCTTTGACTATTCGGGGTCTTTTGTGGTTCCATACAAATTTGCGGTTGGTTTGTCCTAGCTCTGTGAAAAATGCTGGTGGTATTTTGATAAGGATTGCATTAAATGTGTAGATTGTTTTAGGTGGTATGGACATTTTAACAGTATTTGTTATTCCTACCCATGAGCATGGAATTTTTTTCCCATTTCTTTATATCCTCTTCAATTTCTTTCATAAGTGTTCTATAGTTTTCAGCATATGGATCTTTTACTACTTTGGCTAGGTTTTTTCCTAGGTATCTTATTGTTATTGGTACAATTGTAAGTGGGATCAATTCCTGGATTTCTTTTTCTGCTGCTTCATTATTGGTATGTAGAAATGCAACAGATTTCTGCACGATTTTATATCCTGCGACTTTGCTGAATTCATGTATTAGTTCTAGCAATTTTTTTGGTGGAGTCTTTGGGTTTTCTAGAGTATCATATCATCTGCAAATAGTGAAAGTTTGACTTCTTCCTTGCCTATTTTGAAGCCTTTTATTTCTTTTTGTTGTCTGATTGCTGTGGCTAAGACTTCTAGTACTATGTTAGAGAGTAATGGTGAGAGTGGATATCCCTGTCTTGTTCCTGACCATAGAGGACAAGCTCTCAGTTTTTCCCCATTGAGGATGATATTAGCTGTTGGTCTTTCATATGTGGCTATTATGATGTTGAAGTATGTTCCATCTCTACCTACTTTGTTGAGGGTTACTAGGAGCATCTCTTACTTTAATATTTGGTCTTTAGTCCTCTGACATAGGATTGCTAAAACCCTTGTGAGTTCCTAAGTGGGTAAGAGCACTAGTAGCATCTTTTATTCTATTTGTTTTAAGATTTTATTTATTTATTTATTTATTTGACACACAGAGATCACAAGCAGGCAGAGAGGTGGGCAGAAAGAGAGGAGGAAGCAGGCTCTCCGCCAAGCAGAGAGCCTGATGTGGGGCTCGATCCCAGGACCCTGGGATCATGACCTGAGTCAAAGGCAGAGGCTTGAAGCCATTGAGCCACCCACGCACCCCTCTTTTGATCTATTGATGTGACTCTGAGTAGACCGCTGGATGGCTCCTGGATGGGGGCTGGTGATCAGAAAGACCAAGCCATGATTAGAAGCTTGGCATTTTCAGTCCCCCACCACTTCTCCAGGGAAGGAAGAAGGGCTAGAAATAGAGTTAATAATTGAATATGCCTACATGAGAAAACCTCCATAAAAATCCCAATAGCATGGGGGTTTTAGTAGTTTCCAGGATGGAGAACGCATCCACACTGGGAAGATGATGCACCCCAACTCCGTGGGGATGGAAGGTCCTGTGCTTGGGACACAGGTGAAAATATGGGTAGGTTTTTCTATATGGGGGAAATCATTTTGAGAGCAGCAACCTGATGAGATCACACAGACTAGTGTGTGAAATATGCTAATTGGATGGAAATGATGTGTTTGTGTATATGCATGCACAGGTATATGTTTATGTGCACATTTGTGCATGTCTGTATTTGTATTCCCAAAGGCCTGGAAACCACTCAGTAGCATGTTTCTAGATTCATCTGACCCATGGATTTGAAAAGGACACTATGTCTACCCTCTGAAATGCTCCTAGGTATTCTTTTACCACCCTAAGCAGCTCCCGAAAGGCTATACAACCTGACTTGCTACCTATACTTTTATCACCACTCAACCAAGGATAAATGGTGTTTTTTAGTTCTGAACAAAGCTTTCCTGTGGCAAACAAATACTCCTTGGTTCATTCCAAGGGCATTGAAAAGCCAAAGGTTAAAAAGAGAAACAAATGGCAGACCAGAGAAATGTTTTGGAAAGATTTTTCTGAGGACAGGAATCTCTGAGGCAAATCAGTCTTGGGGGCCACAAGATATTTATTCAAAGGAATGTAGGAGAACAAAAAGAAATTTCAGCCTCAAATACTGGATTTTCTCATTGCTTAGCCTAATTTCCATATTCATATATATTTGCCTGTTGTTTTTCCAGTGGCTGTAATCTCTGACCACTGTAATTATGAAAAATACATATTCAGTTCTTTTGCATGTTTATTTGTTTTGTTTTTGAGAGAGAGAGAAATAGATTGTCACTGTTTTGTTCTATTAAATTCTGTACAGTTTTGCTGGAAATATGTAGGTAGTAGATATGAAATATTTTCATTCCTATTTTCTTCTGGAGATTTAGTGTTTATGCAATCTCTTGACATGAAAACAAAATGAAATGAAAGCCATTCAAATACAGTATCAAGGTTACAAATGAGACCTGTCTGTCCATTCCTGTGGACTTCTTAATAGCCTTGTAATCAGCTCTACTCAGAATGTACTCTCCCTTGGGGAGATTTAAGGCCAACTGACATCACCAGCTCCCCTAGGAACTAGCACTTTTAATGGGAAAAGTGCAACACCGTGTCTATAGCAGCACTTAGTGGGCCCTCTTTAGTGGAGGTGAGAGCGAACTGCCCAGAGATGCTGATGTTCAAAACTATTTATTCTCCATTGCCTTCAGGATCAAGTACAAAGGCCTAAATCTATCCTCTATGACCCTGTCTGATGAGGCTTCTGCCCATCTCTCCAACCTTTTTCCTTGGCTTCCGAAACTCTACCTGTCTCTGTTCTTATTCCACAGAGTAGTCAAGGTGGTCTTTTCAAGCCATTAAGACCCTCCAGAGAAATTGTGTTTCACTGAGAATAAAATCCGGACTCCACAACTAGGGTTATTTCAAGTGTCTCCACAGTCTCTCCCTGATCTGGCCCTTGCATACCTCACCAGGCTTATTTCCTACCATCTCCCCCTTTTACTACATCTTAGTCACAATCCTTTCCTTTCTGTTCCTCAAACACAGCTCTTTCTCACTTGGTGGGCTTTGCAACTGCTGTTCCTTATCGAGGGACACTTGTCCAGGATTTCCTTACCATCCTCTGAGTCTTAGATGGCCCCCTGAGCAGCCAGCCCAGCGAATCTTCCCTAGTCACTTGCTACTACAGCATTGTTTTTCATTCCATTCTCTGTTGTGATGATATTTTTTTTGTCTATCCCTGGAATTTGAGCACCATGAGGGCATTGAGTATTTCTTTCTGGGTCAACAGGCTATTCCTGGTGTTGAGATTGGTGGGCCTGACACAAAATAAGTGTCAATATAAATCAGTAAGTGAGTAAATGAATGTATGACCCCCAGGTTCTCAGATTTGAGTGAGTGTCAGAATCACTAGAGGCTTGTCAAAACACAGATTGCTGGCCTGACCCTCAGAATTCCTGAGATGGCAGGACTGGGGTGAGACCCCCAAATTTGCATTTCTTCCAAGTTACCCCTATGCATGGTAACTGTGCCTTCCCAGACCATGAGTCCTCTAGGGTGTGCTTCCATGGTCTATCTACATTTAGCTGGAAGCTCAGGAATGTGACCTGAACTCCATGAGAGCATGAGATGCCTCTGACAGAGCATGAGATGCCTCTGTGTAGCCCTAGACTTCAGCTCATGCACAGGTCTCATTACTTACAGAATGCTTTGCCCCAGGCTTTCCTCCTCTTGCTTTTTCTCTTACCAGACTCAACCTTTAATAAAAGTGGCTTTTCTCTGCTTTGTCTCCAGTGTTTAATTTCTCCAGCTTGTGCACAAACCTAAACTGTGTCATTTATTTGGTTGGCATTAATATACTATAATAACCTGTGGAAAGAGCCCAGGTCACTTTCTTGAGGCAGAACAATAAATGCTAAAATTGGTTCTAGGGTAGAAAAAAAAAAGATTTCTTAATGACTTCTCAAATTGCAATTTTATCTTCTTAACTACAGCTCTTTGAAGTCACCCTCATTTTTCCTAGTAATTTTGAGAAACTCAGTACTGCTTCCTTGCTTATTACAAAGTCAATAAGAGGACATGAGTTGAGCTCCCTGGAGGCCCACCTGCAAGAACATCTCAGGCTCAGGATGTCCCTGTCTAAAGCACATTCACAATTTGGGAGAAACTCACCTTGCTGTGGTGTTGGAGCTGCACCCAGCCTCCATAGCCAAATCTCTGTGGGGGAGAAGCACAGTTAGACTGGAAGAACAAAACAGGAAGGACTGCAATAAAGGAGCATCTCTGGGGCAAAAGATCCTGAGTTCCATCCTACCAGGCATCACTTTCCCTTTTTCTCCCTGCACACCCATGTATCACATATTTTGTTGATAGTTAAATCAATTTACTTTTTTCCCTCAAATATATTTATTCCAGAGGAAAATTCTATGTCATAGAAGTGCTCGTTTTACCTAGGTTGCAATTTTTTTTAAAGTTGGGTTTGTTGAGGTATAATTTACATATGGTAAAATTAGATCTTTGTAAGTGTATGTTCTATGCAATCCCACATTGCAATCAAAATGAAAATAGAGTCTTTCGGAGCACTGGGTGTGGTGCAAAAACAATGAATACTTTTACGCTGAAAATAAATAAAAAAAATTTAAAAAAAAGAAAAAAAAAAGAAAATAGAGTCTTTCATCACCCTGAAATATAGTATCATGCTCCTTTACAGTCAACACTTGACTCGTTCTTGTCCTCAGCCTCTTACAGCCACTGGTTTGATTTCTCAATTTGTAAGTTTGACTTTTCCAAAATGTTGTTTAAGTTAAACCATACATTATACATCCTTTATGAGCGGATTTGTTTTCATTTAATAATATAGTTGAGATCCATCCATGTTGTTGAATGTGCCAGTAGTTCAGTCCTTTTTTAGTGATGAGTAGTATCCCATTCTAGGGACACTTGGTAGACATTTTGTTTTTCTACTTATCTGCTATTATGAATAAGTTGCTATAAACATTTGAAGACAGTTCTTTGTGTGGAAATATGTTTTAATTTTTCTTAGGTAAATATCCAGGAGCGGAATTGCTTCATGAGAAACTGCCCCTTAGAAACTGTGGCTAAAGTGGCTGTAGCAGTCTGCATGCCCAGCAACAAAGTATGAGAATTCCAGTTGCTCCACACCCTCACCTGAATGTGGTATTGTTAGTTTTCTTAATAAAGCCACTTCAGTAGGTGTGTAGTGTTATACCATTGTGGTCTTATTTGTATTTCTCTAATAACTAGAACAGCTTTTCAAATACTCATTTGCCATATGTTCTTTGGTGAAATATCTGTGAACATTTTTGTCTAGTATTTTTTTTCTTAACTGGGTTATTTGTCTTCTTATTACTGAGTTTTGAGAGATGTTTATGTGTTCTGCACCAGATATCAGACACTAGTTTACAATTTTTAAATGAGGATTAACATTAAAAAATAGTTCTTCTTGCACCATCTAAAATCATTTCACAGACCACCAGAAGTATGTGGACTGTAAAGTCTACTTTTTAGGAAATACCATCTTAGAATGCTAACACTGCTCCTCAAACCATGAGTTGCCCATTAGTAGATCATGAAATCAATTTAGTGGATGGTGACCCAGACATCCTAAAAGCCAAAATAATTTATGTAATGAATGCTGCCAGCTTTCTACCTATCTTCCCTCTCCTTAACACTCCTGTACACACCAGCCCTCCTACACCTGCCAGCTCCTACGTTTCTTTGACAAGGACTTCCCTATTCCTCCTGAAGCCAGCTTTGGTGCAGTCCTTCTAGAAGGTCAGAAATCTCAGGAAATTAATGTCCCCATTCCTGGCCCCCTGTCTCCAAATCCCTCAACCAGTGACTGAGGATGCCTGTATTTATATACACTGAATACCTTGGTTTCCCCACCACTTGGGCATGATGAGTCTGAGATGAGGCACACATTCTACACTTTCATTGGCTGACTTGCTTTCCCTGTCTCATTTCTCTTCTCTCCTGGTATTTCTGAGATTACCTCCAAAGTAAACTACTTGCATTTGAATCTTTGTTTCAGGGTCTGCTTCTTGGAAAACCCATGTTAAAATAGGAATGAAATGGAATGGAATGAAGCAGAGTGGAAGAGAATAGAACAGAACAGAATAGAATAGAATAATATATTAGAATGTTTCCCAGGTGTTATTAGTTTCATTAGACTTTTCCATTATATATATGAATGAACTGAGTCACAATATAAAATATATTTCTTCTTGAGATCATGAATAAAAAGCTTTCAAAGTCTGCCTGAGAACATAGGTATATATGACTCACATAATTAGAGGTTTTCAAACCTCATTTTGTTCATTCATTCTTCAAGCTCTCAGAGAATCCCATCCCTGACCAGCCTTACTAGGGCAGAGAAAATGAAGGACACTTCCAGTCTTGAACATTGGGGTAGGCTGGCAAGTATTGAAGAGTAATGGTATGTGAGACGTACTGTGACAGAGTAACACACAAGCTCTCTGGGAACCTGTAGGAGGGTACTGGCCACCAACTTGAGTCGGGTGATATCTATGGAGGGAGATTGAAAAGATAGTCTGGGGTCAGAACTTCCAATGTTCAGCATTTCTTGGCTTCAGGACAGTGACTCCCACCGTGTGATGGAAGAAGGGAAGATGGTGGGGGCAGAAACAGTGATGTGAAGAGCTTATCAACAGCAATTGTCAGTAGTATTGGGTAGAGAAGCTGAATATCAGCCCAACTTCTTGCTTATTATAGTTGGATGAAACAAGCTAACAGTGATTTGTTTTCATGTCATGTTATAGGGAAGTTGTCTTGAGGGAGTCAGTCCTTGGCAGGTTTCTTTTCCTAGCTACCCTCTCACCTCCAGACTGAGAGGGGAGGTCTGGGCCTGCAGCACAGGGCTGTTTGTATGTCTCTGTGTCTGTGACTGGGGCCACCCCAAGAGAGATTTAAGATTTTGTAAATTCTGTACCAGCCTTGTTCTACCTTGACATAAGGTCTGTTCTTGAGTTCTACTTCCAAATAATCATATTAGCTCTGAAAAATCAACCTGCCCTCTTCCTAAATGACATCGTAGGACCTGGAGTAGTAACCTGGGCATGCAAAGGAAACTGTCCATCAGGGGCCTGGATTCTCTTCTTTGTACCAAGTCTCTCTTTTGTATCCCACCACCCCACTCTTCTCCTTTCATGCATTTAATACCCTCGTGCTCTCCACCTCCATCTTCTCCTGGATAAAGCTGATGAGAGATTTACATTGGTGGAGGAGGCGGCATATGGCCTCTACCAGTTACATTTTAAAGTCAATAAACTTTCTCTTGAATTGGAAAATTGTCACTGAAATTTTACTTTACTGTAGAAGAAAAAGTTTCGTTTCCTTGTTTCCTTCTCTATTCTTTCTTTCCTCTCTGTCTTTCTTACTTATTCTTAATTTGCTAAGGAACTTTAACCCATAAGTTAGCAGGTTAAAGATGTAGTCTCTTGGAGGAAGGGCAGAGAGGCAGTGGGAGGCAGAACAAAGGGATCTTGTCACATATGACCAACCACTTACAAGATTCTGAATTTTGTTGGAGTAACTTAGCATCTCAAAGTCACTCTTTCCTTATGGGTAAAGTGAGGCTACATTTTGTGCTTCATATTTAGCTGTAACATAGCATTTTGTAGGAATTTAATTGAGATAAAATTCATAGAGAGCTACTGATGCCAGACCTGGCTTATAGAAAGGGCCTCATCAATGCTAACAATGATTATGATGATGATGATGACAGTGGCATTGGTAATGGTGGAGGTAGTGGGGGTGATAGTGATGGTTGTGGTATTTGTAGGGATGGCAGTGGTGGTGGCAATGGTAGAGGTTGTGAGGTGGTAGCGGTAATGTTAGTAAGCTTGGTGGTGGTGGTGGCGGCAGCCAGGGTGGCATTAAATGTAGCATAGTGGTGGCAGCCTATTTTATCCTTAGGTGGTAGAAGAAGGCATACCCTAGCTTCAGACTTTAAAGAGTGCTCTGAAAGAAGGAGCTTTTGTCACCCTGTGTTCCTCCTTCCTTTTTCTTGGAAAGCACAAAATTTGACCACTTTGTGTTTCTTCTAACCCCCCTGGAAAGGCCTAACCTATTTAGGGCAACTGCTGCAAGTCTGGGTTCTACATAGTTCTTCAGCTGTCATCCTAGGTTGAATCAAGCCTGGGGTATGAAATTTATGACCTTGAAAATAGTTTTGGTGAGAGCATATGCCAAGAGGCATTTACAGTCTGAAAATATTTGACTGACAATGACCATAGGTATTTAAGGTCATGACAATAAAAAACAAACTAAAAAATTCAAGGGAATTCAGTTCTAAATATAAGAGATATGTTTCTGAAATAGATTTATATCAATTAGAGATAGATGAACTGAATGGCATTTTTAATGTCTTGGGGACATCACACTTCATGAGGTGAATAAGGAACTTCCTGTTTGATGAAACCAGATATCTATTTCCTCAGAGGGGTTGCTTAAAAGTCAGATTATGTCTGGAATTTTGTCTCCTAAAATCTGACAGTGATCAAGTACAATTAAATCATTGCTAATGAAAAAATATGTAAATATATATTTATTAATGGCCAGAATTTTTCAAACCCATTTAAAACTGGAAAAATCTTTGCAAATCTTACTATTGGGGACATAGTAGGTGGTCTGTAAATTCTTACTGAAGGAAAGAGCCAAGACCTTATTATCATCATTGTTGTTATGAATAATCTCATCATGGATCAACCTGAAACAATGTTCACCATGGTTCCTTGGGCCACCATCCTCCTCTTTCTGATAGCAGAGAGTAGGGGTCCTGATGCATCAGAAACACAATTTGATCAAGTGCTCCCTGCATCTGCTCTTTACACCTGAGATAGATTTTCCCCCTAAGGATCTTAACTGTAAGTCTGAGTAAAATCATTATTAGCAAGTGAAAATGAAAAGATTTCTCAGATCCCAGTTGTTAATAATCATTAGTTAAATATCAACCCAGGCATTTTGATTCTACTTATCTGTTTCTTCACTGCATTAGGAGGTCAAGGTTATTGAGGTGTGTTCATTAATGTTTAATAAGGAAAAGCAGGTTGGAAAACATGTTAGTTCTTCCAATGGGGCTTCATCTTCTGAAACAAAATTGGCTTCTCCTTCTCATTCTTTTATTGGAAAGTTTGGAAAAATGGTGAGAAAAGATCAGAGATTGATGTTTTGAAATAATATTTTATCCCTTGAGAAATAATTTGAAGATAAAGGAAAATCTGTTGTAATTACTGAACTATATGAACACCAAGGACTCAGGTCACTTTAATGCTTACATTACTCTGGCTATATGGACTGGTAATGGGGTGAGAAGAAGAAGAATCCCATGTTTATCTCACTCCCAGTTTGAAAACAAACTGTTTTTCAGTTTGTTTTTTTTTCATCACTGGTTTGCTTGCAATCAAATGAAGACTTTACCACATAACAAATCCACTTACTTGACCTGTGGGTTGAAGTCAGGTTCCAGTGACCCTGTGATGAGGCTCTCAGTGGGTTTACATGAATGTGGGGAGTTGGGGGACAGGCTGGTGTGGAGGGAGACAGTGGGGGACAGAGGGAAGCAGCGACATCCCTCATAGCAGTGATAGGCTCCTGCGCAAGCTCTATCAAGGTGGTGGCAGTGGTAATGCTGTAGAGGGGCCACCGTGGTCCCACATAGCTCTGGGATTAGAGGCTCCTTTCTGTGTCTTGGGCACTCATTGGTCCAGCAAGGTTACTAATATAAATCCTATCTACGATTTACATGATTTTTATGTGAATCTAATATATATGTATCTTGCTCCCTGGCAGTTAAGAGTATAATGGTTATTATTACTATCATTATATCATCAATATTATTAAGGTTATCAGTCATCTGCAGCAAATGAGACTACTAGATAGAACCCTGGTTTATTGGGACATAAACTGAATGCCCCTCCCCTCTTTTTAGGCGACAGCTAGAGGTTAAGAAGGAGAAGGGAGGGGGGTGCTTAGATGGCTCATTCACTTAAGTGTCTGATTCTTGGTTTCAGCTCAGGTTGTGATCTCAGAGTTGTGAGATCAAGCCCCTCATCAAGCTCCACACTCAGTGTGGAATCTGCTTGAGACTTTCTCTCATCTCCTGCTGCCCCTCCTCTGCCTCAAATAAATAAGTAAATCTCAAAAAAAAAAAAAAAAAAAGGAGAAGGGGCAAAAAGAGCCAGCAGAGCATGTGGTTGGGAAGTCTCCAGGGCACATATTTATGGTTATAGCCTCCCTAATCTCTGCATCTTTCGGTTTCCTAACCAGTTTCAACAATGCCTGCAGGGCCCTGCATTGGGTGGGGGCACCTAGAAATTGTCAGCTCTTGGTGACAACTTCTCTGCTCAAACTGGAGGCAAGCTTCTGGGTGGGAGGCAGACGAAGGGAGGTGGATTTGTGACACTAGGTAGATAGTAGGTAGAAAGTTTTCTCCCTTTAGCAAAGAGGAGGCACATTTTTAGGCTGCTCTGGGTTTTTATCACTAACCTTGTAAGGTGGGGTTTACACACTGATAAAACTTGATGAGTACAATAACATTTAGAGCAGCAATGTCCCATGTAGGCCCTTAGACTACGTGCTACAACAGGAAACACTTTTAAGATGGTTCAGCATCATATGTATTTTTCAAACTACAATGTCTACTATTCATTCACCTTACCTAAAGTACCAATGGAGAAAGAAGCAAGATTAACATTCTTCTAGGAGACATTTATGAAAAGAAAACAGTTTCACTTACTTGCATAATAAACTGTATTTTAATTAGAGTTTGTGTTAATTCATTTTTCCTCACTTGGGATAAAAAAGATGAAACATTATTAGTGGCATGAAAATACTAGAGAGAAGATTGGGTAAAACCTGATACTTAACCTGAATAAAGCTCAAACCGGTTATAAATTTCTTCATGTTCCTCACCTCCTTCTTTTAGTATTCATTCAAAAGTTCTTAATGACAAAAGGAAATTTCCCTCTTTTGAGAAACAGAGAAAGAGACACTCATTGTACAAAGGCTTCATGTCATTTTCTCTAGGGTTTTTTGATGTTCTTACTCTCTAGTTCATAACAAGGATTTACAGTTTAAAGAACATCAAAAGGAAAGGTTTCAGACAGTGTCCTAAAATAGACTTTAAAAAAATTCCGCAAAGCTATCTCTTAGTGCTTCTAAAACTTATTTTAAACATTTTGGAAAGGAGATGTGTTTTAGAAGTCTTGGAAGCCTATCATATTCCATTTTTTTAATAGTCTTTTACTTGAAACTGTAACTTTAAATTCTGTATTTGGCACGTATCTTCCCAGCAGCTGAATATATGATTTAAATGGAAGTAAAAATGCCTGACTTAAATTGTCCAGAAATTTTAAAGAATGCTTCATTTGAGGAGAGAAGGGGATTTGGAGAAGGCACTTACTTCTTTGATCAATGTTCTTTGAAAATAAATATGAAGCTAATTTTTAAAAAACTGGGAAATCAGAGCTACCAAATAATTTTAAATCACCCCTAGGGCAGAGAAACTTAACATCTAATTCCCCAAAGAATAAACAGATCTGTAGTAGAAGCAATGAGAAACCCTGGAGAAGATCCAGAAATAATTCAGCAGATTAATCACCATTACCTTTTTTAGATCTGGCCATTCTTTTGGTAGAATATGACTATGGATGTCAATTTTCATCTCCACAGGATCAGAGAAGCATTCAAAGAAAGAAGTTTTGGTATCAAGCGATCTCCATAAAAACCATGGAGTTAATTGATTTACAGAGTCTCTTTACAGCTACTTTCTGGCACCAGTCAGTAAGCTTATTCGGCTCAATCCAAGTCCACTGGACGTGACTTATTAAAGTTCAGAATTCTGTTTATTTGTCAACTTGGCTTTGTATCAACAGCTCTTTGGTAATCGGGACTCTGGGCACTAAATTAAAAAATAAAATAAAAGACTGTACTAAACCTCACGAGGTCAGATGTACTACTGGGTGCTTTTGAGTTACAGCAGGTCCAAAATTGGTTAATCTTTGCTTTTAAATATTTCTTTTTTTTTTTCAAGATATACATAGGAAAAATCTGGAGTGCTTGGGTGGTGTGGTTGGTTGATTGTTCAACTTTTGGATTTTGCTTAGGTAGTGATCTCATGGTCATGGGACTGAGCCCTGCATGGGGCTCTGCACTCAGCATGTTTGAAATTCTCTCTCCCTTTTCCTCTGCTTCTCCTGCTCATGCACACACACACACTCTCTCTCTCTCAAATAAATAAATCTTTTTAAAAAAAGATACAGTAAAAAATCAAGTAGAACATGGTTAAAAATCAAATAGTACAAAGTGTTGTTAAAGAATAGTAATCACTGACTCACCTTATCATTACTTCCCCAGAAGGAACCAATTTTAATACTTTTGTTTTTCATTCAGTTATTTACCTTGATGTCTTTAAACAATATTGATTAATTGGCTTGTTCATGAAAATTTAGCATGTTGAAAAGTTGTGGGGGAAGTTTCACCTTTACTTTTAAGTCAGAGAAAAAGTCTATTCTTCATACATGTTATTTTTTCCATTGCCTTTTTCTTTCATTTATTCTTGCATTTAATATTTATTAAGGCTGAATGAGGTAAAATTATGCATATGTTGTAATAGATAACTGTACACAGCTTAAGTGCAGGGGTAAAAAGAAAGAAACCATTCCACTGAGAGTTCTCAGAGCCCTTTGGGGAGGTCTTCCATTGGAGCGTAAAGTGGGGCTATTGGTCATGCCTCTAAAGAAAACCTAGAACAAAACAGCCCTTTGTTATTCCATATTAACTCTTTCCTATTCCTGGAAAGCTTAAAATGTTCAAGGATCTGAGGTCCCTGGCACAGCCTTGAAACTACTTTGGGATGATCCCTTCATCTCAGTCTCCACAGCAGAGGGACTAAGTCATCAAAAAAGCCTTCCTACTAGGCTATTCATCTAGATTCTGGAAAAATGCAACCAACATTCTTTTCAACTAGATTCCGGGTAGATTATAACAAACGTTCTTTTAAATGCTGCCCAGCTTGAAAGAAAATAAAGCAAATCCTCAAGATCATTTTAAAAAAGTTCAACGACCTAAAACGGAATAAGTGACCCTTCAGTCAACATGGGGGTACATGCCAATATCCAAAGTGAGCGTAAGTACTTTTGGAGCACTTTCTGTGGGTCAGGCACTGTTCCAAGCATTTTAGTCATATCAATTAATTTATTCCTTATAACAATCCTATGGGAGAGGAATTATTATTAATATCCACTTCATAAAAGAGGAAACTGAAGCACACAGAAGTTAGGTAACTTGTCCATGGTCACAGAAAGAAACCCTGGAGTGAGTGGTAGAAACAAAATTTGAGCCCAGGCAGTGTAGACTCAGAATTCTAGAGCTTTGAGGATTTATATCTCAGAGGAGTAGGAGATCATACCATGGGCTAGTATAAAACTGAGACCCCTTCATTTAACTAGAATTTTAAAAAATTTTTTATTTATTTTTTAAATTTCTTTTCAGTGTTCCAGAACTCATTGTTTATGCACCACACCTAGAGCTCCATGCAATATGTGCCCTCCATAATACCCACCGCTACGCTCACCCAACCTCCCATCCCCCATCCCTCCAAAACCCTCAGATTGTTTTTCAGAGTCCATAGTCTCTCATGGTTCATCTTCCCCTCCAATTTCCCCCAACTCCCTCCTCTTCTCCATCTTCCCATATCCTCCATGTTATTTCTTATTCTCCACAAGTAAGTAAAACCATATGATAATTGACTCTCTCTGCTTGACTTATTTCACTCAGCATAATCTCTTCCATTCCTATCCATGTTGATACAAAAGTTGGGTATTCATCCTTTCTTTCTTTTATTTTTAATTTTTAAAATTTTTAAATTTTTTAATAAACATATGATGTATTATTACTCCAGGGGTACAGGTCTGTGAATCGCCAGGTTTATGCACTTTACAACACTCACCATATCACATATCCTCCCCAGTGTCCATAACCCCACCACCCTCTCCCTTCTCCCCTCTCCCCATCACCCTCAGTTTGTTTTGTGACGGTAAGAGTCTCTTATGGTTTGTCTCCCTCCCGATCCCATCTTGTTTCATTTACTCTTCTCCTACTCCACAAATCTCCCCATGTTGCATTTCCACTTCCTCATATCAGGGAGATCATATGATAGTTGTCTTTCTCTGATTGACTTATTTCGCTAAGCATAATACCCTCTAGTTCCATCCACTTTGTCACAAATGGCAAGATTTCATTTCTTTTGATGGCTGCATAGTATTCCATTGTATATATATACCACATCTTCTTTATCCATTCATCTGTTGATGGACATCTTTGTTCTTTCCATAGTTTGGCTATTGTGGACATTGCCGCTATAAACATTCGGGTACATGTGCCCCTTCGGATCACTACATTTGTTTGTTTCTTTCTTTTTGTGTGTGTGTGTGTGGGTTTTTTAAAAATTTTTAATTAATTAATTAATTTATTTATTTATTTATTTTCAGCGTAACAGTATTCATTGTTTTTGCACCACACCCAGTGCTCCATGCAATATAACGTGCCCTCCTTAATACCACCAACTGGCTTTAGGGTAGATACCCAGTAGTGCAATTGCTGGGTTATAGGGTAGTTCTATTTTCAACATTTTGAAAATGCTGTTTTCCAGAGTGGTTGCACCAGCTTGCATTCCCACCAACAGTGTAGGAGGGTTCCCCTTTCTCCGCATCCTCGCCAGCATCTGTCATTTCCTGACTTGTTAATTTTAGCCATTCTGACTGGTGTGAGGTGGTATCTCACTGTGGTTTTGATTTGTATTTCCCTGATGCCAAGTGATGTGGAGCACTTTTTCATGTGTCTGTTGGCCATCTGGATGTCTTCTTTGCAGAAATGTCTGTTCATGTCCTCTGCCCATTTCTTGATTGGATTATTTGTTCTTTGGGTGTTGAGTTTGCTAAGCTCTTTATAGATTTTGGATACTAGCCCTTTATCTGATATGTCATTTGCAAATATCTTCTCCCATTCTGTCAGTTGTCTTTTGGTTTTGTGAACTGTTTCCTTTGCTGTGCAAAAGCTTTTGATCTTGATGAAGTCCCAATAGTTCATTTTTGCCCTTGCTTCCCTTGCCTTTGTCTATGTTCCTAGGAAGAAGTTGCTGTGGCTGAGGTCGAAGAGGTTGCTGCCTGTGTTCTCCTCTAGGATTTTGATGGATTTCTGTCTCACATGGAGATCTTTCATCCATTTTGAGTTTATCTTTGTGTATGGTGTAAGAGAATGGTTGAGTTTCACTCTTCTATACATAGTTGTCCAATTTTCCCAGCACCATTTATTGAAGAGACTGTCTTTTTTTCACTGGATATTTTTTTCCTGCTTTGTCGAAGATTTGACCATAGAGTTGAGGGTCCATATCAGAGCCCTCACCATATTTCTATCAATGATTTATTTGTGATGATTTAGGTATTCTCTGAGACAATGTAGGCTTTCTCTACCATGCTCCTCATTTCCTTCTGAGCCCTCGTTGTCAGAGTCATTTGCATCCACATGTCTATTAACAGTTTGTTCGAGGGAATGTAGGATTTTTTCTGTCATACACCTCAAAGTTCTTGCAGCCTCTACTCATTACTCAATTCCAAAGCCACTTTCACATTTTTTTTTGTATTTGTTATAGCAGCACCCTACTTCTGGGTGCCAAAGTCTGTATTTGTTTTCAATTGCTGCTATAACAAAGACTACATCCTTTGTGGTTTAAACAAATACAAGTTTATTCTCTTACTGTTTTGGCAGTCAGAAGTCTAAATGGGTCAGCAGTCTGTGTTCCTGCTGAAAGCTCTAGAGAAGAATCTGTTTCCTTGCTTTTTCTGCCTTCTAGAGTCTGTCTGCATCCTTGGCATAGACTCCATTCTCCGTCCCCCAAGCCAGCCGTATAGTATCTTGCAGTCTTTCTCTCCATTCTGTCATCATACAGCCTTTTTTTTTTTAACTCTAACCCTACCATCTCCCTCTTATAAATATTTGTGTAACTACATTGGACCCACCCATATAACCCAGAATAATTTTCCTATCTCAAAATCTATAACATCACATTTTCAAAGTCTTTTTAAAAATTTAATATTTTCACAAGTTTTGGGAATAGGACATGGAAATCCTTGAGTGGGGAGCATTATTCAGCCTTATTCAGCATTATTCATGCCCAAAATTGGGCATGGTAAAATTCTCAGAATAGCTACTAAAAGAATATACATGGAGTATATAACTTTCAATCCTGTTAAGTGGAAACTGGAATAAGGGGGGAAAAAATCAATCTAAAAGAAGGCAATAGAGAGGAAAAAAGAAACATAGAAAAAGTAGACAAATAGAAAGCACACAATAAAATGACAGAAATAACCACATCCAGCTAAATGTTGCTTATTGGAAACATGTTTAAACTCTAAGGATAGAGACAGTTTGAAAGTAGAAAGGAAATAGAAAATAGAAGAAGCAAATTCTAACCAAAAGAAAGCCATGATAGCCACGTCTTTCATAAGCACTTCACATTAATTCAAATGAAAGAGACCACAATACAAAAAGCATTGTTAAGGCAAAGGAGGATCACTATAATAATAAAAAGGTTCAGCTAAGTACAAAGCCATAATAATTCTAAATTTGGTATACCAGATTGCCTCAAAGTATGTAATGCACACAATGCATATTCCAAATACATATATTTGAAAATTTTACCAACATATGTCTTCAATTATTGATAAGTCAGATAAAAATTACCTACAGGAAGCTGCAGAGGAAGGCCCCAATGCTGGGGTGCCACTAAAGAACCTCAGAAGCATGTCACAAGAGAAAGAGAAAGATCATTTTAAGCTCTAGCCTGTCCACAGAGCTCAAAGCTATTTTTACCACGGGGTCATTTAATTAGCATTTGTCCTAAAATCCTAAGGTTTCTTCTCTCTCCCTGCTTTGGTCCTCCCAGAGAAGGAGATCAAGCTCAAGGAGGAGAAGAATTGCCAGCTGGAAAAGGAGAAGAAAAAACATGTGCCCACCTTCAGGGGGGAGAAGCCTCACCTTTCAATGAGGATTGAAGAGATTATTAATATATTTAAGTGGGTGTTTTTTAGTTTTTCAACTGAGATTGAGTTTGTAATTTTAAAATGAGCTTAGGAATTTTTATTATATAGAAGTGAGTAGAAATATCACAGAGGCTATATAGGTTTTAATCCAGAGGGAGGAGGAGGACAGCTTTCACCAAACAGTATTAAAGGGAAAGTGGGAGATTTAAAATGATGCATATGTAATGACATCTGATGAGTTCTGTGCATTCAGTGTACCTATAACAAAAGAAGAGAGCAATGCTTTTATTTTTGCTTATAAAAACAAGTAAATTTTTTGGCTAAATGGGCAGGAGGTTTTAGGGTCCTTGATCCTTTCATTTATCAACGGGAAGTGACAACAAAAAAGGAAAACTATTGTAAGATCTCATCTCCACATTTAAGAAGATGAATTATAAATCAGATGAGCTTTATACTCACTTATACTGGCATTCCTTTGTGGAAAAAGGCAAGAGATCCTTAAATTATTCAGTATTGGATTGTATAAAAATAAAAAAAAAAATGGTTTAGACTACGTCTGTGTAGCTCGTTTCTCCTGGCCCTCATCTGATGGCTATGAGTCAGCTTAAATACCAGGCTTTGAATCCTGACTACTGCTTATTAGTTGGATGGTCTTGATAAAGTTACACAGTCTCTGTCATATAGAGATGATAATAGAATTGATCTCATAGAGAGTTACTGTTTAAGTATTAACTTTAGTAATATAAAACTATCAGCTATGAATTATACCGTGACACCTAACCCAATTACTTCTTAGTCTGCCATATGCAAAGCATGGCAGGAAGTCCAATATTAGTATTTTGAGGGAACTTGCTCCCCCTTTCTTAGATTATATAAGAACCCGAGTTTATGTGACCCAGGACTATGGGATAGGGGTGTGCCTTCTGTTAAGGTGACCACAACTATATTTCTCCTTGATCAGGCCTGTGTGTTCCACTCGAAGGTGGGTAACTCCACTGGTTGAAAGGACCACTCCTCTTCCCCAATTTTTCCCCACCCCCACAATCAATAAATTGCCAAGTTTTTTTTTTAAGATTTATCCATTTATTTTAAAGAGAGAGAGAGAGAGAGAAACAGCGTGAGAGGGAGGAGCAGAGGGAGAGGGAGAATCTCGAACAGACTCTGCACTGAGCGCAGAGCCTGATGTGGAGCTTGTTCCCAGTACCCTTAGGTAAAGGTCATGACCTGAGCCAAAACCAAGAGTCTATTGCACCATCTGGGTACCCCTCACTGTCTTTTTATTTTAATTCCATTGCATCTTTCAACCTTGTTCTCTTCCCTCCAGTCTTTCTTTGAGGTCCTCAAGATCTTTCTCCAGGATTGTTTAATTTCCCACTAGTAGCATCTTGGCCCTCTGTAATCCATCCTTAGGACTCTTGACCAGCATAATATTTCTAAAACACAAAACAATCACATCTCCTTCAATGTAACACCTTTTATGGTTTCTCACTGCTAAGTCCAAGCATGCACGGGAAACAAGGCCCCAAAAACAAAAACAAAAAACAAAGGCCTCCTTTGTCTCTGTGCTTTGCTACTGTGCCCTGTGCCCTAGTCACAGGAGATATTTGTGCTTCCCCAAATATGATATATTTCCCGTTTGGGCTTTATATATGGCTTCATTGACATCTAATGCTTGGAATAATTTTTATCTGTCCTTTCCGCCAAGCGTGTATCTATCCATCACTGAACACTTAGCTAAAACATCACCTCCTCTATGAAGCCTCTTCTGCCAATACCCATCTCTAAAAGGCAAAAGGGGACTACCTCTCCCTGCAAGAGTTAGCTGGGGAAATGAGTAGGAATGGTCCTGACAAAGCTGTGAATGATTTCAAGTTCATCTTCAAAGATACCAGAATCCCTTTCTACTACCTTTTCACAGGCTTCTAGATTTTTGGTACCCAAAGACCACTTTATCTCTTTCTCTTTCTTATCAATTCTTGCTAATTGGAAAAGAGCTAGTTTGAATCCTTTGCACTTGAATTTGAATTTGTTTACATCCAGGGACTGTTGAATTAATGAATTTTTGAGGAAACATCATGGGGCCAGGGACCATGTTTGTTTTCTTGTCTGTTACATCCCTAGTGAAAAACAACTGAGTAGGTGCTTGTGATGGTTAAATTTACCTTTCAACTTGGCTAGGTCACAGTACCCAGATATTTGATTAAACCCTATTGTAGATGTTTCTGTGAAGGTTTTTTAGGGAGAAGGGATTAATATTTGAATGAATGGACTTTGAGAAAAGCAGATTATCCTCTACAGTAGGGGTGAGGCTCCTTTACTCATTTGAAGGCCTTAATATAAAAAAGCTGACTTCTGCACATGAAGAGGGTATTCTGCCTGGCAGGTTTTGGGCTTGTCATCCTTTACAATTGCATGAACTAATTTCTTAAAATAAGTCTCTCTATATATACACATCTTATTGGTTCTATTTGTCTGGAAACTTTGACTAATGCAGTGCTTTATAAGTGTTTCATAAATATTCAACAAATGAATAAATAAGTAAATAAACATGAATAAGTGGATAAAATGTCTTTTTCAGGAACATTTCTATTTAAGCCTCATGTGAGACTGTTATGTGAAAGATTTAGCCTTTACTCAATATCATACAGCAACAGGTGCCATTCTTAGTATTTCTGTGAACCCTGTGGCCCTTTTTGTATTTGGAAGACTAGGTGTTCAAGAGTAAAAACAGAAGCCAGCTGTTGGATTTTCAGGGTTTCTTTTTAAAAAAGATTTATTTATTTATCTGAGAGAAATAGAGAGAGAGCAGGGGGAGAGGAGCAAAGAGGGAGGAAGAGAGAAAAAGAGAAGCAGACTCTGCACTGAGTGTGGAGCCAGATGGACAAGGGGCTCGATCCCATGACCCTGAGATCATGACCTGAGCTGAAATAAAGAATTGCATGCTCAATTGACTGAGCCACCAGGCACCCTGGATTTTGAGTTTTAAAAACCTTAGCCTGAGTGATTGATGGAAAGACTGAGCCATTAACTTTGTAGAATACAAGGTTGAGATAAAATTTTTCACCCACTCTAACTAAATAAAGACTTCTCAGACCAGGCAAAGGGGAGTCAAAGAAGGAGAGGTGAGTGTATTAGGTACTGTGGGTCCCTGAGGAGGACATCCTAATGTCCAAGCCTGGGGTTTGAGTGGGAGAAGAAACTCTAGATGGGTCCTGATCTGGTGGTAGAAGGGACCTGTCCCTTCATTCCCAAACAGTGCCTGGGAATGTGGCAAGGAAACATGGTTGAATGTTATATCTGGGCAGAGAAGTCTTCAGGTAGATAAGTAGAGTGCCTGAAGCTTGGCAAGACAAGAGAGCTATACAGAGTGGTCCCAAAGGGAAAACAGAAGTAACTGAAAGTAAGCCAGTCATGAAGGAGCCTTGGAATGAGGAATGAGTATAAGTCAGCAGGCACCTGCATGAGTCTGTGATGGAAGGAAGATGTTTCAGCAGATGCCAACATAGACAATGGTCCAAGTCACATACTACCTCTGCCTGCTAATGCCTTGGGCTACAAAAGAAACTAAGGGAGATCTAGGGTAATGGTTTAGAACACAGACTATAACATGACTTATAAAACTTTATTTCCTTGAGCCAATAACTAATTTTCTATATACTCATCTCCCTATATATAAAATGAGACAATAATAGATTCTAAATTGGGCTGTTGTAAGAATCAAATAAGTTAATTTCTTTCCTGGTTATGGGTATGTTCAGGTTTTCTACTTCTTCATGTTTCAGTTTTGATAGTTTATATGTTTCTAGGAATGCATCCATTTCTTCCAGATTGCCTGATTTGTTGGTATATAATTGCTCATAACATCCTCTTATAATTGTATTTCTTCAGTGTTAATTGTGATCTCTCCTCTTTCATTCACGATTTTATTTATTTTGGTCCTTTCTCTTCCCTTTTTCACAAATCTGGCTATGTGTTTATTGATCTAATTAATTCTTTCAAAGCAATTGAACTACTAGGTATTTATTCAAAAGATACAAACATAGTGATTCAAAGGGGCACATGCACTCCAATGTTTATAGCAGCAATGTCCACAATAGCCAAACTATGGAAAGAGCCCAGATGTCCATTGACAGATGAGTGGATAAAGAAGATATGGTATGTATACAAAATGGAGTATTACTCAGCCATCAAAAAACATGAAATCTTGCCATTTGCAATGACATGGATGGAAGTAGAGGGTATTATGCCAACTGAAATAAGTCAGATGGAGAAAGACAATAATCATATGATTCCACTCATATGTGGAATTTAAGAAACGAAACAGGTGAATATAGGGGAAAGGAAGGAAAAATAAAATAAGATGAAAATAGAGAGGGAGGCAAACTGTAAGAGACACTGAACTCTCAGAAACAAACAGGGTTGCTGGAGTGGTGGTGGGTGGGAGGAAGGTATAATTGGGTGATGGACATTAAGGAGGACACTTGAAATAACGAGCAATGGATGTTCTATACAACTGATGAATCACTAAATTCTACCTCTGAGACTAATAAAGCAGAATATGTTAATCAAGTAGAATTTAAATAAAAAAATTTTTTTAAAAGAATCAAATGAGTGAAGACATGGAAAGCATGTAAAACAATGCCTAGCATAGATTAAGTGACATGTAAGTGTTAGTTGTTTTTCATATTATTGTTGTCAGACTGGCCTGCCAAAATTTAAACAAAACCTCAAAGAAAATGTGTGAGAGAAATCCTGATGTAATTGAGATTGTGTCTGCCATCTGATGGCATAAGGGTTTGTATTATTAACAGTTGAGAGGTGTTACAGAAAAGTAGGGATAGTTACATTTTGTATACATTTAAACAGTGACATACCTGAAATTTTTGCAAGTTCAACTAGGAATTCCAGGTGTCATTATATGGTGGGGAGGTTGAGATTGATAAGCCCATGATATATAAGCCATATTATCAATGAATGTGAGCCACTTGAGGAAACATGCAACAATAGGAACCAGGGTATAGGTGGAGGGTTAGCTTACTGGGGGGGAAGGGAGCACGGGGCATTGGGGAACAGGGAAGAGGTGGAGGGTTAACTCAATGGGACAGGAAATGATGGGGACCAGGTTGAATATTAGCTTAGGAGAGGAGGGATTGTCTCTCTTTAGAGAGTGAAGGGAAAGATGTGAGGGGACTATGTGTGTTGAACCAAAGGTAATTAACCCAAGAGTTGCTAGTATCTATGGTCTTTTTGAGGTGGGAAGTGAGGTCATCCACCAAGATAGGGTTAGAGACTTAAAAACAAAGGAAAGAAAATAATAGTCATAAAATGGCATTTGAGTTGCTTCCTAGGTGATTAAGAGCAGCATTGGGTCTGCAGTGTAGTTGGACTTTAAAAATGTCTGATGGACAACCACTTGAAAACACGCAAAGGAATTTCTAGTCTAGAAGAAAATACAGCCCAATGCACATTATGGTTCTATTAGAGTAGTGATATTCTGAATGACATATTTATATTTTCAAATATTTTATAGTGAAGTTATAATATTCTGATCATTGGAAATGTGTATAAAATATATTTAAAAAGAATGTATGATGTGTCACATTGTCAGTGTTCTCAAAAATCACCATGACTAATGTCATCTTTGGCTATGAATCATAATGGTTTGTCTTCTTGAAGCAATTTTCTTTTCTAATGAAGTATGGTTGACATACAATATTATTTTTAGGCATAGTGATTTGACAATTTGGTTTGACAATTCTATACATTACACAATGCTCACCATAATAAATGTAGTTACCGTTGGTCTTCACACAAAGTATTATAATGCTATTGACTATATTCAATAATATTAACTATATAATATACAAGTCAGTATACAATATTATTGACTATGTTGTGCTTTTCATCCCTGTGACTTATTTCTACCTGGAAGTTTGTATCTCTTAATCCCCTTCACCTATTTTATCATAGGTTAATCTGACACTCTTGTTTCACTATGATAACCTAGATATGATATGGCCTGTTTGCTTCAATGATTGAGTTAATAATCCTACAGCAATATACATTCTAGTCCAGTTTCTCCTGAACTGTTTTTTTAAAATCCTTCAGGAACCATGAATTATAATTCAATCCAGGATATTCTCACCAGCTCAGAATAACCTAATAAAATTCAATACTCATAGAAAGAACTATGGCTACTGGAACTCAGGAAAAATGATTTGCTCAGTGAGCATCAACCTAAAAGCTAATGGCACACTTGAATTTTATGCATCTTCTTTTTCCCTGTCCCTTTGAGTCAGAGATCAGCTCTACTCTCTGACTAAGCCTCTTCACAACACAATTATGTTGCCATAATTGATGCCTAATTCAGAAATGAGGTGGTAGGCATTTACATAATGGGGGATTATGTGCTGTTCACTCATAATGGCAATGATAGGGTTGTCAATCATTGTACGGTTTTATAGTGCCATGGAGGGGAGAAGCAGAAATAAATGAATGTGAAATCCATCACCTGAAGTGTGTTTAGAAGAGAATGAATTCTACTCTACACTTACTTAAAGTTCTGACGATAGAAAATAATAATAACTTTTATTCTGCAGGGTTAAGGATGGGTTGAGCAAAACCAGAGATTCTCAGTCTTAAACCTCAAATGGTAATCACTTGAGGAACTTTAAAAAGACTGATCCACCTGCCCCCTCCTCCAGGCCCTCCTCCTGCTTCCCCTTTCTGGGGAGACCTGATTAAATTTAAGCTTATAAGCAATGAATAATATTTTAGGATATCTCAACTATTACAAAGGACACATTTACACTAAAAAAAAATCATTATTTATCTAAAATTCAAATTCAACCATGTGTCCTATATTTTTAGTTGCTAAGTCTGGCAGTTCCCTGCCACTACATTCCATCCAGATTCAGAATGAACAGTTCTGGTATTTTTTAAAGTTCCTCAGGTGATTTTAATATACATCAAGTTTCAGAAACACTGGATAAAACTTCAAAGGCCCCCTCTGTAGACTAATGTTGACAGAAACGGGGAAAAGAAGGATGGATATGATTCTTAACAGATCAGTATAATCTATTGCTACTCCTTTAGAGTGTTCTATTTTTTCTTCCTATATTCCACATATTATTCTGTATTTGTTATAATTTATTAAAGAAAACAGTCATGGTGCTGCTGCATCCACAGCCCCTTCTGAACTATACTATATTATGCCCTTCACTGGTGCTGAGTGGGTATCTAGGTAGTTATGCAGGCATGTGTAGCCATGCTCTGTATCAGTGACCCTTCCTGCTTCCTTCTAAACTTTGACTACTGGGGCCAGGGTTGACTGAATTTGAGGAAGGCACATGGCCCAAGATTGCCAGTTTATAGTCTGGACAATGGCCTATCAGGTGGCATGGTACAAGAGTTCTGTCCAATAGGTTGATGATTAAATTAGACCAGATTCTTTCTTTAGAGATTTTATTTTTGGGTACAAAGTCTCAGTTTATTGGTAATGGAGGCAGAGTCATTCAGGATAGTTCAGGTTAGTGGCTCTCAAACTAAAATGAGCATTAGAATAATCTGCAGGGCTTATTAAAAGACAGAATTCTGGGTCCCATCCCCCAGTGTTTCTGATTCAGTAGGTCTGAGCTGCAGTCCCCAAATTTACATTTCTTTTTTTTTTCTTTTCAGTGTTCCAGAATTCATTGTTTATGCACCACACCCAGTGCTCCATGCATATCCACCACCACCTCCATAATATCCACCACCAGGCTCACCTAAGCCCTCCAGAACCCTTCAAGTTCCCTCCAGTTTGTTTCCCAGAATCCACAGTCTCTCATGGTTCATATTCCACTCCGATTTCCCCCAGCTCCCTTCTCCTTTCCATCTCCCCATGTCCTCTGTGTTATTCCTTATGCTCCACAAGTAAGCGAAACCATATGATAATTGGCTCTCTCTGCCTGACTTACTTCACTTAGCATAATCTCTTCCAGTCCTGTCCATGTTGATACAAAAGTTGGGTGTTCATCCTTTCTGATACTCCATAGTATATATGGACCATATCTTCTTTATCCATTCATCCACTGAAGGGCATCTTTTTTCTTCCCACAGTTTGGCAACTGTGGCCATTGCTGCTATGAACTTTGGGGTACTGATGGCCCTTCTTTTCACTACATCTGTATCTTTGGGGTAAATACCCAATAGTGCAATTGCAGGGTCATAGGGAAGCTCTATTTTTAATTTCTTAAGGAATCTCCATACTGTTTTCCAAAGTGGCTGCACCAACTTGCATTCCCACCAACAGTGTAAGAGGGTTCCCCTTTCTCCACATCCTCTCCAACACATGTTGTTTACTGTCTTGTTAATTTTGGCCATTCTAACTGGTGTAAGGTGGTAACTCAGTGTGGTTTTGATTTGAATCTCCTTGATGGCTAATGGTGATGAACATTTTTTCATATGTCTGTTAGCCACCAAATTTGCATTTCTAATGAATTTCTAGGTGAGGCTGCTGCCTTAGATTCAGGGACCACATTTTGAGAATTACTGGGTTAGCTCGTATGGTAGTAAAAAACAAGTTCCAAATCTCAGTGTAGGATGGAAACAAAGGTTTATTTCTTGTTTGGATCACATGTTTGTCATGAGTTTGCTGGGTTCTCTGCTCTGCAATGACAGCTCTCTCATCAGAGACCCAGATTGATGGAACAGCCACTCCCTGTACAGTTCTGGCCACAGTGAAACATGTGGTAGCTCTTAAAGTTTCTGCCTGGAAGTGACATATGTCACTTCTACTCAGTTTCACTGGCTTATACAATCATATGGCCACACATAACTTCTAGTAGAGCAGATAAATACAATCTGAGCATTTGCTTAGGAGGAAAGAAAGCCAAAGGATTTGCAGCCTGCTTTCTAATGACCACATAGAGGCTGTAACTAAAAATGACACCCTGAAAGAGAACAGCATGCACAGGGCATGAGACTGTCATAGCTATGAACTGAAGAAAACCTTGGCTGGTTGTTTGGTAGTGGTAGGAGTAATTAGAGATAGAGGCAAAGATGAAAAGAGTAATGTAATGTAAGTAATGTAAGTGGCCAAAGCTGCTTTTGGTCCTGACCCACATTTAAGGTTGTTTCATTAGGTTCTGGTCACCATGAAATGTGTTAATATGGCTGTTCCCTCATCCCTATGAGATTCCCAAGATCCTCATTCCCACATCCACCTGTAAGCTCTGAAAGCATTCACCTATGGGACTTCTTCACATTACCAAGTCACCACCAACAGAATGTATCCCAGAAATTAAATGTAATTGCAAAGTAGCTCAAGTCTCCAACGTGTGTTTTCCAAATATTATGAAGGGGATACATAAGCAAAAATAAAACATCTAAAAATTTCTTTAAATTTGTTATTTTCCACAGAAAGCTCCATGATCCCAATTCTTCTCTAGCCCTGGCTTTTGGATTTCTAGGTTATCTCCTTTCCCTTTACTCCCAGTTGTGCATTACAAAATCCCAAAGGTCTGATTTAGCAAAACAGGATTAGGACCAGCCTGAGCAGTTCCAACAGGCTCCTTTAGGTGCTGGGAGGAGGAAAGTCTAAAGATATGTGTAGGTTAATAGAAATCATTCACTCTTGCTATGAAAGTCTGTATCCAAGTTTGGACTCTGTTGATTATGAAGGAATGATGTCCCTCAGTGTGTTAAGTAATCAGGGTTTGTTAATAGCTGATGGTCAGTAGATAATCATATATGTAGAGTTTAGTAATTCATCAGTTGCTTATAACATCCAGTGCTCATATTTTAACAATATATATTCTTCCAGTCCATCAGCATGGAATATCTTTCCATTTTTTTGGTGTCATCTTTATTTATCAATATTTTATAGTTTTTAGAGTACAAACTCCTCGGTTAAGTTTATTCCTAGGTATTTTATTCTTTTTGGTGTAATTGCTAATGCAATTGTTTTCTTAATTTCTCGTTCTGCTGCCTCGTTATTAGTATATGAACCACAACTGATATCCATGTATTAACTTTGTATTTTACAACTTTGTTGCATTCATTACTTCTAATAGTTTTTTGGTGGAGTCTTTAGGGTTTTCTATGAATGGTATCATGTCACCTACAAATAGTGATAGTTAATTTCTTTCTTACCAATTTGGGTGAGTTTTATTTATTTTTCTTGTCTGATTGCTGTGGCTAGGACTCCCAGTACTATCTTGAATAAAAGTGATGAGAGTGGACATTCTGGTCTTATTCCTGATCTTAGAGCAAATGCTTTACATTTTTCACAACTGAGTATGATGTAAGCTGTGGGTTTTTCATATATGGCCTTTATTATGTTGAGATGTGTCTCCTCTAACCTCACTTTGTTGAAAGTTTTTATGATGACTAGATGTTGAATTTTTCAAATGCTTCTCCTGCATCAATTCAGATGATCATATGATTTTTATTCTTTGTTTTGTTAGTGTGATTTATCATGTGATTGATTTGTAAATATTGAACTATCTGTACATCCCTGCAATAAATCTTACTTGATTGTGGTGAATGATCTTTTGGTATATTGTTGAGTGTGATTTGCTAGTATTTGGGGGGGGGGTTGTATGTATCTTTATCAAGGAAATTGGCCTGTAGTTTTCTTTTTTTGTAGTGTCTTTATCTGGTTTTTCATCTGGGTCTTCTGGCTTCATAGAATGTATTTGGAAGCTTTTCTCTCCTTTCTGTTTTTTGGAATAGTTTAAGAATAGGTACTAATTCTTCTTTAAATGTTTGGTACAATTCATCTGTGAATCCATCTGGTCCTGGACTTTTGTTTGTTGGAGGTTTTTTACTACAAATTTGATTTAATTACTAGTATTTGGACTGTTCAAATTTTCTGTTTCATCCTGATTCAGTTTTGGAAAGTTACGTGTTTCTAGGAATTTATCCATTTCTCCATCCAATTTATCCATTTTGTTGGCATATAATTTTTCATAGTAATCTCTTATAATCCTTTGTATTTCTGTGGTGGTGGTTATCACTTCTTCTCTTTAATTTCTGATTTTATTTATTTGAGCCCTCTCTCTTTTTTTCTTAATTAGTTTGGCTAAAGGTTTATCAATTTTGTTTATCTCTTCAAAAACCAGTCTTGGTTTCATTGATCTTTTCTTTCTTTCTTTCTTTAAAATTTGCTTGTGTAACACATGAATTTACCATGAACCATGGGATTTTTTTTTCTCTTCACTATTTTCTCCTGTTCACTAAGTGATTGAGCTTGAGCCCTGAATTTTGTCCATCCTGTAGTATCACTTTTACAAACACTTCTAGGAGCAAGCAGCATTTCTTTTGGACTTGAGAAAGATGGCTGCCTTCTCTGGGCCCCATGATCTAGTGGACTTTGGCTTCTTCTCCCCTTGCCCCACTCTCCCCATAGGGTGAGAAGTCCCAGAGACCAAGAGCCCATGCCCACATGTAGCCTTCTCTCTAACCATATAGACCATGGTCCTGGAATTGAAATTCCCTGTGGTCCTGAGCCTGCTTCTAGGGTTTGTGTTGGCTTTGTCTCTGGGTCCATTTTCCTAAAGACAGAATGTACCACTGAATACATACCGCTGGGCTCAAAGAATGGCCTAAGGGTGGTTATTTGTGGGTGTATAAATGGAGTTTGGACATGTAGGTTGGGATATTGAGGCTGGTTGTGGCATGGAGGGAGATCTAGGGGTGGAAAGAGAGGGGTCATAGTTCATGGACCAGGGATTGGAACTCTCCGAAATAGGACTTTTGGGCACAGAACTTTTAGGAGCATAAGAAATTTAACTTCAAACAATGGCCTTTCATATGGTTCTGCAAGTGTGTTTGTTAAGGTGGGTGGTTATAACTTATTCTATTTGGCCATTTTTTAGTTTGGCTTATAACTTATAATAGTCAGAATTATGGCACACAGATCTCCATTTATATCCTTGTCCCAGACCTGATAAATGTTAGAGTCTGGCAGGGGGTGGGTGAAGCATGTGGAGAACTCAAAAGGCTGGTACTCAGGTATTGACCTGGAAGAACAAGGAAGAACCTGTCGATTTAATTTCATGAAGTAACCACTAATGATAGCACTTTGACTATCTAATTTTATGGATTTACAATGGATTGTTCCCAAATCAAGCTCTCCAAAGCCTCATAGGAGAGCCTAGCCAGCCCTTCCCCTTCCCCAAAAACCCTCATGCTTCACTTAGCCAACTTGGTTCTCATTTTAGCTCATCAAAAACTTGTATATGAGAAGCTGAGTTGTGATATTGAATTCACTAACACTCAAAACACTCTGGTTTCTAGATTCTATAACTTGGTGGCCAGGAGCATAAGCTTTGGAGTCGAGAGACCTAAGCTAGGAGGTCAACTCCTCTGCTCATGAGCTGGGAGACCTCAGGCAAGACTCACCTTCTCTGAGCATTAGTTTCTCCATTTGTAATAAATAGGATGATGATTTCTGCCTTACTAAGGTATTATAAGGATTTAATGAGAAAGACATGAAAGAGCCTAGCACACAACATGCAAAAAGGAGTAGCTGCTTCCATTACTGGTCCTTTTACTTTTATTGCTACTGTTAGAATTGATTGTGCAACATAAGACCAGTAAGTTACTTAAACTCATTTTAATATTAATTAGAAAAAAGTAGTGTAGTACATTCACAAAGTTAAAAATTCAGACATGGTGGCGGGGGAGGGGGGCACTGGCGCCTGGGTAGCTCAGTCAGTTAAGCATCAGCCTTCAGCTCAGGTTATGATCCCAGGCTCCTGGGACCGAGCCCTGCATCTGGCTCTTTGCTCATTGGGGAGCCTGCTTTTCCTTCTCCCTTTGCCCCTCCTCCCTGCTCATATATGCACATGTGCTCTCTCTCTCTCTCAAATAAATAAGTAAAATCTTTTAAAAAATCAGACATGAAAAGATGTATATTGGAAAATCTTTCTCATTCCTCTATTTCCTTCCATCTCATCCCATGCAGTTCTCTCCTCTACAGGTAACCACTTTTGTTAGCTTTTGGTGTATCCTTCCAATATTTATTCAAATGTAGATAGATATGGATATATATTCTTATTTTCTCTATTTCCGTACACAAAAGGTAGCATACTATATGCTTTTTTCACTCAACAATAAATCTTGGAGATCTTTCCATGTCAGTATATAGAGAGCTTCCTCATTCTTTTTCACAGCTGCATAGTATCTCACTGTGAAGTTTATTTCATTACTTACCTGGGGATAAACAATCAGATTGTTTACAGTATTTTGTTGCGATGAACAATGCTGCTGTGAATGAACTTGAACATGTGTCATTTCATGCAAACAGGTATATCTGTAGCATTGGGGTAAGTGGAGTAAATATATTGGTAATTTTGATACATAATGCCAAAGCATCTTCCATGGATGTTATACCATTTTGCACACCCTCCAAAATGTATGAGTTTTAAGTCATGTGAACTTTTCATTCATTTGTTCGTTTTAAATAGGACCAATAGTGATACCAGCTATATTAGTTCCCTGCTGCTAGTATAATAAATTATCACAAGCTTCCTTTTTTTTTCAAATTGAAGTATTATTGATACACAATGTTACCCATTAGTTTCAGATGTGCAGCATAGTGATTTGACAAGTCTGTACATTTTGCTATGCTCACCACAAGTGTGGCTACCATCTTTGCCCTTACAATGCTTTTATAATACCACTGACTATATTTCCTATATTGTACCTTTCACCCATATGACTTATCCATTCCATAAATGGAAGCCTATAGCTCCTATTCCCCTTTACCCATTTTGCCCTACCCCACTGTCCCCTTCCCTCTGGCAACTGTAAGCAACACACATTTATTATCCAGAGGTCAGAAGTCCAAGTGGGTCTCAATGGGCTAAAATGGAGCTATTACATGTATTCTTTCTGGAGGTATGGGAAATAATTTTCTCCCCTGCCTTTTTCAGCATCTTGAGGTTCCCAAATTTCTTGGTCCATGGTCCTGCATCACTCCAATCTCTGCTTCCATTATTACATCTCCTCCTTCTGACTCTTCTTTCTCCCTCTTAGATGGACCTTTGTGGTTATTTTAGGTTCATCCATGTAATCCAAGATGATTTCCCCATTTGCAGATCGCTAACTTAATCACATCTGTAAAACTGCTTTTTCCTTGTAAAGTAACATATTCACAGGTTATGGGGATTAGGATGTGGACTTCTGTGGAGAGCCGTTATTCTGCCTATCACAACTACCTCCTGCACAGGATGTGGGAGAGTTAAGATAGAGAAATTACCTGTGGAAACATATAGTTTGCTGTTACCTTAACCATCTTCCCAACTAAACTATAAGTATAAGCATAGAGTTGCATGTTTGGTCCAGTTCTCTAGTTTCTGTTTAAGCCTGATATAATTTGGTCACAGTGTAGATTTTCTATATAATTATTTTATATTTTATATATTTTATATATTTTATATTTAAGTTTTAACATATGAAAGAATGAATTTTTTAGAAAAAGATATAAAGCTTTATAAAAAAATTATTATTATTTTTTTAAAGGGGATCTATATGCCAGTTGGAAAGAAAGCTTGTCTCAGTAGATACAGAATTGTGGTAAAGACAACTGTGAACTCTTGAGCCATTATTTTGTCAACGTTTGCAGATCAGTAATATAATCTGTTCTTATTCAAAACATATGTTGTATATCTCAATGAAGAAAATGCATCTGCCCATATATAAAAAAAGATTTTCAATTTCAAATTAACATGCAAATACTCTGTCCCACTTTTTCTAGACTCATGTTCTGAGTCACATGTTCATGGACTAAGGAACAGAAAAATAAAGGTTAGAATATACAAGCAGGGAATAATTCAGCTTCTGTACTGAATAGAAGTAACTATTGCAGAAGAAATTTCTCTAGGAAAAATACCCTGTGTGCCCACTTCTTATTTGTCTGTCTAGATCTTCGCCATGGTGTTTTCTTGCTTCTCATCACCTCACAAATACAAACATTTTTTTTTTTCATTATAAAGGTAAAAGCTGACCAGCCTGACTTCCAAATGCATGAATTTTGCTGGGGATGGGAAACTTGCATACTGATGAAAAAGATGGGCTCTGGGATCAGCAGACCTGGGTTTTAAACCCCATTCCAACATTCCTTGATGAGGCAGCAGAAATTATTGATTTCGTTCAATCTCAAATCTTGATTATATGTCTTTCTATGCCCTGTGTGGTAAAATAGAATGTTTGCATAAAGAACTTATGCTTCATACTGAAGAATTCATAACTCAAGGAAAGTACTTGAGTGATTATTTGAGTTATGAGCTGAGTTAGCCATGTTTTTCATGAGTTACTATTTTTGCTTAAAAGAGTAAGTAGCAGATAAACTGTACCTATTGAGACTTGTAGCTATTGAGCAGATAAACTGTAGCTATTGGATAGCTGACATTTTCTTGAGAATTAAAATGAATCTGTTGTTTTAAAGAAAACAATGAGCAATGTTTCTTACCAATGATAGAATTCTAACATGTTTTCCAAAATTAGAATTTTGGAAAATTTGCATCCACACCCATGAATTTAATAGCTTCCCAATACTTAACAGACTTTTCTGATGAGATTGGTAATAATATAAATGAAAGTGATTTTTAAAATGCTACATTTTAAAAGCCACCTGGGTGGCTCAATGGGTTAGAGACTCTGCCTTTGGCTCAGGTCATGATCCCAGGGTCCTGGGATGGAGCTCTGCATCGGGCTCTCTGCTCAGTGGGAGCCTGCTTCTTCCTCTCTCTCTGCCTGCCTCTCTGTCTACTTGTGACCTCTGTCTGTCAAATAAATAAATAAAATAAAAATGCTATATAAGGGCACCTGGGTGGCTCAATGGGTTAAAGCCTCTGCCTTTGGCTTGGGTCATGATCCCAGGGTCCTGGGATCGAGCCCCGAATTAGGCTTTCTACTCAGCGGGGAGCCTGCTTCCCTTCCTCTCTCTGCCTGCCTCTCTGCCTGCTTGTGATCTCTGTCTGTCAAATAAATAAATAAAAATCTTTTTAAAAATGCTATATAATGAAATGTGTTAGCACTTGGGAGATCTGTATACTTCAGAGAAACAATATTTTCCAGGTATTGGAATACATACATTATAAAATCATTCCAAAATGAGATAGACCAGTGAATTTTAATGTAACAGAGTACAAAAATTCTTTGACGTGATTTCAGATTCCATGTTGCAACTAACTTTTAAGAAACTACCACTTGTCAAGTTTCAATGTGCTATTAAAGAAGAATATCTAAAATTATCTTTAAAAGGCTACTGTAATAGTCTTCTCTTTTCCCACTATATGAGCCCAGATAATCTTCATATCCTCTAACCAAAACTACATATCGCAAAAAATATGTGTACAAACAGATGTAAGAATCCAGCAGTGTTTTACTCTGCCACATATTAAAGAGATTTGAAAAGTTAAAGACACTGCCACACTTCTTTCCTCACCCCCTTTTAATTAAAATTTAAAAATTTTAATTTAAAACATTTTAATTTAAAACTTTTAATTTAAAACATTTCTATAAAATATTACATTAATGTGAAATGGAATTTTTAAAATAGGAGCTAAATATTTGAATTAATAATATATTAATAATGTATACCATATAATATATAATAAGATACATAAAATATCAGTTAAAGTAGGGGCACCTGGGTGGCTCATTCGGTTAAGCATCCAACTTGTGATTTTGGCTCAGGTCATGATCTCAGGGTCCTGAGATTGAGCCCTGCATCAGGCTCCACACTGGGCATGGAGCCTGCTTAAGATTCTCTCTCTCCCCCTTTGCCCCTGCCTGCTGCTCAAGTGTGCATACACACACTCTCTCTCTCAAAAAAAAGTTAAAATAATAAAATATTATGTATTATAACATCTTAGTTTCTACATCTGAAACTAATATAACAGTGCATGTTTTAAAATGCATGAATTAAAATTTAAAAATCTTAGTTTCAATTTCTAACATAGTAAATATTCATAGATATAATGCACATAAACAAACGCTCTTTGGGGGCCCTTAGCAATTTTTAAGTATGAAAAGAGTTGTGGAGACTAAAACGTTTGAGAACCACTATTCTCAAATATAAGACAGATAGTATAACCTTTATCCAGAAAGAGCAGAATTAAGCAATGAAGAACGGTTGTAATAAAGATCATTTTCCTTACTGGTGGGCAGCATTTCAGAGATAAATACATTTAAATAACATGTAGTTAACTGCATTGGTAACTAAGCAGATAATCAATTTAACCAGAAACCAGCAGGCAAGTAATTGCCTAAATATTCTTGTTCTGATCATCCCTTGGTTATATTACCCTCTTGGGAAAAACCAAAATGGAATTATAATAAGGCCAAATTTTCTGCTGTCCCTGCCTAGGCTCCAACTTCACATCATCCAGCAATACCTCAGGGTCTCAGTAGGGTGTTCCAATTAAAGGACAGCATTGACGTCTATAGAAAAGGAAGCAGTGAAATTGACAGGTAGTGTCAGTAGCAAATGGCATTCAATTGGTGCCCGAAGCATTCAACAGGGTATCAAGGTCTTTACATACTCTTGACAGACTGATACTCCAAATTCTGCCCATCATTGATATTGGTGTGCAGCTTCCTGCTATAAAATTGATTTGGCACTGTGGGTAGTCATTTGGTCCTCAAAACCAAAGACAGTAATACAAGGATAACAGCCTCAGCAAAATTGAAGTCAACATCATACCAAGATTTATACACTACTGTTTGCAAACAGTCTTCATTTGGTCACTTTTCTGTGTTTTTTGGTAGTTAGTATCAAATATCGGTTTCAAACTATGGAAAATCTGGTCTGTAATTTATGCCACCAAAATGTCATAAGAAAATCAGACTATCACCCATTTGTATTTTGCAAAGTCTCCTTGATTTTCCTGCATGATTTTGTTTTGCATCCAGTTTTGCCAACCCCAAATCAGATCCTTCGTTGAAAATGTCTGTTGTTGCTTTGCTCAGGTCAGCATGTGACAAAGACATAGGTATTGATCTCAGTAATGCCTTCCCAGAAGCTGCCTTGATGAGACCTCAGGAGGGGTGATTTGGTGGTTGGCTGAGGAGGCTAATCTGCTGCTACAGCTACAGAACAAAGTGAAAAAGAATTTATATTTCTGACTTTTATCCTGGTGGTGGATTTTGCTTGGTTCTCCTCTGAGCTCTGGGGATTTTAAAATATCTGTTGAATATAAACAGGCAGTAATTTTTTGGATCGAGGTGGACTCTCAGAGATCTGGTCCCACACCACCACTTGCTGCTGAGAAGATGGAAGCCAAGGAAGGAAGAGGAATTGAGAGCCTGGGATCAGACAGTGGTCAAACTGGGATTCTCCGTATCTTTTCTTTCTACCACCTTACAACTGCAGGAACCTCAAATACCTAGATTCAGTAACTGTCTCTAGCTCTTAGACTTGGGTCTTTTGGCTGCAGCCTGGTGCCACTGCAGTCATGGTGTGATGGACATTTGTAGTGTTTTCCTCCTTCAGATTTTTTCCTCTACCTAATATTATCTACTCCTCTTTCCCCACTCCTCATCTGGTTTCAGCGGACAAACTACATCCTTTGGTTCCAACCTGGGCAGTAGTGGCCAAGATGATTGGTAGAGCTATGAACATGTGACCCGAATCTGACCAATCAGATTCAGTCTCAGGTCCTTGTTGCTAAGGAGGATGGTGTTTATTTGGTAGGATGTAAAATTGGAAGAATTTGTGTTCTTTTTGCTACCACTTGGGAAAAGCCTGACTAAGAAGCAAACCAACTCTGAGGAAAGCAGAGCTGAAGAAGAGAATGAGAGAAAAACTGAGAGAGGCAGGAAGGGAGAGGAAGAGAGGGAAAGGGAAAAAAGAGGGAAAGTGAGAGGAAAAGAGGGAGAAAAGGAGAGAGAAAGGGAGAAAGAGATCGAGATTTCTGGTGACACCCTTTGAGCACCTGAATCCCACTGCATTTGAAGTAAAATCCATCCCTAGACTTTTTATGTGGTTAAGAGCCAATACATTGCTTCTTGTCTCAAGGCACTTTAAGTGATAGATATCACTTGCTATTGAAACTTGGTTTCCTTGGTATGCTAAAATCCTGCTTACCGGCCAAAGTTTGGAGTTCCAGGATGACTCTCCTTTGGCATATTTAAAAAGTGCTAGTTGGAGGATGGAGCCCCACATCAGGCTCCCAGCTCAGCAGGGAGTCTGCTTCTCCCTCTCCCTCTGCCTCTCCCCCTGCTTATGTGTGCTTTCACTCTCTCTCTCTCTCTTTTTCAAATAAATAAATAAATCCTTTTTAAAATGAAAAAAAAAAAAAAGTGCTAGTTGGCTGGGGTGGTTTAGTCTGTGGGACATCCTGATGGAACCTGCTGATGAATTGTGTCTGCTTGAAGCAAAGATCTCACTCTTGCCTGCCAAGCATCCCAAGCCCCTGAACTGTAGGTGATGTCGATGGCCTTTGAGTCTGTATTTGACTTTGGGGCTCACCTATAGGGACTGGAAAGGGGTGGCTCACTCCTCAGGTCTTCAGTAGATTTGCTCCATTGAGAAGGCCTGACTTGCTTCTTTTCTGGTTTAGGTTTTAAGTCTGTATTATTACTAGCATCCCTGTCAGTGAAGGAATAGAAAAGATGAGCTCTCATGCTGGTGAACTAGAAGGATCTAGGAATGGTGTATATACCCATAATAATGATAATCATGTACAATATGGGGTGTAAAGAACATAATATGTGGTGCACACATACTGTAATAATACCTAGAGTATTTACCCATGGGCTATAAACATGAACCACATTTTATCTTCTGTATCAATCAAGGGTCCTGACAGAACGGATGGCACATTCAAATTAGACAATTTGAGAGTCTTTAATTAAGGGACTGTTTACAAAGTAGTGACCAGGGAGTAGGGAAGCTACTGGGATAGTGCAATACCCCAAGGCTGGAAACAGAGAGTTGTAGCTACTTCTCTTGGGCCTGAAGAGATAGAGGGGAGAGTAGTTCCCAGAACCCAGAGATAAAAGGGATCTGTGTGGAGCTGTGACTTTCAGTGAAGGAAGCAGGGGAAGAAATGTTCCATTGAAAATGGATTTATCGGGACACCTGGGTAGTTCAGTTGGTTAAGCGTCTGCTTTCAGCTCAGGTCTTGATCCCAGGGTCCTGGGATGGAGTCTGGCATCGGGCTCCCTGCTCAGCGGGGAGGCTGCTTCTCCCTCTTTCTGTGTCCCTCCCCTCTGCTTATGCTCGCTCTCTCTCTCTCTCTCTCTCTCTCAAATAAATAAATAAAATCTAAAAAAGAAAGAAAGAAAGAAAATGGATTTATCCTGAAGCTCTTGAAATCAAAGCCTGAAGGCTCCTCATTCACAAGGGCCCCTGGGTACCGATTGCTGCCCGGAGTCGTAAAGTATGCAGTGTAGGGAAGCAAAACTAGCTAGCAAATGGAAGTGTTTCTCTATAAGCATTTTTGATAGATTGTCTAAAGAGACCTCATATTAAAGGGAAAATAGTTTGGTCTGATTTCTTTTCTCATTCTAAATACATATTCATCCTTATACCTAATTATACATTTGTAATTCTATATTTTCTTTTTTTAATGTAATTTTATTTTTTCAGTGTTCCAAGATTCATTTTTTATGTACCACACCCAGTGCTCCATGCAATATGTGCCCTCTTTAATACCCACCCCCAGGCTCACCCATTTCCCCAGCCCCTCCCCTCTAAAACCTTCACTTTGTGATTTTGTATTTTCTTAAAGAGAGCCCACAAATGATGTAAGCTTTAGGTTCCACTTAACCTGGATTTGCTTCAGTGTTACTCTCCATGCATCCTCCCTTGGACCTGAGGAAATCGAAGATGAAAACACACAATCCCTGCCCTCAAGGGACTTAGAGTCTAGTGGGGAGATACAGACAGGCCTCCTCCCACAGCCCCCACACAACTTTCCGATGGGTCCCATATCACCCCATGCAAGAATTATATATCATAGCCCTTATTGCATTGGCTTGCCGATATCTGGGTTCTTTTTTGTCTCACTCCAATAATCTAGGAACTTCTTGGGGGCAGGAAGTGGTGTCTTTGGTCACTATAGCCCTCACACCAGCAGAGAGTAAGAGGAGTAAATGAATGCATGCATGCAAGCACTTGGAACCAGTATTAATGAGGGAGCAGAAGGCAAGCTGAGGGCAAAGCACAAGATGACACCCCGGGTGGGATCTGGGTGACATTCCTCAGGCATTGCTGGCTGCCCTAGTGAAAAGGAAAAAGGAAAAACAAATGGTTAACTGATACAGATCACAGTCACACAGGACATAAGTCTCCACCAGTGTGCAATTGTCTTCATGATTTACAAAAAATAAAGCAATTTCCAGAAACCTAGACTCCATTTCCTGGAGCCCTAACAGCACCCTCATCACCACAGGGTAGAAAATCTTATATAACAAGTCACTCTTCAGAACCCCACTCTTTCTGCCCACAGGTCCTGTCCCTGGGCTTTAATAAAACCACATTTTTGCACAAAAGACGTCTCAGGAATACTTTCTTGGCTGTCAGCTCCAAACCCCACCACTTCAAACCACATCGGTATGATGCCTTTTTTACATAGGCTAACTTGAGTAATCACTTACAAATAAAACAGTCCTAATAATTGACATTTAGCTCTTTTAACTATATTTTTGGTTAAAGTTCCATATAAAAACAGACAGGAGCAAATCTTACAATGATACAATAGCTAACATTCATCGAGCACTTACTGTGTGCCAGGCACTGTTCTAACATCTTTTTCATCCTCACAGTAACTTATAAGGGAATATATCCCTATTTTACAGATGGGTAAACTGAGGCACCTCATGAGCCACATTTCCATCCACTTTGTGTTCAACACACTTTCTGCTCTTAAGTTAAGAAAATATTATGAAGACCTTGACTCCTATTTGGGAGGTCACCATTTAAATGAACTATTGTATATATTTTTTAACTATTGTATTTTTAAGGCTTCAAAGTGTGTTTGTATTTCTGCTTCCAGGAGTGTCTCATGGAGGCCTGGAGAGAATAAGAGACTGATGACAGCTACAGTACAGGATCACAAAGGAAAAGTCAGTAGTAGGCTGCTATCACGTGAGGAAGCCTCTGTGTGGAAGGAAGGTTGGAAGGACTGGTTTCTCTCTGCAAGACTAACTAAATCATCAAGGCTAGCACACTACCCTCAGAAATCTAGACTCCAGCAGAAAGAAGCCAGGTTAGGAAATAAGGGCGCGTTGCCATGGCAGAGGAGGTGGGGAGTTGGCTCTTATGCTATCTCCTGGCAACCATTTGACAAGGAGCCACACTTGACTTTGAATAACAGGCAAAGAAGCTCCAGGATCATTTGAAAGGGACTTTTTTTTTTTTTTTAAAGATTTATTTGTTAGAGAGAGCACAAGCAGGAGGAGCAGCAGGCAGAGAGAGAAGCTGGTTCCCCGCAAAGCAGGGAGCCTGATGCGGGACTCAATTCCAGGACCCTGGGATCATGACCTGAGCTGAAGGCAGATGCCCAACCAACCGTGCCACCCAGGCACCCGTTGAAAGGGAACTTTAATCAAGCCCTCATTTGGTGCCCTGAGAGAAGCCCAGATTTATTAATAGAAAACAAATATAGTGTCAGGCGCTCCTAACATATATCTCAGGAGACCATTTTCTCAGTCAGACTAGTCCTGAAAATAATGGAGGTTTTACTCATGAAAGAGCATTCCACTTTAGTTTTCTGAAAGCAGCATGTCCCATGTCCAGGAGGATTCATTTTTGTTTGCAGAGCCCTCCACCTGGATGCCAAATCATGGGGGTGATGGAATCTGGGATCCCTTCTGGAGCAGAGTTGCCAACAATTCTGCCCTTGTCCAATAAAAGGAGAAAAGCTTCATTTGGAAAGAGGAGTGTTGTTTGTGGTGACTGAGGTTACCAACTTGTCCTGGCTTACTTGGACTTTGCTGGTATTAGTGCCAGTCCCAGGAAACCCATCAGTCCCAACCAATCTGGAATGGTTGGCCAGGACTGTCCTTGTTTTATTTTATTTTTAAAAAGATTTTATTTATCTGAGAGAGAGAGAGAGAGTGAGAGAGAGAGACAGAGAGCATGAGAAAGAGCACAAGCAGGGTGGAGAGGCAGAGGGAGAGGAGAAGCAGGCTCCTTGGTAAACAGGGAGCCTGATGCAGGGCTCCATCCCAGGACCCTGGGATCATGACCTGAGCTGAAGGCAGACACTTACCTGACTGAGCCAACCAAGGTACTCTAAGAGTGTTTTAAAAGTGGAAGTCCTGCATCCTGGGTGCCTGTCTTAAGCAGCTCAGGCTGCTGTAGCAAAATGCCATAGACTGATGGGCTTAAACCATACGCATTTATTTCTCAGAGTTCTGGAGGCTGGGGAGTCAAAGATCAAATTGCCAGCAGGGTTGAGTTGCAGTGAGCACCCTCTCCCTGGATTATTAGACAGCTACCTTCTTTCTGAGTCCTCACTGGGAGGAGAGAGAGAGTGAGCAAGCAAGTGCATGCGTAAGAGAGCAAAGATTTTTGATCTCTTCTAAGGGCACTAGTCCCTTCACAAAGACCAAACTCCCCTGACCTCTTCTAAACCTAATTACCTATCACAGGGTTAGGGCCTCAACATAGCATTTCAGGGATACACAAACATTCAATTCGTAACACCAGGCAAACAGAGACAGTTGGTCACCCATGGGTGACCCACCATCCCCATCTTCAGATTTCTTAGAATAGAGAATATATAGATGTTAGTTTCTCTTTTGAATTTCCCACAGACTCAGCCCACTTTGACTAAACCTCAAAGGAACAGTTAACTGCTTGCATATAAAATAAAAATCACTGGAGCCAAAGACCTTGAGTTCTTGCTTGATGCCCATTCATTTGAAGTCCCAGCAATAAGAAATGAACAAAAGAGGGTGCCTGGGTGGCTCAGATGGTTAGGCATCTGCTTTCTGCTCAGGTCATGATCCCAGGGTCCTGGGATCAAGTCCTGCATTGGGCTCCTTGCTCGGTGGGGAGCCTGCTTCTCCTTCTCTCTCTGCCTGCTGCTTCCCCTGCTTGTGCTCTTTCTCTCTCTTTCTGTCAAATATATAAATTAAAATACAAAAAAAAAAGAGAGAAATGAACAAAATATCAGAGGTAATATATATGTCCTGTCCACTTTGTAAACACAGCCTCAAACCTACCTGAAGCCTCCTTTGCTCTAAGAAACATCTCTTGACCTTCTCTCCTCTCATTAAGCATGGAATCTGTGCTTTGTTCCAAAGGACCAAGAACATAGTAGGTGCTCAGTAAATAACTACATGAGTAAAGGTGTCTGCAATTTTGTTTGTCTTCAAAGTTCTTTACTTGCCTGTGCATCTTTCACAGCCTTATGTTGGTTAGTGGTAGCTTCTCTACTCCAAGGCCAAGGTGTGTTCCTGCTGGCTTCAATAATAACTCATAGTGTTGGGTAATCATATCTTCAGCAATACCCTTCCCAGCGGCTGATTTGTGCCAGAGACTGCCAGTTCCAAGGTGACTAAGTGTCTGAGGCAGGTTTTGACTCTAAGAACCCATAGGATAAAGATGTCATGGAGCAGTGTTTCTCAGCCTTGGCCGCACATTGGAACCACTTGAGGAGCTTTAAGAAATTCCCATGCCCAGACTCCACCATGGCCAATTCACTCAGAATCTCTGAATCTGGTGCCTGAGCATCAGAGTTTTTTGTTTTTTGTTTTTTGTTTTTTAAAGATTTTATTTATTTGACAGACAGAGATCACAAGTAGGCAGAGAGGCAGGCAGAGAGAGAGGAGGAAGCAGTCTCCCCGCTGAGCAGAGAGTCTGATGTGGGGCTAGATCCCAGGACCCTGGGATCATGACCTGAGCCGAAGGCAGAGGCTTTAACCCACCGAGCCACCCAGGTGCCCCAGCATCAGAGTTTTTAAGAGGCTCACTGGGTTAAACCTACATGCAGCCAAGCTTAAAAATGACTGGCCTAAAGCATCTTCGGGGACTAAGATGAACTTTAGGAAATAATTATTCTATGAAAGCGTCTCTTTTCCAGAGTGAAACTAATAGATACTAGCAGTGCTTGAGTAAAAATAAACAAAAACAAAAACAAAAACTCCTTTTCTCTTTTTTTTTTTTGGGATATATACTAATATAATATATACTTATTTTAATTATACACAGATTTTCTTTATAAAGTTTCAAATGATTGAGAAGTTGATAGGTAGATTAAAAAAGAAAAGAGGGGTGCCAGAGTGGCTCACTCAAATTTAAGCATCTCATTCTTGGTTTTGGCTCAGGGCGAGATCTCAGGGTCATGAGATCTAGTCCCATGTGTCGGGCTCTGCACTCAGATCTGAGTCTGCTTGAGATTCTCTCCCTCCCCCTCTGCTCCTGCCCCTGCTTGCTCTCTCTCTCACTCTCTCAAATAAATAAATAAAATATTTAAAAAAAAAAAGGAAAATATTGTTCTTTCTTGCCCCTACTCCAGAGATAATCCTCTTGTTGGTATGGAGTGTACCCATTCAAACTTTCCCCTTGCTATGATATTTGCAGTTATATTTGTATGTGTATTATAAATATAGATTTTTTTACATAAATGTGATCATGCTATTTATATTGTTTTCCAATTTTCTTTTTCTTTCTTTTTTTTTAAGATTTTATTTATTTATTTAACAGAGAGAGAGAGAGAGAGATCACAAGTAGGCCGAGAGGCAGGCAGAGCGGGAGGGGAAAGCAGGCTCCCTGCTGAGCAGAGATCTGGATGTGGGGCTCGATCCCAGGACCCTGAGATCATGACCTGAGCCGAAGGCAGAGGCTTAACCCACTGAGCCACCCAGGCGCCCAATTTTCTTTTTTTTCTTAAGCAGGAAGTCTTCTAGATATTTACAAACTACCTTTTCATTGTGGTCTGGCATTTCATAAGATGGATGTTCTATAGTTTACTGCACCATTCCCTTGTTCATGGGCACTTAGGCTGTTTCCAGAGTCTGGTTATAATAAACACTGTTGTCCTCAGTATTGGGTTAAATGCTATTCTGTGCCTATGTGCAAGTAATTCTTCTATGATAGAAACCTAAACAAGATTTGTGGGTTGAAGAGTATGCACATTAAAAAATTTATAGCAACTGCCAGATTCCCTCTCAGAATTCTACTGATTTTACATCTTACCAACAACCCTGTGAGCACTCTGCTCCCTGCTTTCTAAGGGCCTTTGCACAACTGTTGCCTCTAACTAGGATGCTTGTCCCTTATTCATCTTTCAGATCTCAGCTCAAGCTGTACTTTAGCTTTATTTCGGGGAGTCTCCCCTCACTTCCAGTCTTGGTCATGCTCCTGTGTCCTGAGCTGTCAGAACACCAAGTTCTTTTTGTTCAGAGCATTTAGTGTGTATCTATACATTAATTATAGGATTGCCTGATTAATATTTGGATCCCCATGCTGGTTTAATTCTAAACTTACCCCTCCCCCAGACAGATTCTTTGTCCTTCTCTTTGCTTTAGTGTTTGACTCCAGGCTCTTTTATCAGCTGGTTTCCATTTGGGTTTGGTCAATGGGAAGCACTGACAGGAGATCTGAAAGCTGTTTCCACAGGTTTTTTTTAAGAGGGTGGGGCATGTGACTGGTACATCTTCCCATTCTGGAAAGCATTGATATTATTATGGAGATAACCTTAAATTTTGCTTAATAATAAAAAAAATTGGGATGCCTGGGTGGCTCAGTCAGTTGAGTGTCTAACTTCGGCTGAGGTCATGTTCCCAGGGTCCTAGAATAGGTTCCTACGTTGGGCTCCTTTCTCAGCAGGGAGCCTGCTTCTCCCTTTGCCTGCTGCTCCCACTGCTTGTGCACTCTCTCTCTCTGTCAAATGAATAAATAAAATATTTTTTAAAAATAATTAAAAAATTATACACAAGCTCTAGAGCTTTACTATGAGTCCCAGGTGACAACCAACGATACCTAGAAATCCCATGACTGAGAACTCTGAGAACTTTGAGAATTAGGAGAAGGCCATTGAAGAGGAGCTCCCAAACTGACAGCAGAATGAAGGGCTCTCAGATACAGATGATACTCATTATTATTGGTAGCTCCATTCTATAAAGTTGCATCAGAAACTGAACCACTGCTCCCAGGAGAAATACAGATTTAGATTTCTGTGAGCCTCTGGTCACACCATTTTTGTCAACCAGTCAATACATAAGCTTGTTTAATGTGTGTTTCTGTTTAAATACCCCTTGTCTGGGACACCTGGGTGGCTCAGTTGGTTGAGCGTCTGCCTTTGATTCAGGTCATGGTCTCAGGGTCCTGGGACCAAGCCCCACGTCAGGCTTCCTGCTCAGCAGAGTCCACTTCTCCCTCTGCTCCCCCCACCCCCACTCATGCTCTCTTCTCTCTTTCTCTCTCTCAAATAAATAAATAAAATCTTTAAAGACCCCTTATTTAATATATATTGTTCATTCATTAGCATTGAACTCATGGCCAATAACACTTTAGCTCATGCCTGAATGAAGCTTATCTAACACGTGTGTTTTCTCCATTACGCCACACATCACAGCCTTCTTACACTTAGGAACAGTAGACAGCTTTCCAACACCACACTTGGGGGCCATTTTAAATAGCAAAACACCAGCCAAAAAAAAGCACAAAAATGAGAAAAATGTGGCACTAAATGGACCAGGGAGATGAACACTTCTTAACGGTGTGAATGCTGAGACAAGAAGGCGCAGAGCGATGGCTTGCTCTGTGTCAGCTGGAAACACGTGTGCTGGGAGACTCAGATTTCTCACCACTCTGTGCATGTCCACAGATGACTACAACAGTTGCTGTAAGTATTGGTTTTAGGATTATAAATATCCTTCAATAAGTAGGCAAAGTTGCAGATTCAGAATCCCCAAATAATGAGGCTTGACTGTGTTTTGTTTGACCAGCCTGGTGGTTCAAGGAAAAAAGAAATTGAACTGGAATGATTAGGCTTGCAGAAAAGTATCCTTGAGCTCACCATGTTTTTTACCGCTTCCAGTTTAGAGCTGACTGCTTCATGCATTTCCCGTATGTACCTGACCAGTGAGGCATGGGAGTCTGGAACTTTTAAATGTGGTTTGCCAAAGGTAATGCACATCTTCTGTAGAGCAGGTCTGAGAAACCATCGACTGGGCTCTGTTTATCCAAGTGAAATGGATTAAATGAGACTTGGAGAGGCAGGAAAACACAGGAAACGGTACAGCCTATGGAAGGGGACAGCAGAGATGCTCTTTGGGCTGCCCTGGTGGGCTCAGTTTGTGGATTCAGATCCTGAACCTCAGTGCTCTCAAGTAACCCACTGTGGAAGGTTCTGCCTGCCCCCCAGAGCTCCCACTCGTTCTCTCCAAGCCCTTAAGGTAGGGCCTAGACCAGTTGATCTTCTTGTTCTGCCCGAAGGACATTTCCTTTAATTTAATTAACTTTAAACTTTAAACTTTAACTTTTCCCTCACTCCCCACAATAGATCTGTCATCAAGTTGCTCACTCTAACCAACAATATCATGAGTATTTGTCAGTCCTTCCGACTGACTTGTTCCAGGTTCTGGTTTCTGACCTTTTACCTCCACACTGTCACCAGAAAGATCTTCCTAAAAGATCAGTAGGCTCACATCCCCCACCTTCTGCTCACCAACAACGAAAGCCCAGTTTCATTAGCGTGGCATTGGGGTCTCTTCTCCAGACCCCCCAGTTTGCTTGGTAGTTCCCTCACAGTTGTTAGAGTGAGAAAGATTTGGTTCTAAATCCCAGTTTTCCACCTACTACCTCGGTGACTCCAGGCAAATCACTTAATATGTCTGAGACTCACTTTTCCCATCTGTAAAATTAGGTTAATAATATTTAGCTTCAAAACTCACCAATAATGCTGGAAATGGAATCAGAAGTGTGGAAACTTACAGTTTACACAATCTTGAGTTGCTGGCTTTTTCAGTAAGAATATTCATTACTTACTAATAAAAATATTCAAGGGTACCTGGTGTGCCTGGGTGGCAGAGTCAGTTAGGCAGACCTCTGCCTTCAGCTCAGGTCATGATCTCAGGGTCCTGGGATGGAGCCCCACATCTGGCTCCTTGCTCTGTGGGGAGTCTGTTTCTCCCTCTCCCTCTGCAGCTACACCTGTTTGTGCTCTCTCTCTCTCTCTCTGTGTCAAATAAATGAATAAAATCTTTAAAAATATATATTCAAGGGATGACAAAATAGTCTGGTAGAGGTCGCACAGTATGGTGGTTATGAGCACAGACTCTGGTGCCAGAATGTCTGGTTTAAATCCAGCTCAACCACTTATTTGCTGGGTGCCTATGAGAACTGTACCCACTCTACTAATTTGTAAAATAAGGATAGCCACAGTATTGACCTTGCAGGGTTGTGGTAATGATGAAAGGAGTAATGCATGCAAAGTATTTGGAATAGAGCTGGCACATCAGAACCCTCCATAGGAACTGGCTGGTATAGTAATGGACAGTGCAATGCAGACGTGAATCATCCATGTCTGGTTTCCTCTGCCCTCCCCACAGGCTTGCATTAAGTATTACATGAGGTGATACATGAGCGGTACCTGGTCTATGTTGAGTACCTAGTGCCTGCTGAATAAATGTGAATTCCACTCCCTTCTGCTTTCCTTGCCTCTGGAGCCTCAGTCCAAGGGCTTTTCCTCTGGAAGGGCTTTCCTGACCTCTAGGCTCTCTGGGCCACCCCTGGCATTTTCCTATGCTGGGACAATTTTCACACTGTAGTGTCATTCTCTGTTCTGTACCAAACTCTTAAGAACTTTATAGATCAGGATTATCTGATTTTATCCTTACATCTCTAGGACTTGGCACAGTGCCTGGCAAAGAGTAGGACTTCCATTATGGTCGCTGTGAATATTTTGTGTGAATAAATATGATCTCCTCCTTCAAACAGTTCTTGATGAGTCTAAGGTGAGAAGATGCAAATATTTGGAAGTTTAATCCCATGGTCAAATGTAAAGACCCGTTTTTTGGCAAAACAGTGGGCCCAAAAGGTGGCATGCGGGCAGTGACTGAAGCCTTGGGAGAGAGGGTCGGGAGCCCTGAACTGCAGTGCCCATTCTGTCGCTGAGTGTCCTGTGAGATTCTGGGATAGCCCCCCAACCTCTCTGAGGTGAGGTCCCCTTTGTTGTAAAAAAGTAAGGAAACGAATGCCAGGTTAGGTGAAGATGCATGGTAAACAGAAGAGTGAGAAGTGTCAGACGTAGGGTAGTGTGTCGGCTCTAGAAGGGAGAGGGGAGGGGAGACATCAGTGTTGGCCCCTGTGTTCTCTCAGGCTCCATGGAAGAGGTGGTGCTGGAGCTGATCTTTGAGGCGGTGGGCAGAAATTAGACAAGTGGGGAGGAAGCTGGAATTTTTGAGGCAGGTCAATATCTTAAGAAGAAAAGCTTAAAGGAAATGAAGGTACAGACAGGAAAGAATCTTTACTTTGTTGACCCCAGTGAGGAATTAAAGGAAAGTCTCATTGGCTTATGAATGCTGGCATTTTATTTCATTTATCAGCTTTAAAGAAAAGCAGGGAAAAACACAAACTGGAATCTATAAAGAAAAGCTGCAAGACAGAGGAGTCTGCTCGAACCTGGAGAATACCATGATTCTAAATTAATTTCAGTAAAGTTAATTTTTTAAAAATAGCATGCTATTGGGTTTAAGACAAACCGAAAATAGTAGGTATGAAGGTAACTAAGTTAATAACCAACTGCTCTTATTGCTTTGAAGTTTAATTTAGTTGCTTAAATGGACTTTAATTTTCTAAATCCACAAGTCAGTAAAAGGGTCTTTAAAAATTAAAACGCGGACACTTAGTTGTTTTGTATCCAGCTTTGAAGAGCCAAAAGCAACATAAAAACAATATTTTCATTATTGCTTACCTGTACTTTCCATTTTTTTTTACAATGTGATATTACCTAAGAAACTTAGAAAGTTGTAAAATAGACACAAAAGCAAATGAGAATAACCTCTGAAGTTTTTGAGCCCTCAGTCTCCCTCCTCTGGCTCATTTGCCTTCTACACAGCTGCAGCCTAAGATGCAGTAGTAGGAAGGAATTATGACTCAGAGTGCGAATCCTGAAGCAACTATCTATGCGTGCTGGTACACTCTGACTACATTTTTGTGATACTGTAGGCTTGCATCATAGCAAGAAACCCTCAAACTATCTCTTCGGTTAACCTTTGGCAGTTGTCAGTGACGGACTGAAGATCCTGTTCCTACTGGATGTTGCCCCCTAGTGGAAAATCATAGGGCCCTGCACATTTGGGACCCCTAACTAGGCACAGGAGAGTTTACAGACTACTCTGTCTGTAATGCAGGAGAAATGAACTCCTAGTTTCAAGCTGCTCTGTCAAGCCTGGTTGTGGTAGACAGGGTAATGGGCCCCCTAAAGATGTTCATGTCCTAATCCCCAGAGCCTGTGAATATGTGACCTACAACGCAAAAGGGACTTTGCATATGTCATTAGTTATTTTAAGGATATTGAAATGGGGAGTTAGCCTGGATTATCCAGGTGGACTCATTGTATCTGAAGGGTCCTTATTACGAGGGAGACAGGAGGGTCAGAGTCAGAGAAGGCAATGTGGAAATGGAAGCAAAGAGAGAGAGTTCAAGATGCTAATCTTCTGGCTTTGAAGATGGAGGGAGGGCCATGGGTGCAAGCGGCTTCTAGAGACTGGAAGATGCAAGGAAACAGATTCTCCCCTAGAATCTTCCAAAGGACCCAAGGCCTGGTGATACCTTAATTTTAACCTAGTGAAAACCGTCTTGGGATTCCTGTCCTCAAGAACTGTAAGATAAGTTTGTCTTGTTTTATGCCACTTATGGTTAGTGGTGGTTTGTTATAGCTTTAACGGTAAGAAACTAAAATACTGGTCTTGGGGAAAGGAAAAGGGCACCTCTGGAACACTCTGTTGGGAGGCCTGAAACCCTGACCCTGGTGCATTGCTTTGGTGTGAATCACTCAGGAAGGATGTGAAACAGATCCTTGAAAATCACCACGTTATGAAAACGCATTTAAAAGAAGGGAACTCTTGTTCTTCCTGGCCCAACAGGGGGAGTCAGCCAAGGTGACATCTTTGCGAAAGCAAATGGTGATGAACACCACATTATTACTTGGCTATCCTGGTGAAGCCGGTTTGTTGTTGTTGTTGTTTTTAAGAAACACTCTTTACCCTACACAATAGATATTTTATATATACACTGTAAAAAAAAAACTTGAAAAATAGAGAAAAACAGAATGAAAATCATAATCACTTAGAACACCACTACTTTAGCCTTTTTCTTCTAACAAGTTTTTGCATCTATTAAGGTTATAGAGTATAAGCAATTTTGAATCCTTTCTAGTTAATATTATGTCATGAGCATTTCCCACATCATTAAAAATCCTCCTAAAATAGTGCTTTTTAAAAAAAGACTTATTGATTTTGATTTTTTTATTGTGTTATGTTAGTCAAAATAGTGCTTTTAATGATGATGCAATGTCTGATTAGTTTCATGTTCTAAAATGAACCTAATGTTGCTACGTTATTGAACATTTCAACTATTTGGGGTTTCTAGTACAATGAATAATAGTGTGGTGAATATTCTTATGTATAAATCTTTGTCTGAAATTTGGATTATTTCCTTAAGATGGATAGCCAAAAGTGGAATAACTGGTTTAGAGGTTATGGATAATTTCAAGATCTATCAGACTTTCTGAAATATTATTTTCCATTAGGTTTATACTAAATTCCTCTTAACTGTAGTTATCTGGGAAATATGCATTAGATTATATCTGTGGCTTTCAAATATATTTTGTTGACTCACCCCCAAAAATACAGTTTGTATCATACCCAACACACACACACACACACACACACACACACACACGGAAACAAAGCTTCCTCTTTCAACATATAATACATGATCATGATATGATGTTTTTCTATTCTACTTTTTTAAATGTTGGCTTTGATTCATCAGGTGATTTCCATGCCTATGAATGGATCATTGCCCAGTTTGAAAAGCACAGCTTTAGATCATGGGACTATAATTCATATGTGCATTGAGGAGGATCATAGGAACTTCTTGTTCTAAAAATGTCTCAAGCCTCAAGTTTCTTGCCACTTCAAGAAACCTGGTTATATGATGAAATGATCATAACACTAGATAAAAACAACATCTGCACAGAGCAGCTGACCAACTTTTCAGAAACCTGAATTTAGCTCTGCCTCAAAGCTTAAATGTCATTTCCATTAGTACTACATTTTGGATGTTTGCTAATTTATGAAATTCTCACAGGTACAAACCTTGTGATTTCTATGCATTTAATAATGGAAGATGAAGTGGCAACAACAGATACTTAAATTCTTTAATTCCATGAGATTTTGATGTAATTTGCACCTTTGGTGTTACCAACACTTTTGCATATCTATGAGTTCTTCCAGCAAGACTACAAAAGAAAAGAAAGAAAGGAAGGAAGGAAGGAAGGAAGGAAGGAAGGAAGGAAGGAAGAAAGAAAGAAAGAAAGAAAGAAAGAAAGAAAGAAAGAAAGAAAGAGAAAAGGAAAGAAAAAGTCAGATTTCCCAGCCAACATCTGGGAAAGGTGAATGAATAAGCAGTTGGCTTTTAAAAAAATAGAGAAAAGGATAAGAAAAAACATCTCTATTTTTAGATAGACATCAGATTAATTTTCTGGTTTCAGGTCTAAGAGAAATTCCTTCTCATGTGTTAAATGTTACCATTGTGAAAAAATATATATTTTAAAAAGTCTACCAGCACACGTATCAAAAGCATACTATAGGTCATTCAGTTCTAATTTTTTAAAGAAATTTAAATGCCAAACATTTCATGAAACATACTGTATTTCTGATTGCTGTTCCCTTTCTTTTTTTTTTTTTTTCCCCAGCTGGGAAGTAAATAGAGAAGGTAGAAGAAAGATAATAATGATGTAACAGTTGAATGTTAAAGATTATGAGAAAGTGCCTCAAAAATTATATTGCTTTTTCTTTATTTTTTGAGATAATATACATTTCTTTTTTTAAGTTTTTATTTATATTACCCAGTACTCAATACAAGTGCACTTCTTAATCCCCATCACCCATTTCACTCATCCCACCAACCCCTCCTCTCTAGTAACCATCAGTTTCTTTTCTATAGTTAAGAGTCTGTTTCTTGGTTTGTCTCTTTTTTTTCCATTTTGCTCATTTGTTTTGTTTCTTAAATTCCACATATGAGTGAAATCATATGGTATTTGTCTTTCTTTTACTGATATATTTTATTTAGCATTATGCTCTCTAGCACCATGTAAATGGCAAGATTTCATTTTTTTGATGGCTGAATAATATTCCATTATATGTATATATCAGTTCTTCTTTATCTATTCATCAATTGATGGATGCTTGGGCTGCTTCCATATATTGGCTATTGTAACTAATACTGCAATAAACATAGGGGTGCATGTATCCCCTTGACTTAATGTTTTTGTATTCTTTGGGTAAAAATCTAGTAGCATCATTGCTGGGTCATAGGGTAATTCTATTTTTAACTTTTTGAGGAAACTCCTTACTGTTTTCCACAGTGGCTACACCAGTTTGTGTTCCCCACAACAGTACAAGAGGATTCCCCTTTTTCCACATCCTCCCCAACACCTGTTGTTTCTTGTGTTGTTGATTTTGGCATTCTGACAGGTGTGAGGTGATAGCTCATTATAATTCTGATTTGCATTTCCCTGATGTTAAGTGATGATGAACTTTTCATAGGTCTGTTGGCCATCCGGATGTCCTCATTGGAGAAATGTCTGCTCATGTGTTCTGCCCAATTTTAAATTAGATTATTTGTTTTCTGGGTGTTGAGTTTTATAAGTTCTTTATGTATTTTGGATACTAGCCCTTTATCAGATATGTCATTTGCGGATATCTTCTTCCATTCTGTAGGTTGCCTTTTAGTTTTGTTGATTGTTTCCTTTGTTGTGCAGAAAATTTTGATGTTGTCCTAATAGTTTATTTTAGGTTTTGTTTCTCTTGCCTCAGGGTACCTATGTAGAAAAAAGTTGTTAAGCCAATGACAGAGAAATTACTTCTCATGCTCTTTCCAGAGTTTTTATGGCTTTAAGTCTCACATTTAGGTCTTTAATACATTTTGAGTTTATTTTTTTGTATAATGTAAGAAGGTGGTCCAGGGGCTCCTGGGTGGCTCAATTGGTTAAGCATCTGACTCTTGATTTCGGCTCAGATCATGATCTCAGTGTGGTGAGATTGAGCCCCCCATTGGGCTCTGCATTGCATGTGGAGATTCTTAAGATTCTATCCCTCTTCCTCTTCTCCTCCCCCCACCTCGAAAGAAAGAAAGAAAGAAAGAAAGAAAGAAAGAAAGAAAGAAAGAAAGAAAGGGAAAGTGTGGTCCAGTTTCATTCTTTTGCATGTTGCTGTCCGGTTTCCTCACCACCATTTGTTGAAGACACTACCTTTTTCCCATTGGATATTCTTTTCTGCTTTCTCAAAGATTAATTGACCATTTAATTGGGGGTCCACTTGTGGGTTTTCTATTCTATTCCATTGACTTATGTGTCTATTTTGTGCCATTTTTGTGTGAAATATAACTTGAAGTCAGAATTGTAATGCCTCCAGCTTTTCTGTTCTTCAAAATTGCCTTGGCAATTCAGGATCTTTTGTGGTTCCATACAAATTTTAGGATTGTTTGTTCTTGTTCTGTGAAAAATGCTATTGGTATTTTGATAGGGATTGCATTAAGTGCACAAATTGTTTTGGGTAGTATAGACATTTTAACTTTTAACAAAACTTTTAACATTTTAACATTTAACAAAAAAAAGATATTTGTTTTTCCAATCCATGAGTATGGAATGTCTTTCCATTTCCTTCTGTCATCTTCAAGTTTTTTTCATCACTGTTTTATAGTTTTCAGAGTACAAGTCTTTTACCTCCTTGATTTGGTTTATTCCTTGGTATCTTATTGTTATTGGTGCAATTGTAAATAAATTGATTCCTTAATTTTTCTTTCTGCTGCTTTATTATTGGTGTATAGAAATGCAACAGATTTCTGTGCAGTGATTTTGTATTCTGCAACATTACTGAATTCATTTATCAGTTCTAACAACTCAAGTCTTGGTGGAGTCTTTTGGTTTTCTCTATATAGTATCATGTCATCTGCAAATAGTAAAAGTTTTACTTGTACCTTATCAATTTGAATGCCTTTGATTTCTTTTTGTTGCCTAATTGCTGTGGCTAGGACTTTCAGTCCTATGTTGAATAACTGGTAAGACTGGGCTTCGTTGTCTTTTTCCTGACCTTAGGGGAAAGGCTCTCAGTTTCTCCTCATTAAGGATGATATTAGCTGTGGGTTTTTCATATAAGGCCTTTATTATGATGAGGTATGTTCCCTCTAAACATTGTTTGTTGAGGGTTTTTATCATGAACAGATGTTCTACTTGGTCAAATGCTTTTTCTGCATCAATTGAAATGAACCTATTGTTCTTATACTTCCTCTTATTGATGTGATGTTGATTGATTTTCAAATACGCAAATCACACTTGCAACCCAGGAATCAATCCCATGTGAATGGGATGAATAATTTTTTAGAATTTATTGTTGGATTCAGTTTGCTAGTATTTTGCTGAGGATTTTACATCTATGTTCACTAGTGATATTGGCCTATAGTTCTCTACTTTAGTAATGTCTTTGTCTGGTTTTGGTATTAGGGTAATGCTGGTCTCAAAGAACGAATTTGGAACTTTTCCTTTCTTTTATATATTTTGGAATAGTTTGAGAAGAATAGGTATTAACTCTAAATGTTTGGTAGAATTTGCCTGTGAAGCCATCTGGCCCTGGACTTTTGTCTGTTGGGAGTTTTTGATTACGCATTCAATTTCCTTGCTCGTTTTCAGTTTGTTCAAATTTTCTATTTCTTCCCATTTTAGTTTTGGTAGTTTATATGTTTCTAGGAATTTATCCACTTCTAGGTTGTTCAATTTATTGGCATATAGTTTTTCATAAAATTCACTTATAATTATATTTGCATGATGTTTGTTGTTTTTCTCCTCTTGAATTTGTGATTTTATTTGTTTGGGTCCTTTCTCTTTTTTTCTTGATAAGTCTTACTAGAGATTTATCAACTTTATTGATTTTTCGAAGAACCAGCTCCTGGTTTCATTGATCTATTATTTTTTTAGGTTTCTATTTCATTTATTTCTGGTCTAATCTTTACTATTTTCTTCCTTTTGCTGCTTTTGTTGTCTAGCTCCTTTAGGTATAAGGGTGGGTTGTTTATTCGAGATTTTTCTTGCTTCTCAAGGTAGGCCTGTTGCCATAAATGTCCCTTTTAGAACAGGTTTTGCTGTGTCCCCGTAGTTTTGAACTTTCGTGCTTCATTTTCATTTGTTTCTGTATACTTTTCTTTCTTCTTTGTTTTCCTGGTGTTGTGACCCACTCTTTGCTTAGTAGCATGTTATTAAACTTCCATGTATTTGTGGCCTTTCCAGATTTTTTCTTGTGGTTGATTTCTAGTTTCATAGCATTGTGTTTAGAAAAGATAGCATGGTATGACTTTGATATTTTTGATTTTGTTGAGGCTTGTTTTATGGCCTAATGTATGATCTATTCTGGAGTAAACTCTATGCACACTTGAAAAGAATGTGTATTTTGCTGTTTTAGATTGCAACATTCTGAAATTAAGTCCATCTGCTCCAGTGTGTCATTCAAAACCACTGTTTCCTTCTTGGTGTCCTTTTTTTAAAAATTTATTTTTAAAACTTAATTTAATTTTTTTCAGTGTTCCAAAATTCATTGTTTATGTACCATACCCAGTGCTCCATGCAATACATGTGCTCCATAATACCCACCACCAGGCTCACTCCACCCCCCAAAACCTTCAGTTTATTTCTCAGAGTCCACAGTCTCTCATGGTTTGGCTCCCCCTCAGATTTCCCCCAACTCACTTCTCTTCCCCATCTCCCAATGTCTTCAGTGTTATTCCTTATGCTCCACAAGTAAGTGAAACGATATGATAATTGACTCTCTCTGCTTGACTTATTTCACTCAGCATAATCTCTCCCAGTCCTGTCCATGTTGATACAAAAGTTGGGTATTCATCCTTTCTGATGGAGGCATAATACTCCATTGTATATATGGACCATATCTTCTTTATCCATTCATCTATCGAGGGGCATCTTGTTTCTTTCCACAGTTTGGTGACTGTGGCCACTGCTGCTATGAACATTGGTGTACAGGTGGCCTTCCTGGTGTTCTGTTTAAGCGATCTGTCCACTGATGTGAATGGGGTATTAAAGTCCTCTACTATTATTGTATTATTATCAATTAGTTCCTTTATGTTTGTTATTAACCATTTTATATATTTGGGTGCTCCCAGGTTGGATGTATAAATATTAAAATTGTTATATCTTCTTATTGGATTGTTCCCATTGTTAGTACATAGTGTTCTTGTTTGTCCCCTATTAGTGTCTTTATTTTTAATTATTATTATTTTTTTTTTTTTTGAGAGGACAGGGAGGGGCAGAGGGAGAGGGAGAAAAGAGAATCCTTAGCAGGCTCTATGCTCAGTACAGAGCCCAACATGGGGCTTGATACCATGACCCTGAGGCCATGACCTGAGCCAAAATCAAAATTAGGATGCTTAACCAACTGAGCTACCCAGACACCCCTACAGTCTTTGTTTTAAAGTCCATCTTGTCTGATAAAAGCATTGCTACTCTAGCTTTCTTTTGACATCTATCTGCATGATAAATGTTTCTCCATCACCTCACTTTCAATCTGCTGGTGTCTTTAGGTCTAAAATGAGTCTCCTGTAGGCAGCATATTGGGTTTTATTTTTTTAGTCCATTCTTTCTGCCTATGTCTTTTGACTGGGGCATTTAGTCCATTCAGATTCCAAATAATTATTGCTAGATATGTATTTATTGCCATTTTGTTGTTTTATGGTTGTTTCTGGAGATTTTCTCTGATCCTTTCTTATCTTTCTCTTTCATGGTTTGCCAGTGTTTTTAGTGATATATTTGAATTTCTTTCTCTTTATTTTTTGCACGTTTATTAGTGACTTTTTACTTGTGGTTGCCATTAGGTTTGTATATAACATCTTCTGAATATGGCAGTCTATATTAAGTTGAAAGTCATTTAAGTTTGCACCCATTCTTTACTCCTTTCCTCCTCAAATTTTAGATATATGGTGTCATAGTTTATATTCTTTATTTTGTGAGTTCCTTGACTGATTTTTTAAAATTATTCATTGTTACTCTTTTTGTGTTTTCTATCATCATACTGTCATTTTTGGTCTTTCCTTTCCCCTCAAAAAGTCCCCTTTAATATTTCTTGCAGGACTGGTTTAGTGGTTATGAGCTTCTTCAGTTTTTGTTTGTCTGGGAAACTCTTAATCTCTCCTTCTATTCTGAATGATAGGCTTGCTGGCTAGAGTATTCTTGGCTGCAGGTTTTCACCCTTTAGTACTGTGTATATATCATGCACCTCCTTTCTGGCTTAGAAAGTTCCTGCTGAAAAATCTGCTGATAGCTATATGGGGTTTCCTTTGTGTGTAACTGTCTTCTTTTGTCTTGTTGCTTTTAATATTTTTCTTTATCACTATATTTTGCCATTTTAATTAAGATATGTTTGGCATGCATTTGCTTTTGTTGATTTTGTTGGGGGTTCTCTGTACCTTTTTGATCTGGATATCTGTTTCCTTCCCCAGATTAGGGAAGTTTTCAGCTATTATTTCTTTTTTTGTTTTTTTGTTTTTGTTAAGATTTTATTTATTTATTTGACAGACAGAGATCACAAGTAGGCAGAGGCAGGCAGAGAGAGAGGAGGAAGCAGGCTCCCCGCTGAGCAGAGAGCCCGAAATCAGGACCCTGGGATTATGACCTGAGCCGAAGGCAGAGGCTTAACCCACTGAGCCATCCAGGCGCCCCTCAGCTATTATTTCTTCAAATAAATTTTCTGCCCCCTTTTCTCTCCCTTATTCTGGAGCTTCTATAATATGAATGCAGTTACCACTAAGCCCCCTTTATCTATTCTCATTTTGCATATTTTTTTACTCTCTTTTGTTCAGCTTGATAATTTTCCATTATTCTGTCCTCTAGGTCATTAATTCATTTATTGGCTTTTTCCAGCCTGCTGTTCATTCCATCAAGAGTATTTCTCATTTCATTTATTAAGCTCTTTATCTCAGCTCTTTTATTTGTTAACTCCATGTTAATGATCTCACTGTTGTCCTCCACTCTTTTCTCAAGTCCAGTGAATATACTTGTGATTCTTCATCAGAAATGTTACTTATATCTTCATCAGAAATGTTACTTATATCTATTTTACATTCTTTATCAGGAATATTACTTGTATCTGTTTTGCTTGGATCACCAGCTGTTACCTTTTTCTGTCTTTCATTTGAGAAAAATTTCTCTTTCTTCTCATTTTGTCTAAGTCTCTGTGCCTGTTTTTGTGTGTTAAAAAAGTCAACTATGTCTCCTGTTCTTGAGGGTAATGGCCTTATGAGGTCCTATAGTGCTCTGCCATGTGGTGTCCCCTGTTCCCCAGGGCCTGCAGCTTCTGGGAGTGTCCCCAGTGTGTACTGTGTGCACTCTGCTGTTTTGTCCTGGCCACTTTATCCTTTAGGCCAGGCATCTGCAGAGGCTCTCTTCGCCTGTTGTGGGCAATGTTTGGTTCCTGGCCTGAATGTGGCATGTCTTAAATAGGTATGCTCTGCCCTCTGTGTGAAATGAGACTTATTGCTGCCACCATTGGAACTGAGGCCTTGCAAAATTCCACCCTTGGAAGACACATGTGAGTAGAAGTTTGGGCTGGGCCTTCTGGAGGAGAAGTGCCCACCATGCTGGTACTGAGGCAAGGTAACTGGGAGGGGCTGTTCTGTAGCATGGGGGCGGTGGGGCTTGGTGTAAACAAGTTAGATAGCAAGTGTGGGCACTGTGCTTGTTCCCACAGGTGGGTCTGTGCTTATGCTGAGGGGTGGGGGATGGAAATGGTTCCTGCTATTTCCTTTGTACCCAGAAGGGTCTCCATGAATGCTGCCTCTCTGGGACATGCTCCCACATGAGCAGCTAACCTCCCCACTGTGTGTCCCACATGCGCTTCAGATCCTGTTTGCATCCTGTATGTCCTCAGGCCCATTTGCCTTACCTTTTCTCCAAGAACAGTCCCAATGTTCTCTAAGCTCTCCCAGAGCCAAGCCTGCTGACTTTTAAAACTCCAGGCTTTAAGCCCCACTGATTGCAAGAACTCATGAAATTTGGGGACTCTCACTTTCCAAGTCAATTGCTATGGGAATTCCTTTTCCTTTTGAACTCCCCTGTATGCTAGCCTGTCTCTTGCCCTTCTCTGAGACCGAAGCTCTCTCCCTACCACAGTGGCCATAATCCATTTCTCTCCCAAACTGGGTGTCCATACTTCTTACCTTCTTCAGTGTGGCCTCTTCTCTACCTTTAGTTGCGGAGTTTGTTCTGCCAGTCTTTAGATCGATTTCTGGGACATTTAGTATGATTTAGTAGTTAACTGCTTGTATTCATGGGACAAGGCAAGCCTAGTGTCCTCCTAATCCACCGCCATCTTCCCCTGTTACCTTCTCTATATGTTTCACTTTTCCTTTAAGAAATCCAAAGCATTTTACAGACATCTCCCTCATTAATTTTTACAGTACTTCACTGTCTGAAACAGACAAAATAATCTTATATCCACTGTATAGACAAAGAGACTTATGGAAAAAGAAGGGCTATGGTCAAAGAAACTGCCCAGTTTCACAAGAAATCTAGACAAAAAGCTTATAGTTCTTAACCTAAATCACCATCTTTTACCATGACTCTGACTTCAGTCAGAAGTCCCTTGAGCACTGGGGGTTCTGAGACAGTAGTTGGTTTGTGAAACAATTCCATTGCCCCACTTATATGTCAGGAGCTATTCCAAGGGCTTTCCAGATATGAACTTAGTATTCATGACAAGCCTATGAAGTGAGTAGATTATTTCCATTTTACTGATGAAGAAACTGAGGAACTGAGATAAAAGCAGCTTGCCCAAGGTTACAGCTAGTTCATGGTGGAACCAAGGTTTGAATACTACACTTCAGGCTCCATGGTCTTAACCAATACATTCTGTTGCTTCCTCATGCTATAAGTAGTGAGTCCTCAGCCTTTTCATTTGAAAGCCAACCTTTGGGGCACCTGGGCGCCTCAGTCTTCTGCCTGAGGCATCTACCTTCAGCTCAGGTCATGATCCCAGTGTCCTGGGATTGAATCCCGCATCGGGCTCCCTACTCAGAAGGAAGCCTGCTTCTCCTTCTCCCTTTACTTCTCCTCCTGCTTGCACACACTCTCTGTCTCTGTCTGTCTCTTTCTCTCTGTCAAATATATAAATAAGTAAAAAATCTTAAAAAAAAAAATGAAAGCCAACCTTCCCTAGGATCTTTTGTTTTGTGATAATTTGTAGCATATTTTTGGACATGGTAATTTTTTTGGAGAAGAATTCAAAATCCTCTGTGTGTGTGTGTGTGTGTGTGTGTGTGTGTGTGATACATGGATGAAGCAGAGTAGAAGTTTGGCCAGCACAACTCAGATTATTTTTTAAGAAGTAACTTTATGGGAAACCTGGGTGGCTCAGTTCTTTAACTGCCCAACTCTTGATTTTGGTTCGGGTCATGATCTCGGCGGTATAAGATGGAGCCCCACACCAGTCTCATGCTCAGTTGGGAGTCTGTTTGAGATTCTCTCTCTCCCTCTCTCTTTGTCCCTCCCCCTGCTCTCTGTCTCTCTCCATCTTAAGTAAATGAATAAATCTGTAAAATTAAAGTAACTTTATATTCAGGAACTGAGCCTATTGTGCCAGCGACAATCCCCCTTCTTACCTATGCTAACGAGGATATTTAAAATTGTTTATTAAATTTAACTCCATGTATTCCAGTTTAAAACTGTCAATTCATAGTAACTAGTGGATCCTAATTCACATTTTGCCTCCAGGTTTTATCTCCCCTCTCCTTGGGTACCTGGGAGCAAAGGGGGCTACTCTGGGCTTCCCCTGCCTTTCATGAGATGGCGCTCATCCTACAGGGTCTCTATCCATGATTCTGAGGAGTATTGAGTCCGGGCTGGAATTTTGATGTCCCTGCAGAAGTTGAGAGTCTTAGCTACAGCCTTTAGTCAAAAGGCCTACATATGACATGTAGACTGTGGTCCACTGGAGCCACTATCTCTACTTGAATGAAGCTGCTCCATCACTCCTTTTGAGGCATCAGATGCAGGGCCATTGTCCAGTGTGGGACTTCTTTGAATACCCTGCAGTCTCCTCTGGCATAGAACTCTTATGTTCTCAGGTTTCTTAAAACATCACACTGGACTTCTTATGCTGCTTTTGGAAATTTCCACCCCCCAAGACAAGCCAGGACATTAGCATTTGACCTTTTGCTGTTTCTTACTTTCCACTTCCAAATGTTTTGCTTTATCCAAGTCCTTCCCTTTATGATCCCTTTATGACCCAGTTTTCAGAATTTGGAAGAAAACTTTTGTCACTCTGCAAAACCCAGCTTTCAAGATTATCTTCACCATGGACTTCAAATCAATTTGAAACTTAAAGCTGAGGTATGATTTCTTTAGTTCTCTCTAAAGCGCAGAACCATCAAAGAACCGTTGAAGCAGCTTGTGGAGAGTTGCTCAGCAACATGAATTACCAGAAATGATAAATGGTATTCCTTGATTCAAATATCAGTATTAGAGAGTAATGAGACTTCAACTTAAAAGTCTTAATTATAGACTACTTAGAGAGATGCCTGGGTGGCTCAGCTCTTTAGGTTGCCAACTTGGCTGACTCTTGGTTTTGGCTCAGGTCATGGTCTCCAGGTCCTGGGATTGAGCTCCCTGCATTGGACTCTGTGCTCAGTAGGGAGTCTGCTTCAGGTTTCTTTTTCTCTGCCCCTTCCCCCATTTGTACATGCTCTCTCTCACTCTGTCTTGCAAATAAATAAATAGACCCTTAAAAAATTATAGACTACCTATATGAGTAGACTGCTTTGGGTAAATACACCTGAATGGGCTCTGCAAAAAATTACAACATAAACCCCTGCCATGGTGCTATCTCTTCCTTTCTTCCCTACAGTGTTTTCTTTCTCCTCCAACAAAAATTTATTTTGTTCCTTCTCTGTTTTAAAGTCTTTAACTTTCTATCACCTTCTGGGTTAAGTTGAATTTGCTCTGTGATCTGGGCTTTGACTTTCTCTGATGTCCTCCCTCCATTCCCCTACCCCAGTGCATCCTGTGCCCCAGCTGTGTCCCTACCCCAACGCAGCCTCCCAAAGTCATAATGACAGATCTTGCACATGCTCCCAAACTAGTCAAATGTCTTTCATCCTGATCCTTTGCCCTGGCCACTTGGCTTGTACTTCAGGATTCAGCTCAAGTGGTGTCACTCCCAGGGAGTTGTCCTTATAACCTCATCATATTTACTGAGTTTGATGCATCTCCTCTGAGTTTCCTATGCCCCAACTATTCTAGATCTGTTTTTATTGTTTACCAAGCTAATTGTTTAGTTTGTTTGTTTTTTTACCACAGTCTTCCCATAGCCACAGATGAGATTATGAATTCTGAAAGGCCATAACTTGTGTTTTCATCTCTGTATCATCGGAGCCTACCACAAGTATTGAGGACACATCAGATACTCAAAAAGTCTTCCATTACTAGAAGAAAAGTGATAAGAAGGGCATCTAGAGTACTATATGTCAAGGCTCAGGAGTTTTATCCCTAAAGATGTTCTACTTATTGGTACTAACACATTGGCTAGAATGACAAGCCCTGACTCCTAAAGGAATAGGCTTTTTTTTCTTACTTGATTTGCACCTACTAACATGTTTTATTTTGTCTTTGCTATTGGAAAGACTATTTATAGAAGGACTGGGTCACAGTGCCCAGCACACTGCTTAGCACTTAACAAGAGTGCAGTACCCATTTGCTGACTGACTAGTCCAACTTCCTATTTTGTTTTGTAGGACACAGTCAAACTAAAGTCAACTAAATCCTGTTAACCTGTGGTAGTGAGGAGCTCTTCCTTTTTTTTTTTTTTATGATGTTGGTTGTAGGTTTTTTTTTTTTAATTAACATATAATGAATTATTTTCCTCCAGGGTACAGGTCTGTGAATCATCAGGCTTACACATTTCACAGCACTCACCATAGCCCATACCCTCCCCCATGTCTATAACCCAACCACCCTCTCCCTAACCTCCCACCCCCCAGCAACCCTCAGTTTGTTTTGTGAGATTAAGAATCTCTTATGGTTTGTCTCCCTCCTGATCCCATCTTGTTTCATGTTTTCCTTCACTATCCCCCACCCACCCTGCTTCTCAAATTCCTCATATCAGAGAGATCATATGATAATTGTCTTTCTCCGATTGACTTATTTTGCTCAGCATAAAACCCTCTAGTTCCATTCACATTGTTTCAAATGACAAGATTTCATTTCTTTTGATGGCTGTATTCCATTGTATGTATACAGCACATCTTCTTTATCCATTCATCTGTTGATGGACATCTAGGTTCTTTCCATAGTTTGGCTATTGTGTACATTGTTGCTATAAACATTGGGGTACACATGCCCCTTCGTATCCCTGCATTTGTATTTTTAGGGTCAATACCCAGTAGTGTGATTGCTGGGTCATAGGGTAGCTCTATTTTCAACTTTTTGATGAACCTCCATGCTGTTTTCCAGAGTGGCTGCACCAGCATGCATTCCCACCAACAGTGTAGGATGGTTCCCCTTTCTCTGCATCCTCATCAACATCTGTCATTTCCTGACTTGTTAATTTTAGCCATTCTGACTGGTGTGAGGTGATATCTCACTGTGGTTTTGATTTGCATTTCCCTGATGCCAAATGAAGTGAAGCACTTTTTCATGTGTCTGTTGGCCATCTGAATGTCTTCTTTGCAGAAATGTCTGTTCATGTCCTCTGCCCATTTCTTGATTGTACTATTTGTTCTTTGGGTGTTGAGTTTGTTAAGTTCTTTATAGATTTTAGATACTAGCCCTTTATCTGATACGTTATTTGCAAATCTCTTCTCCCATTCTTTCAGTTGTTTTTTGGTTTTGTTGACTGCTGTGCAAAAGCTTTCTATCTTGTTGAAGTTCATTTTTGCCTTTGCTTTCCTTGCCTCTGGCGATGTCTCTAGGAAGCAGTTGCTGCAGCTGAGGTTGAAGAGGTTGCTGCCTGTGTTCTTTTCAAGGATTTTGATGGATTCCTATCTCACATTGAGGTCTTCCATCCATTTGGAGTCTATTTTTGTGTGTGGTGTAAGGAAATGGCCCAGTTTCATTCTCCTGCATGTGGCTGTCCAATTTTCCCAACAACATTTGTTGAAGAGCCTGTCTTTTTTCCTCTGGACATTCTTTCCTGCTTTGTCAAAGATTGGTTGACCATAGAGTTGAGGGTTTATTTCTGGGTTCTCTATTCTGTTCCATTGAACTATGTGTCTGTTTTTGTGGCAGTACCATGCTGTCTTGATGATAACAGCTTTCTAATAGACCTTGAAGTCTGGAATTGTGATGCCACCAGCTTTGGTTTTCTTTTTCAACATTCCTCAGGCTATTTGGGGTCTTTTCTGCTTCCATATAAATTTTAGGATTATTTGTTCCATTTCTTGGGAAAAAGTTGATGGTATTTTGATAGGGATTGCATTAAATGTGTAGATTGCTTTAAGTAGCATAGACATTTTCTTCCAATCCATGAGCATGGAACATTTTTCCATTTCTTTGTGTCTTCCTCAATATCTTTCATAAGTACTTTATAGTTTTCTGAGTACAGATTCTTTGCCTCTTTGGTTAGGTTTATTCCTAGGTATCTTATGGTTTTGGGTGCAATTGTAAATGGGATTGGTTCTTTAACTTCTCTTTCTTCTGCCTTGCTGTTTGTGTATAGAAATGCAACTGATTTCTGTGCATTGATTTTATATCTTGACACTTTACTGAATTCCTGTATGAATCCTAACAGTTTTGGAGTGGAATATTTTGGGTTTTCCACATAAAGTATATCATCTGCAAAGAGTGAGAGTTTGACTTCATTTTTGGATTTGGATGCCTTTTCATTAAAAATTTTTAAATTTATTTTCAGCATAACAGTATTCATTGTTTTTGCACCACACCCAGTGCTCCATGCAATCCGTGCCCTCTCCAATACCGACCACCTGGTTCCCCCAACCTCCTACCCCCTGCCCCTTCAAACCTCTCAGATTGTTTTTCAGAGTCTATAGTCTCGCATGGTTCACCTCCCCTTCCAATTTCCTTCAACTCCCTTCTCCTCTCTAACTCCCCTTGTCCTCCATGCTATTTGTTATGCTCCACAAATAAGTGAAACCATACGATAATTGACTCTCTCTGCTTGACTTATTTCACTCAGCATAATCTCTTCCAGTCCCGTCCATGTTGCTACAAAAGTTGGGTATTCATCCTTTCTGATGGAGGCATAATACTCCATAGTGTATATGGACCACATCTTCCTTATCCATTCGTCTGTTGAAGGGCCTCTTGGTTCTTTCCACAGTTTGGCGACTGTGATCATTGCTGCTATAAACATTGGGGTACAGATGGCCCTTCTTTTCACTACATCTGTATCTCTGGGGTAAATACCCAGTAGTGCAATTGCAGGGTCATAGGGAAGCTCTATTATTAATTTCTTGAGGAATCTCCACATTTGGATGTCTTTTATTTCTTTTTGTTGTCCAATTGCTCAGGCTAAGACTTCTAGTACTATGTTGAATAGCAGTGGTGATAGTGGACATCCCTGCCGTGTTCCTGACCTTAGCGGAAAAGCTCTCATTTTTTCTCTATTGAAAATAATATTCGCTGTGTGTTTTTCATAGATGACTTTGATGATATTGAGTTATGTGCCCTCTATCCCTACACTTTGAAGAGTTTTGACCATGAAAGGATGCTGTACTTTGTCAAATGCATCTATTGAGAATATCATATGGTACTTGTTCTTTCTTTTATTAATGTATTGTAACACATCGATTGATTTGCCAATGTTGAACCAACCTTGCAGCCCAGGAATAAATCCCGCTTGGTCGTGGTGAATAATCCTTTTAATGTACTGTTGGATCCTATTAGCTAGTATATTGGTGAGAATTTCTGCATCCATGTTCATCAACGATATTGGTCTATAATTCTCCTTTTTGGTGGGGTCTTTGTCTGGTTTGGGTATCAAGGTAATGCTGGCTTCATAAAATGAGTTGGAAGTTTTCCTTCCATTTCTATTTTTTGGAACAATTTCAGGAGAATAGGTATTACTTCTTCTTTAAATGTTTGGTAGAATTCCCCTGGGAAGCCATCTGGCCCTGGGCTCTTGTTTGTTGGGAGATTTTTGATGACTGCTTCAATCTCCTTTCTGGTTATGGGTCTGTTCAGGTTTTCTATTTATTCCTGGTTCAGTTTTGGTAGTTTATATGTCTCTAGGAATGCATCCATTTCTTTCAGATTGTCAAATTTGCTGGCATATAGTTGCTCATAATATGTTCTTATAATTGTTTGTATTTCTTTGGTGTTGGTTTGATCTCTCCTTTTTCATTCATGATTTTTTAAAATTTGGGTTCTTTCGCTTTCCTTTTTGATAAGTCTGGCCAGGGGTTTATCAATCTTATTCATTCTTTCAAAGAACTAGCTCCTAGTTTTGTTGATTTGTTCTACTGTTCTTTTGGCTTCTATTTCATTGATTTCTGCTCTGATCATTATTATTTCTCTTCTCCGACTGGGTTTAGGCTTTCTTTGCTGTTATTTCTCCAGCACCTTTAGGTGTAGGGTTAGGTTGTGTACTTGAAACATTTGCTGTGTCCCAAAGATTTTGAACAGTTTTGTTTTCATTTTCATTTGTTTTCAAGATTTTTTTTCAATTCTTATTTAATTTCCTGGTTGACCCATTCATTCTTTAGTAGGATGCTATTTAGCCTCCATGTATTTGAGTTCTTTCCAGCTTTCCTCTTGTGGTTGAGTTCTAGCTTCAGAGCATTGTAGTCTGAAAACATGCAGGGAATAATCCCAATCTTTTGGTACCAGTGGAGACCTGATTTGTGACCCAAGATGTGATCTATTCTAGAGAATATTCCATGTGCACTAGAAAAGAATGTGTATTCTGTTGCTTTGGGATGGAATGTTCTGAATATATCTGTGATGTCCATCTGGTCCAGTGTGTCATTTAAAGCCTTTATTTCCTTGTTGATCTCTTGCTTGGATGATGTGTTCATTTCAGTGAGGGGCGTGTTAAAGTCCCCTACTATTATTGTATTATTGTCAATGTGTTTCTTTGATTTTGTTATTAATTGGTTTATATACTTGTCTGCTCCCATGTTAGGGGCATAGATATTTAAAATCATTAGATCTTGTCAGACAGACCCTTTAAGTATGATATGGTGTCCTTCCTCATCTCTTATTATAGTCTTCAGCTTAAAATCTAATTTATCTGATATAAGGATTGCCACCCCAGCTTTCTTTTGATGTCCATTATCAGGGTAAATTGTTTTCAACCCCCCGCCACTTTAAATCTGGAGGTGTCTTTGGGTCTAAAGTGAATTTCTTGTAGACAGCATGTTGATGGGTCTTTTTTTTTTTTAAGATTTTATTTACTTATTTGACACAGAGAGAGATCAGAAGTAGGCAGAGAGGCAGGCAGAGAGAGAGCGGGAAGCAGGCTTCCCGCTGAGCAGAGAGCCTGGCATGGGGTTCGATCCCAGGACCCTAAGATCATTACCTGAGCTGAAGTCAGAGGCTTAACCCACTGAGCCAACCAGGTGCCCCTTGTTTTTTTTTATCCATTCTGATAACCTGTGTCTTTTGATTTGGAGCATTTAGCCCCTCTACATTCAGGGTAACTATTGAAGGATATGAAATTATGCCATTGTATTGCCTGTAAGGTGACTGTATATTGTTTCTATTCTTTTCTGGTCTACTACTTTTAGACTCTCTCTTTGCTTAGAGGACCCCTTTCAATATGTGCTGTAGGGCTGGTTTGGTGTTTGCAAATTCTTTTGATTTTTGTTTGTCCTGGAAGCTTTTAATCTCTCCTTCTATTTTCAATGACAGCGTAGCTGGATATAGCATTCTTGGCTGCATATTTTTCTCATATTTTAGTGCTCTGAGTATATCATGCCAGTTCTTTCTGACCTGCCAGGTCTCTGTGGATAAGTCTGCTGCCAATCTAATATTTCGACCGTTGTATGTTACAGACTTCTTGTTCCAAGCTGCTTTTAGGATTTTCTCTTTGTCACTAAGACTTGTAAGTTTTATTATTACATGATAGGGTGTGGACCTATTTTTATTGATTTTTAAGGTGGGTTCTCTGTGCCTCTTGGATTTTGATTCTTGTTCCCTTTGTCATATTAGTGGAATTTTCTAGTATAATTTGCTCCAATATATCTTCTGCCCCCCCCTTCCACTTTTGGGATCCTATTTATTCTAATATTGTTTCATCTTATGGTATCACTTATCTCTTGAATTTTCCCCTCATGGTCCAGTTGTTGTTTATCTCTCTTTTGCTCAGCTTCTTTATTTTCCATCATTTGGTCTTCTATATCACTAATTCTCTCCTCTGCCTCATTTATCACCACAGTAAGAGCCTCCATTTTTTAAAATTTTACCTCATTAATAACCTTTTTTATTTCAACTTGGTTAGATTTTAGTTCTTTTATTTCTCCAGAAAAGATTTTATTTCTCCAGAAAGCATTCTCTAATATTTTCCATGCCTTTTTTGAGCCCAGCTAGCACCTTTATAATCGTCATTCTGAACTCTATTTCTGACATATTGCCAATGTCCATATTGATTAGGTCCCTAGCCTTTGGTACTGCCTCTTGTTCTTTTTTTTTTTTTTTGTGGTAAGTTTTTCCATCTTGTCATTTTATCCAGATAAGAATATATGAATAAGAGAATAAAATACTAAAAGGGTGGCAAAGACCCCAAAAAATATACGCTAACCATACCAAAAGAGACCTGAAACTGGGGGAAGAAAAGGGAAAATAAAAAAAAATACACACACACACACACATCTATATTTATATATAAAAATATATGTATGTGTATATATATATATTCTGATCTCTTAGAAGAAACTACTTCCCAAAATTTTAAAGAAAGAAAAACCTATATGCATACACACACACACACACACACACACACACACAAATAAGAGTAAACATGATGAAGGGATGGAATATGAATGTAAAGATGAAAATTTTAAAAAGATTCTAAAAAAGGAGTTGATAAGATAAATTGGTTGGGGGACACCTGGGTGGCTCAGTCGGTTAAGCCACTGCCTTCTGCTCAGGTCATGATCCCAGAGTCCTGGGATCGAGTCCCACATTGGGCTTTTAGCTCAGCAGGGAGCCTGCTTCTCTCTCTGCCTCTTCCTGCCACTCTGCGTGCTTGTGCTCTCTCTCTCTCTCTCTCTGACAAATAAATAAATAAAATCTTAAAAAAAAAAAGATAAATTGGTTGGAAAAAGAGAAAAAAAACAAAAGGGGAGAGAATGTGATCAGATTGGAGACTAGAACAAAGCCATGTGCTAGATTTAGGGTATATTTTGATCTATTAGAAGATATTGTATCCCAAAATTTTAAAGAAAAAAACCTATATGTATCCCAAAAATGAGGTTAAATACAATAAGGGGATAAAATATGACTATAACAGGGAAAATTTTAAAAGATTTAAAAAAAAAAGGTTTCGTTAAGATAAAATAGTTTAAAAACATTAAAAGAGGAGAAAGGAGATGTTAAAAAAATAGAATAAGAAAAAATAAAAAAATTTCACTTTGCAAGATTAAAGGATCCTGGGGAAAATGCCATGAATTCTATGAGTTACTTCCCCCTAGCTCTGGAGTTTGCAGTTCTCGCTTATCAGTGAACTTGGTCTCGGCTGGATTTTCTTGCTGATCTTCTGGTGGTTGGGCCTGTTGTAGTGCTTCTCTAATGTTTTTGCCTGAGGCAGAATTGCACTGCCCTTGCCAGGGGCCAGGCTAAGTAATCTTCTCAGGTTCGCTCTAGGGAGCTTTTGTTCCCTGAACGCTTTCCATACAGCGTTGGGGGTTGGGAATGAAGATGGCAGCCTCCCAGTCTCTGGCCCAAAAGAGCTGAGAGCTCAGGGCCCCACTCCTCAGTGCTCCCTCAGAGAAAAGCAGTCAATCCCTCCCATTTCCCTAGTCTCTGACTGCACTCTGTGCTCACTTGGTCTGTGACTGAGCGTTTCTATCTCTGGTGCACAGCCCCATTTGGAGCCTCCAAATTCAGCAGATTCCTGAAGCACACTCCTGTGCCACTCCTCCTGAAGGAGGAAAGAGGGGTTCTCTCTGGATCTGCCACTTGTGTGGTCCCTGCTCAAAGGGCAGTGGCCCAACTGTGCCTTGGATCACGGTTTAAGGTAACACCAAGCTGAGAGCTCATTCCTCGGTTCCAGCTCCATCTCTGTAGACAGCTTCCCCACTGGGATACCTGGCAGCTCTGCCACACTCGGGCACCCCTGGTGTTTCTGTGACCCTGCGAGACCTGAGACCACACTGTTCCCGTGAGAGCTCCACCTCCCACCCCCCACTCCCCCGCTTAGCCTCTGGAGTGATGTCCTTCAGTGGAGACGACTTCTAGAAGTTCTGATTTTGTGCTCTCCTGTTCCACCACTTGCCGGGAGCTGGCCTCTCCCCCTACAGTTTATCTTCCCTTTGCTTCTCCCCACATCCTACCTTTCAGAAAGTGGTCGATTTTCTGTTTCTAGAATTGTTGCTCTTCTCTTCTATCTCCTGTTGAGTTTGTAGGTGTTCAGAATGGTTTGATAACTATTTAGCTGAACTTCTGGAACCTAATGGTGTTTCAGTCTGCTACTCCTCCCCCATCTTGGCTTCCTCTCATGAGGTGCGCTTCTTAAAACCCCATCTAAATTTTCTCTCTCTGTGGTGTGCCCATATTCCTGAACAATAACCCCATCAAAGTGGCCTCTTGAGGTAAAATGAAAATCCAAGACACCCCCAATGTCACAGTCTTCTCAGTAACTGTTATTTAATGCTATCAACCAGAAGATTCACATGACAAGCCTTTAGGACAATATCTACCACCCATTCCACTCCTCAGCCCTTCCCAGAAATATAGCAATATATGTAGGAATATAAAATTACTGACAAGTTTAGTAGAGGAAAAGGGACTATGTCCCCATTAAACCTTATAGAAGCCATAACTTTGTTCAAAACCTCCATTCTTGGATTGCCTCAACTGTTTTCCCCCCTATAATAGCTTATACCAAGACCACTGTACATTTAAAATGATTTATTGTATATAACTATGTGTAATCAGTGGATGTAACTAATTTCAGACTCTTCCAGTCTGTAGGCAGGTACATTTGAAGTTACATTTGCTTTATACCCAAACTAAAATAGTTCAAGCCTCAACCAGCTGTATTCTGAAATCTCAGCAGCTTCTTATCAAGAACCGTCTATTCCCCCCGTGCCCCGGGAGTCTCTAAAGGGGTGCCTCACAAGTGCTTACAAACCTGTTTGTCCACTAGTTACCTTGGAGCATCACCATCTTTTTTCTCTTTTATCCACCACATTCTGTCATGTTCTGGCTCCCCATAGGCCAATATCCACTGATCTAAAAACTTCCTAAAGTAACCTCAGTGCATTGGTGATGGTGCCCTATTGCAAGCTAACATGAGGGATAGTGATGGGATATTTCAGTGGGCCCCACAATATTGTTATAATAAAAACAAGTCTCAGACCAAACTCTGCCACCCTTGGAGACGTTTATTACACAAACTTTCATTAGCAAGCAGCAAGGGCCAAAAAGGTCCTAAAGCCTCTTGTGTAATTTCAGTGAAGTTCCAGCTCTCTGCCATATAAGTTACTTTGATACACCTCACCAGAAAGTTCAATTGAGGGTCACTCCAATATTACAGAGACTAAATTAAAGTAGGGTTAGGGTTGGCTTTGGCAACCAGAAACTCTCCGAAACAATGCCTGGATATGAGATCATTTAGGAGCAATTCTTCAAGGTGTAGGATTCCTACTTCTTGTAAAAGGTTGGAAATGTCACTGAAATATTTTATCCAGCCTGCATATCTTAAATATCATTATTTTCCCTAATGAGAATGCATTTCTAACCATGAGTCATGTTAATTAACAAGTCATAAGTGTCATCATTAAAAAGCAATTTCTTTTAAAAAATACTTTATTTATTTATTTATTTATTGAGTGAGTGAGTGAGGTAGAGAATTAGAGTGTGCAAGCAAGGGGAGGGACAGAGGGAGAAGGAATCTCAAGCAGATGCTGCACTTAGTGTGGAGCTTGCCACTGGGCTTAATCCCATACTCTGAGATCATGACCTGACCCCAAATGAAGAGTCAGATGCTTAATCAACTGGGCCATTCAGATGCCCCTTGTGAGTTTTTTGATTACTGATTCAATTTCATTTCTAGTAGTTGGTCTATTCAGATTTTCTATTTCTTCAAGATTTGCTCTTGGATGATAGTGTTTCTAGGAATTTACTTATTTCCTGTTGGCATAGTATTTTTTTGTAGTAAATTCTTATGATCCTTTGTATTTCTGTTATATCAGTTATAACTTTTTTGATTTCTGATTTTGTGTATGTATTTATCTACTTTCTGGATGAATCTGGCTAGAGGTTTATTGATTTTGTTTATCTTTTCAAAGAATTAGTTTTTAGTTTCATTGATCTTTTCTATTTTTTAAAGTTTCCATTTAGGGGCGCCTGGGAACCTCAGTGGGTTAAAGCCTCTGCCTTTGGCTCAGGTCATGATCCCAGGGTCCTGGCATTGAGCCCCACATTGGGATCTCTGCTCAGCGGGGAGTCTGCTTCCCCCCACCCACCTCTGCCTGCCTCTTTGCCTACTTGGGATCTCTGTCTGTCAAATAGATAAAATCTTAAAAATAAATAAAGTTTCCATTTAATATATTTCGGGTCTGATTTTTATTATTTTCTACTTCAACTAGCTTTAGGCTGTTTTTTTTTTCTTCTTTTTCTAAATTTTATATGTAAAGTTTGATTGTTTATTTGGGATTTTTTTCTTGCTTGTTGAGGTAAGCCTGTATCACTATGAACTTTCCTCTTAGAATTCCACAGATTTTGGAACACTGTGTTTCCAGTTTCATTTGTTTCAAGGTATTTTTGAATTTCCTTTGTGATTTGTTTGTGGAGCTATTGATTGTTTAGTTAGATGTTATTTAGTCTCCACATGTTTGTTTTTTCCAGTTTTCTTCTTTTGATTTGTAGTTTCATATTGTTGCAGTTAGAAAAGATGCCTGATACAATTTCAATCTTCTGAATTTATTGAGATTAATTTTGTGCCCTAACATGTGATCTGTCCTGGAGAATGTTCCATGTGAACTTGATAAGAATGTGTACTTTGCAGTTTTTGAATGAAATGTTCTGTATATATCTATTAAATACATCTACTCTAATGTGTCACTTAAGGTAATTGTTTCCTTGTTGATTTTCTGTCTGTCTGATTTTCTGTCTGGATTGATGTAAGCAGGACATTAAAGTACCCTACTATTATTGATTTGCTGTCAATTTCTCCCTTTATGTCTGTTAATATTTGCTTTCTATATTTAGATGCTCCTAAGTTGGGAGTATAAATATTTATGAATGTTATATCCTCTTCTTGAATTGACCCCTATGTCATTGCATAATACTCCTTGTCTTCTGTTAATGTCTTTGTTTTAAAGTCTATCTTGTATGAGTATTGCTATTCCAAGTTTCTTTTCATTTCCAGTGAATATATTGTCCTATTTCTGCTTTCAACCTGTGTGTGGCTTTAGTTCTGAGGTGAATCTCTTCTAGATAGCACATAGATGTTTTGTTTTGTTTTGTTTTTGTTTTTGTTTTAGAAATCCATTCAGCCACCCTATGTCTTTTGATTGGAGTATTTAGTCCATTTACATTTAATGTAATTATTGATAGGTGTATACTTATTGCCATTCTGTTAATTGTTTTCTGCTTATTTTTGTAGTTCTTCTCTGCTCTTTTCTTCTTCTCATAGTTTCTTCCCTTGTGGTTTGGTGGCTTTCTTTGGTGTTATGTTTGGGTTCCTTTCTCTTTATTTTCTGAGTGTCTATTGTAGGGTTTTGGTTTGTAGTTACCATGAGGCTCAAATATATTGCTCTCTAAAATATATATATATATATATATATATATATATATATTGCTCTCTATATATAGCAGTCTGTTTTAAACTGATAGTTGTGTAAGTTCAAATGCATTCAAAAAGTGCTACATTCCCTGCCTCACAATCTTTCATGTTTTTGACATCGTATTTTACATCTTTTTATTTTGTATATCCCTTAACTACTTATTATAGTTGTAATTGATATTACTGTTTTTGTCTTTTCACCTTCATATTAGCTTCATTTAAGGGACCGATCCACTGCTTTTATTTTTTTTTTAATTTTATTTATTTTTTAAATTTCTTTTCAGTGTTCCAGAATTCACTGTTTATGTACCACATCCAGTGTTCCATGCAATACGTGCTCTCCATAATACCCACCACCAGGCTCACCCAACCTCCCACCCCCCACCCCTCCAAAATGCTCCAATTGTTTTTCAGAGTCCATAGTCTCTCATGGTTCGTCTCCCCCTCCAATTTCCCCCAACTCCCTTCTCCTCTCCTTCTCCCCATGTGCTCCGTGTTATTTCTTATGCTCCACAAATAAGCAAAACCAAATGATAATTGACTTTCTCTGTTTGACTTATTTCACTCAGCATAATCTCTTCTGGTCCCTCCATGTTAATACAAAAATTGGGTATTCATCCTTTCTGATGGAGGCATAATACTCCATAGTGTATATGGAACACATCTTCCTTATCCATTCATCTGTTGAAGGGCATCTTGGTTCTTTGGTGATGGCCATTGCTGCTCTGAACATTGGGGTACAGATGGCCCTTCTTTTCACTACATCGGTATCTTTGGGGTAAATACCCAATAGTGCAATTCCAGGGTCATAGGGAAGCTCTATTTTTAACTTTTTTTAAAATCTTTTTTTAAGATTTTATTTATTTATTTGACAGACAGAGATCACAAGTAGGCAGAGAGGCAGGCAGAGAGAGGGGGGAAGTAGGCTCCCTGCTGAGCAGAGAGCCCAATGCGGCGCTCGATCCCAAGACCCTGGGATCATGACCTGAGCCAAAGGCAGTGGCTTAACCCACTGAGCCACCCAGGCGCCCCATATTTTTAACTTTTTGAGAATTCTCCACACTGTTTTCCAAAGTGACTGTACCAACTTTCATTCCCACCAATAGTGTAAGAGGGTTCCCCTTTCTCCACATCCTCTCCAACACATGTTGTTTATTGTCTTGTTAATTTTGACCATTCTAACTGGTGTAAGGTGGTATCTCAATGTGGTTTTGATTTGAATCTCCCTGATGGCTAGTGATGATGAACATTTTTTCATGTGTCTGTTAGCCATTTGTATGTCATCATTGGAGAAGTGTCTGTTCATGTCTTCTGCCCATTTTTTTGACATGAAAAAACATATCTGTTTTGTGTGTGTTGAGTTTGAAGAGTTCTTTATAGATCCTGGATATCAGCCCTTTGTCTGTACTATCATTTGCGAATATCTTCTCCCATTCTGTGGGTTGCCTCTTTATTTTGTTCACTGTTTCCTTTGCTGTGTGGAAGCTTTTTCTGTGGAAGCTTTTGGGACTTCATGAACTCCCAAAAATTCATTTTTGCTTTTGTTTCCTTTGCCTTTGGAGACATATTTTGAAAGAAGTTGCTGTGGCCGATGTTGAAGAGGTTACTGCTTATGTTCTCTAAGATTCTGATGGATTCCTGCCTCACGTTGAGATCTTTATCCATTTCGAGTTTATCTTTGTGTATGGTGTAAGAGAATGGTCAACTTTCATTCTTCTACACATAGCTGTCCAATTTTCCTAGCACCATTTATTGAAGAAACTGTCTTTTTTTCCACTGAATATTTTTTCCTGCTTTCTTGAAGATTATTTGACCATAGAGTTGAGGGTCCATATCTGGGCTCTCTACTCTGTTCCACTGGTCTATGTGTCTGTTTTTGTGCCAGTACCATGCTGTCTTGGTGATCACAGATTTGGAGAAAAGCTTGAAATCAGGCAATGTGATGCCCCCAGTTTTGTTTTTCTTTTTCAACATTTCCTTAGCAATTCGGGGTCTCTTCTGATTCCATACAAATTTTAGGATTGTTTGCTCCAGCTCTTTAAAAAATGCCCGTGGAATTTTTATCAGAATGGCATTGAAAGTATAGATTGCTCTAGGCAGTATAGACATTTTAACAATGTTTATTTTTCCAATCCATGAACATGGAATTGTCTTCCATCTTTTTATGTCTTCTTCAATTTCTTTCATGAGTGTTCTGTAGTTCCTTGAGTACATATCCTTTACCTCTTTGGTTAGGTTTATTCCCAGGTATCTTATCGTTCTTGGTGCTATAGTAAATGGAATCAACTCTCTAACTTCCCTTTCTGTATTTTCACTGTTAGCATATAAGAAAGCAACTGATTTCTGTACATTGATTTTGCATCCTGCCACATTACTGAATTGCTCTATGAGTTCTAGTAGTTTGGGGGTGAAGTCTTTTGGGTTTTCCATATAAAGTATCATGTCATCTGCGAAGAGAGAGAGTTTGACTTCTTCATTGACAATTTGAATACATTTTCTTTCTTTTTGCTGTCTGATTGCTGTTGCTAGGACTTCTAATGCTGCGTTGAACAAGAGTGGTGAGAGTGGGCATCCTTGTCGTGTTCCTGATCTCAAAGGGAAGGCTGTCAGCTTTTTCCCATTGAGGATGATATTCATTGTGGGTTTTTCATAGATAGATTTGATGAAGTTGAGGATTGTTCCCTCTATCCCTATACTTTGAAGCATTTTGATCAGAAATGGATGCTGGATTTTGTCAAATGCTTTTTCTGCACCAAATTGAGAGGGCCATGTGGTTCTTCTCTCTTCTCTTATTGATTTGTTCTATCACATTGATTGATTTGCAAATGTTGAACCACCCTTGCAACCCAGGGATAAATCCCACCTGGTCATGGAGGATAATCTTTTTAATGTACTGTTATCTACCATGACCAGGTGGGATTTGTCCCCCAGATGCCTTTACCAGTGAGATTTGTTTTCTTTCATTTTTTTTTTTAATTCTAGATATGGTCTTTTCTTTTCTGCTTAAGAAGATATTTTAACATTTCTTGTAAGTCCAGTTTAGTGGTGATGAGCCCCTTTAGTTCTTGCTTGTCTGAGAAACTCTTTATCTCTCTTTCATTTCTGAATGATACCCTGGTAGGGTAGAGTATTTTTGGTTGTGTGTTTTTCCCATTCAGCATTTTACATATACTCTGCAGCTCTCTTCTGACCTGTAGCTTCTGCTGATAAATCAGCTGATAGTTTGATGACGTTACCCTTGCATGTGAGTATTTGTTTTTCTCTTGCCTCCTTTAAGATTCTCTATTTGTCTTTAACTCTTGCCCTGTTAATTATAGCATGTCTTGGTATGGATCTCTTTGGGTTCATCTTGTTTATGACTCTGTGCTTTCTGGACCTAGATGTCTATTCTTTTTCCCAGATTAGGGAATTTTTCAGCCATTTATTTCTTCAAGTAAGTTTTCTGCCCCTTTCTCTTTCTTCTCCTTCTAGAAACCCTATAATATGAATATTATTATGCTTGATGTTATCCCAGAGGTCTCTTAAACTAACCTCATTTTTAAAATTATATTTTTCCTTTTGCTGTTCTGATTGGGAAATCAGGTGATTTCCACTATTCTGTCTTCCAGATCACTGATCCATTCTTCTGTATCATCTAATCTCCTGTTGATTCCCTCTTGTTTATTTTTTATTTCAGTTACTGTATTCTTCAGCTCTGATTGGTTCTTCCTTATATTTTCCAACTCTTTGTTGATGTTCTCACTGTATTCCTCCATTCTCCTCCCGAGTTTGGTGAAGATCTTTATTACCATTGTTTTAAACTCTTTACAAGTAAATTATATCTTTGTTTCATTGCTTTTTCCCTGGTGTTTTATTTTGTTCTTTCATCTTTGATACATATTTACCTTTGTTTCCTTATTTTGTTTGACTTTCTGTGTTTGTTTCTATGAATTAAGTGGAACAGCTTCTTCTCTTGGTTTTGAAGAAGTGACAGTGTATAAGAGCATCCCTGTGTAGATTGTGTGTACCCAAAAGCTTTAGCTGGCTGGCTGGATCTGGAGTGGGTACAGGCCAGTGGAGTTTCAGCAATTGCAGTATTAGAACCACCTTGGCAGGATGGCTAGAGCTGGAGCAGACTTAGGCCAGGGTCCCTGGGTACACTATGCTAGGGTTGCCTTGGCAGAATTGTTAGAGCTGAAGCAGATGCAGGAAAGGGTATCCCAGGGTATGCTTTGCCAGGGCCACCTTGGCAGATCAGCTGAAGCTGGGGTCCATATGGTACAGGGGGTCCTGGAGTGTTTCACACCACTGTCACCCTGGTGGGATGAGTTAGTGTGGACATGTGATAGAAAAGCTTTCCCAGAACTTGCCACACTTGTCAAGGGCTTACCTGGGTAAGGTGGCTGGAGCTGAAGTGGGCATAGGCTGGGGTGGGAGGTTCTGGATTATGCCATGCCTGGGTCATCTTGGTTGGATGGCTGTGTTGGGCAAGGCCAGGAGAGTCCTGAAACATGCTGCATTGCATCCACACTGGAAAGATGGTTGGAATTGGGGCAGGGAGGCTCAGTGTATGCCATAACAGGTCTATCTTTGGGGACTAACTGAGATGGGCTAGGGACCTGGAGCTTACTTGTGTGGCCTTATCAGACCAGCTAGTGTGCCTGGAGCCTGGTCTTGTCCACAATATGAAGGTGGAGGGGGGATGTAAAAAATGGTGTGTGCTGGTGCTTCTGACCCTGGAGAGAGTTGCAACATTTTCCTGCCCATTTGGTGATGCTCTAGTGTTAGTAAATGGATTTCTTTCTCTTATAGTCTAGATATCTTTTAAAATGTTATTCTTCCACTGTGCCCCAGGGTGCCTGAGTCTACACAGAGGCCCCTTAGTGATATCCCTTCCTACTCAGGTTGCTATCTTTGATGGGATTCTCATTGTTGTGTCTCAGTCTCTCCTAGTTTTCTCTGTGTGGTCCCTCTATTATTTATTGTGCAGAAGCTGTCCATTCAACCCTCATATCTTCCTCTGGAGGAATCATTCTATACAAAGGTATGGATTTGGTGTGTGCATAGGAGGTGAATTCAAGGTTTTTCTGTGCCACCAACTTTGACTATCCTCTCCATGAGCTCTGGAGGCAGTTGTAGGAAGAGCTGTTAACTTTCAGGGGCATGTTTCCTTTTTTCTGAAAAGTAATTTCTGGCATTCACTATTCTAATTATTGAAACATTGATGGAAATATTGATCTCAGAAGCACTTGTTGTGGTTCTTCTGATATAAAGCTCAACTGATCAACCATAGAACACATATTCTTGATTTGGACAGCTAATAGATTTAGAGATGTTTGAATTAACTAGCACATATGTAATCACACCTGGTCTATGAGGAAATATTTAAAGCAATATATAGACACAGTAGCATGTTCCTGGAGTTATCAAGGATATCTCTCATCTTATTTTATTGCTCCTTCCTTTCCCCTATGTTCATCTGTTTCTTAAATTCCACATATGAGTAAAATCATATGATACTTATTTTTTTCTGACTTATTTCACTTAGCATAATACATTAGTATTACTAGTGTACTGGTATTATGTATTACATAATACACTAATATTAGTTCCATCTGCATTGTTGCAAATGGCAAGACTCATTCTTTTTGATGACTGAGTGATAGTCCGTTGTATACATATACCACGTCTTCTTTATCCATTCAGGAGTTGATGGACATTTGGGTTCATTCCATAATTTGGCTGTTGTTGATAGTGCTGCTATAAGGAATATCTCTTTCAAGGAGCTCTCTCCTGCTATTGCCAAAGTCCCTACTTCCTGGACTTCTAGAATAGTCTTGGGCAAAATATGAACTTAAGTTCTCTATGACATCTATGCCATACTTAGTTACTGGCCTTGAGGCAATATTGCCCTTCAGGCTACCACTTATGGTACTCTTGTGCAGATTAGAAAGATGTACCCGTCCCTCCAAGTGAATGTAGCCTGTGGCAGAGTACTTGACTAAATGAACAGAGTGGGCTAGATTTTTGTACCCAGGCCCTCCTTTGGCCAAGTGTTCTTGTGTCACATGGAGGAAGTGCCTTGACTATTCAAGTATAGACTCCTATAAAACCTGTCACAAAATAGCCCATTTTCCCTTTTCCCTCAGCTCCTCATCTTTTACAAGCAAATGTCCATCTTTAAAGCACACACATATACACACCTTAATAAAATGTAGAAAAATAACTGTTCATCTCCTCAGGAACAAACATTCAGGCAAATGTTAACATTAGTTTATAGATAGACAAGAAAAAAATGTGCTTTCCCTCCATCAGTATGCCCTCAAATTCCCCCACTCCCTCAAAAAGCAAACTGGAAAGTTCAGAGAGAGACAATTTAGCCTTGCAACTATTTATATGATTAAAATTTATGTGATTAGACATTGACTTCAAGTAGTATATCAGTTAGGATTCTTCTAGTAGCAATGAGTAGAAAATTCAAAATGGCTACAACTGTAAGGAAAATACATTATCTTATTTAGCAAAAAGTCCTGAGATATGGTAGCTGCTGGGCTACTAGTCCAATGTCTCAAACAATGTCAAAATCCCAGATTCTATCTTCCCACTTTGCAGTCCTCATCATATCTCCTTATCACCCTCCCTGTCACAAAATGACTGCCATGGTTCCAGGCTTCACCCAAGGACATGAAAATGCCTGGGAAAATAAGAGGAACTTTTTGTTTAATGGGCTTTTTTGTTTAATCAGTGAAGAAGTCTCTTTCCTGAATCCTCTCTCCCCCCAGCACATTACCCTTCCATCTCTTTGCCACAACTATGTTTCAAGTCCACATCCAAACCAATGACTTGTGTCAGAAATGCATGCACCAAGACTGGCCTTGGACACAACTGCTATTTGCCCCTGGAGTTGAGACAGAAAGAATGAAGGGGTTTTGTGCAGGTGCACAGAGTGTGAGACACAAGTGTTCAAGGAAGTGAATAGAGTTCAGAACAGCTGATGGGAAGCATTCAAAGGAAGGATGTAGGGGCATAGCACGACATGTGGAGGACTTGGTCTTTATCTTTCCTGTCACAGCCTATGCATTTAATACTCATTTGTAGGAATTACTTTGATACTTCATCTCTACCTTAAATTGAAATTGTTTTTTATTCGCCACTGCTGTTCTCTGTGTGTCTTTAAGGATGCCTAAATAGAAAAGGAAGAGATTGCTTATCTCATGCTTTCCCATTTCCTCTGGGGAGGACTCTCTTGGCAAGATTATCTGAGGAAACCATTCATAATAGTAGGGCTGGTGTTTCTCCCAGGACCCACATGCACAATTCTTCAGACAATCTCACCTGGACCTAATCCTAGGACACCCCTCAGAACACTGGACAGGAACTTCTTTTCTATACGTAGGCCACCCATACACCTCCCTCCTACTGACTTTTGCTGTTGAGGCCACTTTGGAGAGCATCTGTATATTCCCCCAAAGAGAGTTACTCACATTCTCCCAAATTAATGTTTTGCCCCAGGTCATTTTTATTTTGAACCCATTTTAGGCCCTGAACTGAGACTTTAAGTCTTTGCACTTCATATCACATCTATTTTAGTATTGACTGCAAATGTCAAGGTAATGACGTGTGATTCCTTTTCTGGAGCACCATTGAAGATGCTAAAGGAGAAGTGTGTCACCAGATAACCTTCTGAGGTGGCCAAGAGGAACCTACAGAAGGGAAGTCCTTATTTCTACAAGGCTGGCCTCAGTGAAAGGGAGGGAAGGAATGTTTGCTGTGACCCTGTATGAGCCAGGGGCTTTGCAGACATTTTGTTTATAGTCTTGCCCTCACAGACCTAACAGGTGGGTTTTATCATCCCCATTTTGCTGGTGTGGAAACTGGGTCTGGAAGAGACAAAGTAACTTATTCCAGGTGGGGTTTGAACACAGGTGTGCTGCCTCTGCAATTTAAGCTTTTACCAGTGCATCATGCCAGGTTCTTGGCAGGGCTAGTGACATTTAATGTCCTAAAGACATTGTGATAAGAGATGAAAACCGTGGGGCGCCTGGGTGGCTCAGTGGGTTAAAGCCTCTGCCTTCGGCTCAGGTCATGATCTCAGGGTCCTGGGATCGAGCATCAGGCTCCCTGCTCAGTAGGGAGCCTGTTTCCCCACCCCGCCACCTGCCTGCCTCTCTGCCTACTTGTGATCTCTCTCTGTCAAATAAATAAATAAAATCTTAAAAAAAAAAGAGAGAGAGAGAGACATGAAAACTGTGGTTCTGGGGCCCCAGTGGTCATACCATGGTTTCATCTTGTCCGGGTGGGAGCAGCTGGGAGGAGGGGCCAGGGGTCGGGGAAGGTAAGATTTTGCCCCACACTCCCTGTTCCTTTTGCCATTCCGTATTTGGAGCAGATGCTCCCTGGGGACTCTCTTTGGGCCTCATATTTTCAAAGAAATTCAGGCGAAAGGCAGGCAGGCCATTAGTTCTGAGCCACATACCAGGTCTGAAATAGAAAGGTGACAGTTCCCCTCTGAATAAGATGTTCTGGGAGCTGAAAAGACAAAATGAATTCCCTAGGGTTATCCGCCCCTGCCTTTTGTCTGACACAATTTTTCTCTTTCCACTGTGAAACTGCGGCTCAATAACCTTTCCTGAACCTCACAGTTTAGGTAAAGCAGTAAATTCCCTGCTGCCACAGAAACAGCCTCTGACTTAGCCAGCTACGGTGTAGCGCAGAGGCTCCGTGGTGAGGCATATTACGTAAAAGACAGTCATACCAACCAAGTGCCCATTTATGTGTTTATTCACCAGGTGCCAGAGGTGCATGTGAGAAAACCAGGCTCCCTTGTCTGCTCAACAGATGGCAGGGCTGAGTGGTTGCACAGTTCAGGAGGAGGCACTGGCCATCCTTTTGCAAAATGCACTATCCCTGGGCAGAAAGCCTGCATTTGCGATGGTGACGATAATTTCATGGATGGATATTCATTAGGTGAGCTTCCTCAGGGACCCTTCATTATCTTTCTCATATTTCTTTCTCATATATATATATTTTTACTTTACAAAGTAAAAAAAGCAAAAATCAATGAATACTTTTTGGGCATTTTGTAACATGCAAATGTATGCTTTACATCAGCAAGAGTCTGAAAGGAAAATATGTCAAATGGCTAAGAGTGATTATTTACAGTTAATGAGCTTATAGGTCTTTTGTTTTTGATGTTGATTTTCTATAAACTGAACATGGAATACTTTACCATTAAAGATAGAAATTCTTTTATAAATCAAAGAAAGAATAAGGAATATAGTCAGTCTCCATCTCAAGTCACCAACATAGAAGGGCGGGAGCGATGGGAGCTGGATTCAAGCTCTGGCTTTGCCAACAGGTGGTCCAGTGTTCAATCTCATGTCTTTAAATGCCATTTCTCTGATCCCCATTTTTATCTGTGATTGGCCCTCTTTCCTGAATTCGAGATGTGGATTTACAGATTCCCATTCAACAGCTCCCCTTGAATGTTTGATAGAATCTCCAAATTCACATTTCCAGAACTGAAAGCATTATGCCCCGCAAGTCCACTACTCTTGAAAACCTGCTTCTCTAATAATGGCAGTTCCGTCTTTCCAACTGCTCAGGCCAAAATCCTTAGACTCATTCTTGACTTATCAGTTTCTCTCACATCCTACAAACAATCTGTCTGTAAATCTGGCTTAGTATATATGTCACATCCGTCATATCATAAAAGCAAATTACTTCTCTTCACCTCCACTGGTAGTGCCATGAACATGCTACTGACTCTATAATGCCCGGATTCCCACAGTAGCTTCCTGGCTTCTCGCTTGCATTTGATCAGGATTTTGGTAAGATAGATCCTGTTATTGGCTCTGCGTAAATTCCTCTAGAAGCTCCATCTCACTCCAGGGTAAAGGCAGCCCTTACAATAGGCTGGAAGACCCTACACCATGTTTCCCTCCTGACTTTCCCTTACCTTCTCTAGCCACACGTGTCACCTTCTGCTCCATGAATGTGGCAGATGCACTGCGGCCACAGGATCTTTGCATTTGCTGTCTCTCTGCCTGGAGCACTCTTCCCACAGATGTCAACATGGCCTCTCCCTCACCTCCTCCACATCCTCACACCCTTTCCCAGTGTCCCTTTCCCAGGGGGGCTTCCTGGTTTTAAAGCCCTCCACCTCAGTGTCAAATCTTCTTTAACTCATTCCTGTTCATGCACTCTATCTCTATAGCACTGGTCATCATCTAACATTTTATTTCACTTACAGATGCTGTTTATTATCTCCCCTGACCCAGCTGGAATGTGAACTCCATGAGGAATTGTATGTCTGCTTTCATGGCTGTATCCTCAGTGCTTGGAGCAGAGTAGGCAGCAGCTGACAGAAGGCACTTGTGGTAGGCAGAACAAGGGCCCCCAAAGTTATCCAAGTGCTGATCTCTGAAACTGACTATGTTACCTTACCTGGTCTTCTGCTTCTTGGGCTTTGCTGATGTGATTAAATTAAGGGTTTTGAGATGGCGAAATCTTCCTGGATTATCTGGGTCAACATAATCACGAGGGACCACAGAGGTGAGGAAGCAGGAGGGCAGAGTTGAAGAGGATGCAATGATGGAAGCAGAGGTGGGAATGATGCAATTGCTGGAAGGGTCCATGAGCCAAGGAATGTGGACAACCTCCCAAAGCTGAGATAGGCAAGGAAATGGTTTCTCCTCTGGAGGCTCCAGAAGGACTACTAACTGACACCCTATTTTAGACTTCTGACCTCCAGAACTATAAGAAAATTGTGTTGCTTTAAGCCACTGAGTTTGTGGTAATTTTGCACACCAGCAATAGGAAACTAATACAGCACTCAAAAACACCTGTTGAAGAAATGCGTGAATGGGCAGGGCTTCCATTTCTTTGTGAAATGGGAGGCTTGGACTTAGTTAATGACCTCTAGCGCCATATTTTTAAAAAAGATTTTATTTATTTATTAGACAGAGAGATCACAAGTAGGCAGAGAGACAGGCAGAGAGAGAGAGGGAAGCAGGCTCCCTGCTGAGCAGAGAGCTCGATGTGGGGCTCGACCCCAGAACCCTGCGATCATGACCTGAGCCGAAGGCAGAGGCTTAACCCACTGAGCCACCCAGGTGCCCACTAATGCTATATTTTAAATCATATCCTGTTTGTTTAACTGAAAAATGAATGTATGCATTTGGTAAACAATTTAAATAGTCTGAATAAACTGTAGTGACAATAAGTTTCTCTTCTACCCCAAACATGTAGTCATTGATCTCCCTGCCCAGAGGCAAACACTGTACCACTTTCTTGTGTGTGCTTCTGGAGATTCCATGAACACAGATATCATTTCTCCTTTTGTCCACAAATTGTAGCATACTACAAACACCGCTTTGCTCATGGATTTTCACTAAGAAATAGCAGTGTGTTGGGGCACCTGGGTGGCTTAGTAGGTTAAAGCCTCTGCCTTCGGTTCAGGTCATGATCCTGGGGTCCTGGGATCAAGCCCCGCATCGGGCTCTCTACTCAGCAGGGAGCCTGTTTCCCCCTCTCTCTCTGCCTGCCTTTCTGCCTACTCGTAATCTCTGCCTGTCAAATAAATAAATAAAATCTTAAAAAAAAAAAAAAGCCTCTGCCTTTGGCTCAGGTCATGATCTAAGAGTCCTGGGATTGAGCCCCACATCGGGCTCTCTGCTCAGCAGGGAGCCTGCTTCCCTCCCCCTCTCTGCCTGCCTCTTTACCTACCTGTGATCTGTTTCTGTCAAATAAATAAACAAAATCTTAAAAAAAAAAAAAAAGAAATAGCAGTGTGAAGATTGTTCCACATCTGCATACCTAAAATGTCCTTCTTCTTTTCTAGAGCTGCATCGTGTTTCATTCCCTGACATCTACAGATTGCAGTCTATTTCACCAGTTCCCTAGTGACAATAGGTTGGTTGTGTCTAGTCTTTGCTTCTATAATATTTGAATATACATCTTTGCACACATGCATATCTGAAGGATGAAATTTTAGAAGGGGAATGCAGTTTCGAGGGATGGGTACCCTTTTTATTCTGATACTGCCTAGTGCTCTTCCCAAGAGGACATAACTCCTCTCACTGACACTGCTTACTCATGGCCTTACTAAAACTTTATTACTAAACTTAATAAGAAGCTTTATCAAGCTGCTAGATGAAAAATGATACTGTGTTGTTTCATGTGAGGTTGACCATCTTTTATGTGGCCATGAGCCCTTTGTGTATGTATTTATGTGAATTTCCTATTCATGCTTCTTCTCATTTTTCTATGGGCTCATTGACCTTTTAAAAATTTATTTAGAATATATATATATATATATATATATATATATAGGGAGAGAGAGAGAGAGAGAGAGAGAGAGGAAGTTAGGCTCCTGACACTTATTAAGCAGGTATTTGTCCAGTCTGTAGTTTATTTGTTTTACTTTGCTCATGATATTTGTTACCATGTAGAAAATGTTTAATTTTATCAAGTCAAATGTATCAGTGACTTCTTCTATGGCTTCTGGGCTTTGCATATTGCTTAGAAATACACTCTTCATTCCTGTGGTGTAAAATATTCTCATAGCCTCTAGTGCTTTGTTCTAATACTTATATGGCTTTTATCTTTATGTATAGATTTACCTAGAATTTATTAGGAATAGGTATCAAATGAGAGATTCAGTTCCTTTTCCCCCCCAAGATGGCAACTTAATTGTCCTGATACCCTTTAATGAAGGATTTGTTGCCCCCACTGCTTGGAAGTGCCATCTTTATCCAATAACAAATTTTCATAAGCATTTGTGTCTCTTTCTGGGCTCTTTTCTATTGAATTGCTCTGCCTGTTTAATCACGGGTCACTACCCAGGTAATTCTATTAATTATTGTGGCTTTGATAGTGCATTTTAGTACCTAGGATTTGTCCCCTCTCATTTTTCTTCTTTTTAGAAAATTTCTTATTATTCCAGTACATTAATTTTTCCATGCAGACTTTAGAATGAGCTTGTTATATTCCAAAAAAACCGCTTGTGGTGTTTTTTCTTTCTTTCTTTTTTTTTTAAAGTAACATTTCTTATTTATTTATTTATTTATTTATTTATTTATTTGACAGACAGAGATCACAAGTAGGCAGAGAGGCAGGTAGAGAGACGGGGAAGCAGGCTTCCCGCTGAGAAACGAGCCCGATGCGGGGCTCAATCCCAGGACCATGAGATCATGACCTGAGCCAAAGGCAGAGGCTTAACCCACTGAGCCACCCAGGCGCCCTGCTTGTGGTATTTTCATTGAGAAAGCATTCCATTTATAGATTAATTTATGGTGCACTGGCATATTTACAATGCCTAATATTCTTTTAAAATTAGTTCACATGTTATTCTTATCATAGAAATAATACAGGTTCATTATAAAAAAGTTCTGGCAATTCTATAATGTATGAAGTAGAGTATGAAAGTTCCGTTTCTCCACCACTCCCCACTTCAATCATTCCCCCAGAGGTAACCACTGTTAATAATTAGGCATTCATCCTAGAAGGTGTTTTTAAGCACATTCGTAATCATGCATATATACATATATATACACATATATATATATACATATATATATACACATATATATACACACATTTTAACATGTGTATATTTTGTTATAAGGCTCTAACTTCATATCACATATACTGTTTTTAATCCACTTTTTAAAATCAGTTATGTATCAGTCATATACACGTTGCTACTTATAGATATACCATATCCTTTTAGAGGTCACATGGTGGCCCCCTGAATGGTAGGACAAGGATACCCCAATCAATTTACCCATTCTCCCCTGGATGAATGTTTGCATTGTTTCCAGCTTTTTAAAATTACAAACAGTGCTGCAGGGAACAGCTTTGAGCATTATCTTTGCACCTTTGTGCAGGCATTTCAACCAGATACATTCCTAGAAATAGAACTGCTGGGTCGGACTCTAAATTCTCTTTCGGTGGTGAGGTGTTATGAAATAGGAGTGACTTCTCCATCAAAGGGAGACTTGTCTGGGATTACGCCCTTCTCCAACACCGCCCTCCCCCAAGCCCAAGCGGTGGCACTGCCAGTGGTGGGGAATTTGGAATCCCCGGGGAGCTCTTGATCCCTTTACAAATGCCCTTAACAAATGCATACAAGTCCAGTGCCTGGTTGGGTGAATGCAGCTAACAAGCTCTGGGGCTATAGTTTTGGTCCCACTGAAGACCCTGGCTCTGAACCCTCACCACGTGTTGGGCAGGGAAGCTAGGGAAGAGCCTCAGAGATGGATGGGGTTGGAAGGGGTGTTCCTGGTCTACTGATCTGTAACCTGGCATACATTTTCCCATAGAAAGGCTATAATTGGGAAGAGTGGGAGGTGACGTTGAAGGATTAATACAGCATTAGTTCATGTCTTCAGGGACTCTGAAGAATAAATGGGCTTTTGTAGGTTGCTAACTAGAGAATCCAGTGATTGTAAATAGTAGTTCTGATAGGAATATGCTTTCTGTGTCTAGACAATTTACTTACTGAGCTTTGCTCAGTAATTTGTGAATTAGAAGCTCTGCATGGAAGACAGCCCTCCAGCCATGACCACCTCCCCCAGTGCATTTTCCAGTCTCCACTTCTTTCTCTTGGGTGATCCCAGGTCTCCCAGTCTTATACTGGTGCCAGACTGGGTCTGTGATGCCTAGAACATACCTTGTGGTTTAGTTACATCCTTCTACTGGTCTTTAGTCCACTCTGTCTTCCCTTTCAAACCTTCATTACTTTCCTTAAACTCTTCACAGAACCCCAGTTCTCTCATTGTTGGATGGTGTAATCTCCTATACGACCAAAAAGGCTTACATTGTGCAAAAACTGCCCTAATTTCCTGCCTCCCACTTTACCCCAAATGTATTCACATGTCCAGTCTCAAAGGATGAATACCCCAATTAAGGCCAGCCTATGCTCTATATCCCTGCCCTATCTTCTTCTCCATCAGTTATTACTTCTGTCTTACATAACTGGGCCACTGTACTGCACTACTATACGGTGTGCCAATCACATGCAATGAGATGTAAATGATGTCACCTGGAGTTGGCAGTGGACAGCTACTCCTCTACCATCCCTTTCTCCCCAGTGTGCCATTAACAATAGTCTCCCTTCCTCTGTGTCCCTCTTTAACTACCACTCATTCTCTCTTCTCTCAGACAGTCTTCTTAAAAGAGTTATTTATACTCGTCGCCACTTCCTTAACCTCCTTTCACTCTCCCTTGAGCTGCAATTCATTTATTCTTTCCATCTGGATTTATTAAATACCTATTAAATGTCTAGTACCATGCTCGATGCTCAAACTCCAAAAGCAAGTAAAAAAATATAAGGCCTCTCTCACTCATAAAGCTCATAGACTATTGAGAAAGAGAAACAGACAATAATAAATCACATTTAAAACATACATAGTTCCAAACAGAGTTGGGCTTTATGTCCCCATAAATGGAGGCAACATATGAGAGTCTTATGTATACCAAGAAGGATGAGCTGCTCTCTCTATATTTGTTTTGCAAAAGGTACACTCTAAGAATATTATATTTTCTAGGACTGACTAAGGGTAGGAATTTCTCACCTTGGAGCAAGTCAATGGGAGAGACATTTGGGTTGGCCCAACCTTTTGGCATCTCTTAGATCTATCTGCTTGAACACCTATAGGCCAAATTTTTGTGGCACAGAATTAGGCCAGGAGTGGGAAGAGGGGACATTCTAATTACTGCTCCCCACCCCAAGCCTTCTGGATCCAGTATGAAAGTGAGTGTCTTGATTTCTGAGGCCACTGGTAAGAACCCTGCTGGTTTGGAGGAAGGGTGTACCTGCTGAGCCTTAACTCCAGAAAACAAGTCAAACGTAGTCAATCAAGCTGCAGATGTAAGCACCATGAAACTAAGGGATGCCATGAAGGCAGATAAGTGAGAACACTGATAGGCTTCCAACAAGTCTCACTGTTTATTATGATGGCATCTGACAGTTGTCTCCACAGTGCCGAGGAGAGATCCAGGCTCCCACCAAACTGACGTTCAGGAAGGTCCCACTGAGGAGGGTAAGAAGTACAGCTGTATTCGGATTAGGATCTAGTGTCAGCTGTGGCAGAGCATAAATGCTTGCATGCTTGTTTAAGCCCATGCTATCCCAGAGGTATAGAGTTGGAATTAAACTGGGATGGAGCAGAGGCGAGAGCCTGTCCACTTTGGCTTTATAGACAGAAAGACAGAGGTTACTTTGCAGCCTTGTGCTGCTACTTCCTAGTTGCATGTCTTCAGGCAAGTTGTTTCTTTCTTTCTTTTTATTTTATTTATTTATTTATTTTTTCTTTCTTTCTTTCTTTTTAAATTAACATATAATTTATTATTTTCTCAGAGGTACAGGTCTGTGATTCATCAGTCTTACAAAATTTACAGGACTCACCATAGCATATACCCTCCCCAGTGTCCATCAGCCAGCGCCCCATCCCTCCCACCCACTTACCTTCCATCAACCCTCAGTTTGTTTCCAGAGATTCAGTCTCCTATGGTTTGTCTCCCTCTCTGATGTTGTCTTGTTTCAATTTTCCCTCCCTTCCCCTGTGTCCTCTGTCTTATTTCTCAAATTCCTCATATCAGTGAAATCATATGACAATTGTCTTTTTCTGATTGACTTATTTTGCTTAGCACAATACCCTCTAGTTCTATCCACATCATTGCAAATGGCAAGATTTCATTTTTTATGGCTCTATTCCATTGTATATATATACCACATCTTCTTTATCCATTCAACTTCTCATGGACATCCAGGCTCTTTCCATAGTTTGGCTATTATGGACATTGCTGCTATAAATATTGGGGTGCAAATCCCCCTTCAGATCATTACATTTGTATCTTTAGGATAAATACCCAGTAGTGTGGTTGCTGGGTCATTGGGTAGCTATATTTTCATCTTTTTGAGGAACCTCCAAACTGTTTTCCAGAGTGGCTGCACCAGCTTGCATTCCCACCAACAGTGTAGGAGGGTCTCCCTTTCTCCGCATCCTAGCCAACACCTGTCGTTTCCTGACTTGTTAATTTTAGCCATTCTGACTGGTGTGAGGTGTTATCTCACTGTGGTTTTGATTTGTATTTCCCTGATGCCGAGTGACGTGGAGCACTTTTTCATGTGTCTGTTGGCCATCTGGTTGTCTTTGCAGAAATGTCTGTTCATGTCTTCTGCCCATTTCTTGATTGGATTATTTGTTCTTTTGGGTGTTGAGTTTGATAAGTTCTTTATAGATTTTGGATACTATCACTTTATCTGACATATCATTTGCAAATATCCTCTCTCATTCTGTTGGCTGTCTTTTGGTTTTGTTGACTGTTTGCTGTGCAAAAGCTTTTGATCTTAATGAAGTCCCAACAGTTCATTTTTGCCTTTGCCAATGTTTCCAGCAGCAGTTGCTGCAAATGAGGTTGAAGAGGTTGCTGCCTGTGTTCTTTTCAAGGATTTTGATGGATTCCTGTCTCACATTGAGGTCTTTCATCCATTTGGAGTCTATTTTTGTGTGTGGTATAATGAAATGGCCCAGTTTCATTCTCCTGCATGTGGCTGTCCAATTTTCCCAACAACATTTGTTGAAGAGCCTGTCTTTTTTCCTCTGGACATTCTTTCCTGCTTTGTCAAAGATTGGTTGACCATAGAGTTGAGGGTTTATTTCTGGGTTCTCTATTCTGTTCCATTGAACTATGTGTCTGTTTTTGTGGCAGTACCATGCTGTCTTGATGATAACAGCTTTCTAATAGACCTTGAAGTCTGGAATTGTGATGCCACCAGCTTTGGTTTTCTTTTTCAACATTCCTCAGGCTATTTGGGGTCTTTTCTGGTTCCATATAAATTTTAGGATTATTTGTTCCATTTCTTTGAAAAAAGTTGATGGTATTTTGATAGGGATTGCATTAAATGTGTAGATTACTCTAGGTAGCATAGACATTTTCACAATATTTGTTCTTCCAATCCATGAGCATGGAACGTTTTTCCATTTCTTTATGTCTTCCTCAATTTCTTTCATGAGTATTCTGTAGTTCTCTGAGTACAGATTCTTTGCCTCTTTGGTTAGATATATTCCTAGGTATCTTATGGTTTGGGGTGCCATTATAAATGGGATTGACTACTTAATTTCTCTTTCTTCTGTCTGGTTATTGGTATATAGAAAAGCAACTGATTTCTGTACATTGATTTTGTACCCTGCCACATTACTGAATTGCTGTATGAGTTTTAGTAATTTGGGGGTGGACTCATTTGGGTTTTCCACATAAAGTATCATGTCATCTGTGAAGAGAGAGTTTGACTTCTTCTTTGTCAATTTGAATACATTTTATTTCTTTTTGTTGTCTAATTGCTGTTGCTAGGACTTCTAGTACTATGGTGAACAGTAGTGATGAGAGTGGGCATCCTTGTTGTATTCCTGATCTTAAGGGAAAGGCTCTTAGCTTTTCCCCATTGAGAATGATATTCGCTGTGGGTTTTTCATAGATGGGTTTTTTGAAATTGAGGAATGTTCCCTCTATCTCTATACTCTGAAGAGTTTTAATCAGGAAAGGATGCTGTACTTTGTCAAATGCTTTTTATGCATCTATTGAGAGTATCATATGGTTCTTGTTATTTCTTTTGTTAATGTATTGTATCACATCGATTGAATTGCAAATGTTGAACCAACCTTGCAGCCCAGGAATAAATCCCACTTTGTCGTGGTGAATAAGCCTTTTAATGTACTGTTGTATCCTATTGGCTAGTATTTGGAGAAAATTTTTACACCCATGTTCATCAGGAATATTAATCTGTAATTCTCCTTTTTGATGGGTTCTTTGTCTAGTTTTGCAATCAAGGTAATCCTGATCTCATAAAATGAGTTTGGAAGTTTTCTTTCCATTTCTATTTTTTGAACAGTTTCAGGAGAAAAGGTATTAATTCTTCTTTAGATGTTTGGTAGAATTCCCCTGGAAGCCATCTGGCCCTGGGCTCTTTTTTTTTTTTTTTTTTTTTTTTTTGGGGAGATTTTTGATTACTACTTCAATTTCCTTAATAGTTTAGGTCTGTTCACATTTTCTATTTCTTGCTGGTTCTGTGTTGGTAATTTTTATGTCTCTAGGAATCCATCCATTTCTTCCAGATTGTCAAATTTGCTGGCATATAGTTGCTCATATGTTCTTATAATTGTTTGTATTTCTTTGGTGTTGGTTGTGATCTCTCTTCTTTCATTCATGATTTTTTAAAATTTGGGTTCTTTCTCTTTTCTTTTTGATAAGTCTGGCTAAGGATTTATCAGTCTTATTAATTCTTTCAAAGAAGCAGCTCCTAGTTTCATTGATCTGTTCTACTGTTCTTTTAGTTTCTATTTCATTGATTTTGGCTCTTATCTTTAAGGGATGGAATATGACTGTAAAGATGAAAATTGAAGATTTTAAAAAAGGAATTGATAAGATGTTGGTTGAAAAAGAAAGTGAAAAAAGAGAGAGAGAGAATGTGATCAGGCAGGAGACTAGAACAAAGCCATACTCTAGCTTAAGGTATATTTTGTTCTGTTAGAAGAAACTTTATCCCAAAATTTTAAAGAGGGAAGAACTTATATATATATATATACATATATATATATGTATATATATGTATATATATATATACACACATATATATATGTGTGTGTGTGTATATATATATATATACACACACAAAAAGGTTAAATATAATGAAGGGATAGAATATGACTATAAAAATGAAAATTAAAAAGATTTTTTTAAAGGTATTGATAAGATGTGGGTTAAAATAAGAAAGAGAAAATTTTTAAAAAAGTAGAAAAAGAAAAAATAAAGAAACATTTTAAAATTTAACTTTGAAAGCCTAAAGAATCATGGGGAAAAAGCCATGACTTCTATGTGTTGTATCCCTTTAGTGCTGGAGTTTTGCAGTTCTCATTCATTGGTAAACTTGGTCTTAGTTGGACATTCTTGTTGATCTTCTGGGGGAGGTACCTGTTGCAGTGATTCTCAAATGTCTTTGCCCAAGATGGAATTGCACTGTCCTTGCCAGAGGCCAGGCTAAGTAATCTGCTCAGGTTTGCTCTCAGTAGTTTTTGTTTTCTGAAAACTTTCTTCACAGCTTTGGAGGATGAGAATGAAAATGGTGGCTTCCCAGTCTCCCGCCCTAGAGGAGCCGAGAGCTTGGGGCTCCCCTCTTCAGTGAACCCTCAGAGAAAAGCAGTCAGTCACTCCTCTCTCCTTGGTCTCTGGCCGCACTCTGAGCTCACCTGGTCTGTGGTCTAGTGTTTCTGTCTCTGGTGCATGGCCCTGTTTGGAGTCTCCAAATACAGAGGATTCCTGCAACACTCTCCTGCGCCACTCCTCACAGTGGAGGAAGAGGGGGGGTTTCCCTGGATCTGCCACTTGTGTGGTCTCTGCTTGAAGCACAGTGGCCAGACTTGCCTTGGATCACAGTTTATGGCAATCCCAAGCTCAGAGCCCCCTTCTAGGCTCCATCTTTGTAGCTGACTTCCCTGCTCTGATACCTGGGTGCTCTGCCACACTGAGGCACTCCTGGTCTTTCTGTGACTCCAAGGGTCCTGAGATGACACTGTCCCAGAGAGGATTCCACCCCCCTGCTTAGCCACTGGAGCAATGTCCCTCAGCAGAGCAGACTTCTAAAAGTTCTTACTTCATGTTCTGGTGCTCTATAACTTATTGGTAGCTGACTGATGGAGGCTTCCTCCCCACGCAGTCTGTCTTCCCGTATATCACCTCAGATTCACTTCTCTGCATGTCCTACCTTCCAGAAAGTGGTTGCTTTTCTGTTCATAGAATTGCTGCTATTCTTTTCTTCTATATCTCCTGTTGAGTTTGTAGGTTCAGAACTGTTTCATAACTATCTAGCTGAATTCCTGGGACTAGAAGAAATTTAGGTCTCCAACTCCTCCACCATCTTGCTCCTCCTTCAGGCAAGTTTTTTCTGTATTAGGAAGCTTTGGGTTGCATGTAATAGGATTCTCAAATAGCCTGGCTTAATATATAAAGACATTATGCTTTAATTAAGAAGCTCAGAGGTAGGCAGTACCAGGCTCAGTGAGACCATCAAAAACCAAACTTTTCTCATCCTTTCCTTTTTCCATACTTAGGCACATCCCATCCTCCCCCACTTTATGACTGCCATAGACTGACAATGCTGCCAGGTTTATCTCCTCTCTTGATAATACCCAAAGCATGCAGCAACAGGGACAAGGCATAAAGGGTTTCTCTTCTCTCATCAGGGAGAAAACACTTTCCCAGGAATTCCCAGCAGACTTCCCCTTATTTGTCTCATGCCCATGTCCATAACAATCATGGATAGAGTGGATTATGGTTACCCAAACTGGCTTTGACTAATCCTGACTCACTGATTCACCATGAGCTGGGCTCATTGACACCCCTCAACAAATCAGGCTCTGTTAATAAGGAAGCAAGAGAGAGGGGCCCTGGGGCTGGCAGCCAGCAATATCTGAGTCTCAATGGTCTCATCTCTTCAAAGGGGGAATAATAGTACCTGTCTCACTAGGTTGGAATGAGGATGAAATGAAATAAGAGGAATAGAGCACCTGGGACACAGTGAGTGCTTAGTTCATTCCCTAATATAAGTAAGACTAGACTCTTAATATAGCAGAGATCTCAGAGGTTAGCTACACCAACCCTTCCTTTGTTGGGTCACAGGGCAAATAGGTGTTAGAACTAGATGCAGGACAGAGATGACAGTGGGTTAGAAAACAGTTGGGGGAAAGATCAGACTAGGAATACAGTATGAAGGTCTTGCCATCAGGGTTTGCTGATGGCTTAGGTATAAAGGTGTGAAAGAACTGAATCAGGATGCTTCAGGATTTTTAGATGTTGCCATGTGCTGAGATGGGAAACCTGGGGTGGACTTAGAAGTACTGTGGATAAAATGGGAAGAAGGGAGTTTCAAGTTTTCAAACAGTCTTATTTTCAAATTCTTTGTTTTACATGTTTAGGAATGATTTATATCATACAGAATAATAGAAAATTTCTAAATCCATAGAAATAAAACATGTTTGGAGATTCCATGCAACTTAGCTTCTTACAAATTTTCCAGGATTCTCAAAGGCTACAAACAGTGATTCGAAGGTGCACATGCACCTCAATGTTTATAGCAGCAATGTCCACAATAGTCAATATATGGAAAGAGCCCAGATGTCCACTGACAGAAGAATGGATAAAGGAAATGTGGTACACACACACACACACACACACACACACACACACACACACAGGAATATTACTCAGCCATCAAAAAGAATGAAATCTTGTGGTGCCTGGGTGGCTCAGTGGGTTAAGCCTCTGCCTTTAGCTCAGGTCGTGATCTCAGGGTCCTGGGATCAAGCCACACATCGGGCTCTCTGCTCATCAGGGAGCCGCTTCCCCCCCTTTCTGCCTGCTGCTTTGCCTACTTATGATCTCTCTCTGTTAAATAAATAAATAAAATCTTTTTAAAAAAACGAATGAAATCTTGCTATTTGCAATGACGTGGATGGAACTAGAGGGTATCATGCTAAGTGAAATAAGCTAGTCAGAGAAAGGCAAATACCATATTTTACTCATATGTGGAATTTAAGAAACAAAACTGATAAACAGGGAAGAAACAATACAATCAGATGAAAACCATAAGAGACTCTTAACTATAAAAAAACACTGGGGGTTGCTATGGGGAGATGGGTGGGGGATGGAGTAATTGGGTGATGGGCATTAAGGGGGGCATTTGATGTAATGAACACTGGGTATTCTATGCAACAGATGAATCACTAAATTCTGCCCCTGAAACTAATAATATAGTATGTGTTAACTAAATTGAATTTAAATTAAAAAATTTTTAAAAATCTAATATATTTATTGCTAAGTAGTAAAAATAGGTCACAGAACAATATGAATTATGCGATCTTATTTTTAAAATTTTATTTATTTATTTATTTATTTAACAGAGAGAGAGAGAGAGAGAGAGAGAGACAGTGAGAGAGGGAACACAAGCAGAGGGAGTGGGAGAGGGAGAAGCAGGCTTCCCACTGAGCAGGGACTCGGTGGATCTTCCCCCAATGCAGGGCTCAATCCCAGGACCCTGGGACCATGACCTGAGCTGAAGGCAGACACTTAATGACTGAGCCAATCGGGTGCCTCATGATCTCATTTATGTAAACAAAAATAACATATTTGTACATGTGCTTTTAATGTTTTATGAGCATTTAATAATGTATTATTGTTATATTCTTGAAGAATGTTTAATTATCAAAAAGGTAAACAAAAAATTCCCCAAGATTCTACCACCTAATGCTTACATCTGATCAATCTTTTAAAAAGTCAAGTTAATGTTTAAAAATAGTCTCTGCTTTGTGAAGTCAACATGCCTTTTCTTTGACTCACTCCAACTGGCACAAAAAAGGATGAAAATCAACTCATCACTGCAATTCTGTAGTCCCTGGAAGCTTCTGGACAATGTCTTCATGAACTCCAGCTCCTGTTTCCTGTAAAGTGATAGTTTTTCTTAATTTAGGGCACACCAAAGCAGGATCTTGAATGCAATCCTGGGAGGTTGGTTTTGCTTACCTGCTCAAGAGCACACCTTCAAATACTGGTTCTTCAGCAGCCAGGCTGGTTGTGGTCCTTATCAAACTGAGTAGATACACCCTCTGAGTACTAGTTAGCCACCAGCTATAATAATACAGCATCCCCAATAACCCCTGCCTTTGGCTGGTAGCCATTGGTGTGGTCATGGGAGGCAAGGAAAATATAAATCAGAGAAAGAAATTTGAGAATCCTTATTGATCAGTTAGATTAATGGTTCTGAGTCTTGGCTGTAATTGGAATCAATTTGGAGGATCTTGCAAGAATACTGATGCCTGGGTTCCACTACCAAGATTATGATGCAGTTATTTGGAGTGTGGCCAGGGCATCTATAATGTTTAAACTCTCCCCCAGTGATTCTAACACACAACCAGAATTAAGAACCATGGATGTTGTTCCATGTTCCCTTTACAGATAAACTCATTGAGTCCCAGAACCAGAAAAAGGCCACATAGCTCATTAGGTGGTATATGAGGATTCAAACTCAGGTTTCACAAATCTTCTACTATCAGTAGTTTTAAGAAGAGGGAAGCATTGGCAGAGAGAAAAGAGAGTAAGACCAATTTAAAGGTTTGGTGGGAATGCTTGTGAATTCACTGAAATCTAAATAATTTATTGTGGTTCATCTAGGAGTTGTGGTTAGATCACTTTAAAATGTTCCCTAGTGAGAGAGCAAGGCATGGGAAACTGGAGACACCAGCTCTGGTCACTCTTTTTTCTTCAAAGTCATGCCCTCCCTTGGGAGTGGTGCTACTCACTCTGGGCAAACAATTTAAGTATGAATAAACAGAGCTCATGGAGAATGCTGGACCTTTGATCTTGTGTTCTTGGGGCTTAAGAACTGTGAATAGGACACCTATGCTGATGACACTGAAGAGAGACATTAGACAAGTTTATAGGAACCAATTAACAAAAGTCAAGCATTGTAACACTTTATGCCTGGTGCTTCAAGATGGTGATGTAGGAAGATCCTGAACTCACCTCCTCCCACAGACACACTTGAGTCTACAGATACATATGGAGCAATTTCCTCATTAAAAAATCTGAAGACTGGCTGAGTGATGACTACACATTGGGCAAATAAGAAAAAAAAAAAAAACTACACAGAAGCAGGTAGGAGAGACTAGGACAAAATGTCACATAAACTCTACCCTGATTGCAGCAACCCATAGCCAGGAGAAAAGTCAAAACCCAGAGATTCACTTCAAGGAGCAAAAGGTTCAAACTCCACATAGGGAACCTCAAGTCCTGAAGGACTTGCACCTGAGAGACCACCCCCTGAAACACTTTGAAAACCAACAGAGCTCATATCCCAAGACCTGTAAGATTGTAGTGATCTGAGAAGTAGTGATCTTGAGTTCTTAACAGAACTCAAGAGCTCAGACTTTGCTGCCCCAGGGCCCAGCTCAGAAGCAGTTAACAACATCCAGACTTTGTGAAGTGAAGGAAGCTAACCTGTTTATATTAAAGTGCCAGCCTGAGGGGTAAGTATCTATTTAAGACACATATCTAGGAGCCTGCTGGAACACTCTCTAGGGATGGCGTCCGGTGGGTACATCTGTGAGCCCTCCCTTTGCTGTGCTCCAGATCATCTGTATCTCCTGGGAGGGAGCTCTTTCATGTTTCTGGTGCCCTAATCTTTGTGGCTGCCACCCAGAGTATGCCTCTTGACTTCCTGGCTCTGGAGGCCAGGGGAGCTTGCTTTCCAGGTCATATGGGACTGTAATAATCAGTGTCACCCAGAAAGGAGCTCATACCTTTGTCTGACACCCTGATTTTTGTAGCCGCTGGTAGGGGATACCTCTACATTATTTGACCAGTAAAGCTTATGCTTGTGGGTGCCCCAGGAGTCAAATAGAGAAAGAGTTCTTAAACAGCTACCACCCTAGGGTAAACCAAGAAGCAACAGACTCAAGAGCTTGGTGTTTCTGTGTAAAAGAACTATTAGCTTATCATCATAGCTGTGGCTTGAGGGATATGCTTCCTATTTAAAACACATCTAGGAGGTAATTTGTAATCCTTTCCAGACACCACAGAGGGTGGAAACTATATATTCTCCCTCTGCTGTGCTCCAGAACATCAGTGTCTTCTGGAGAAGAGTTTTACATGTAAGACTGCAACTGAACTGAAAAATAGTGTAGAGGGGTTCAACAACAGACTAGATGAAGCAGGAGAAAAGATTAGCCAAATCAAAAACAAGGCAGTGGAACTCACCTAATCAGAGCAGCAAAAACGAAAACCAAACAAAAAACCAAGAATGAAAAAAGGTAAAGGTAGCTAAAGTTGCTTATGGGACAACATCAAACAGGCTAACATTCATAGGGCTCCCAGAAGGAGAAGAGAGAGAAAAGGGAAGAAATTTTGTTTGAAGAAATAATGGCTGAAAATTTCCCTAACCTGGGAAGAAAACAGATATCCAGACTCAGGAAGCACAGAGAGTACTGCATAAGATGAACCCAAAGGGACCCACACTGGGACACACTATAATTAAAATCTCAAAAGTTAAAGACAAAGAGAGACTCTTAAAGGCAGCAAGAGAAAACTAACTAATTACATACAAGGGAACCCTTGTAAGACTATCAGCAGATATTTGAGCAAAAATGTTGTAGGCCAGGAGTGACATGATATATTCAAAGTGCTTTGAGAAACAAAGTTCCAACCAAGAATACTTTATCCAGAAAATTCATCATTCAGAATTGAAGGAAAGATATTTTTCAGACAATCAAATGTTAAAGTAGTTCATCACTACTGAACTGGCTTTCCAAGAAATGTCAAAGGGACATCTTTAAGCTGAAGAAAGAGCACTAATTGGTGACATGAAATGTGAAAGAAAACAAGAAACATGAAAAGGTAAATATATAACAAAGGTAGTGGGTTAATCACTTATACAGCTAGTATGAAGGTTAAAAGGCAAAAGTAGGAAAAATTTAGAATGAGATCAAACTGAAGTTCTTATCAACTTAAAATAGACTGTTGTAGATACAAGTGGCTGTATGAAAGCCTCATCATAACCACAAAGCAAAAACCTGTAGTAAATACACAAAAGAGAAAGGGATATAAACATTATAGAAATTCAACAAATCTCAAAGGAAGAGAGCAAGAAAAGAAGAAAGGAATAGAGAAGAACTATAAAACCAGCCAGTAGACAATTAACAAAATGGCAATAAGTACGTAACTGTTAATAATTACTTTACATGTTGATGGACTGAATTCCCCAATCAAAAGGCATGGAATGGCTGAATGGATTAAAAAAAAAAAAAAAGACCCATCTCTATGCTGCCTACAGGAGACTCACCTCAGATGTTAAGACCCACACACTTAAAGTGAAGGGATGAAAAAAATATTCCATGAAAATGGAAACCAAAAGAAAGCTGAAGTAGCTATATGCCTATCATTACAAAACAGACTTTGAAACAAAAATTATAATAAGAGGCAAAGATGGACATTACATAATGATAAAGAGATCAATCCAGCAAGAGGATATAACTTTTTAAATATTTATGCACCCAACATAGGAGCACTTAAATATATAAAACAAATATTAATAGACATAAGCGGAGAAATTGAAAGCAATGCAATAATATTAGGGGATTTAATACACGACATACATCAATGGTTAGATCATCTAGGCGTAAATCAATGAGGAAACATTGACATTAAACTATTTGTTAGACCAGATGGACTGTATATACAGAATATTCCATCCAAAAGCAATAGAATACACATTCTTTTTAAGTGCACACAGAACATTTTCCATGATAGATGACATATTAGGCTACAAAACAAGTCTCAATAAATTTAAGAGGATTAAAATTGTATCAAGCATCTTTTTGACCACAGTAGTATGAAACTAGAAATTAATTACATGAAAAAAACTGTAAAATTCACAAATATGTGGAGATTAAACTACATACTGCTGACCAACCAATGAGTCAAAGAAGAACTCAAAAGAGAAATAAAGTCTTGAGACAAATGAAAATGGAAATATAACAAAATGTGTGGAATGCAGCAAAAGCAATTCTAAGAGGGAGGTCTATAGTGATAAATGTCTATGCCAAGAATAGTCTCCATTAAACAACTTAACTTTACAACTTAGGGAACTAGAAAAAGAACACATGAAGTCCAAAGTTAATAGAAGGAAAGAAATAACAAAAGACCAGAGCAGAAATAAATGAAATAGATTCTAAAAAGAAAATAGAGAAGATCAGTGAAACTAAGAGCTGGCTCCTTGAAATGATAAACAAAATTGACAAGACTTTAGCTAGACTCACCAAGAAAAAAAGAGAGAGGATGCAAATAAATCAGAAATGAGAGAGAAGTTACAACTGATACCACAGAAATACCAAGAGTCACGAGACTGCTATGAACAATGATAGGGCAACAAATTGGACAACTTAGAAGAAATGGATATATTCCTAGAAACATATAACCTACCAAGATTTAATCATAATGGATATATTCCTAGAAGCATACAACCTACCAAGATTTAATCATAATGAAGTAGAAAATTTGAACAGACCAATTTTAGTAAGGGGATTGAATCAGTAATCAAAAACCTACCCACAAAGTCCAGGACCAGATGGCTTCACTAAGGAATCCTGCCAAACATTCAAAAAAATATTAATACCTATTCTTCTCAAACTCTTGCAAGAAATAAAAGAGGAGGGAACTCTTCTGAACTCATTTTTTTGATGTCAGCATCACCCTATTTCTAAAACTATAAGAAAATAAAATTATAAGCCAATATTCCTGATGAATATAGATGCAAAAATCCTCCACAAAATATTAGCATAATGAATTTAACAATCCATTAGAAGGATCACACATCATGATCAAGTGGGATTTATTCCATGAATGCAAGTATGGTTCAACATACAAAAGCCATCAATATGATATACCACATTAACAAAAGGAAGGATAAAAATCCCATGATCACCTCAACAGGTGCAGAAAAAGCTTTTAACAAACTTCAACATTCATTTATGGCAAAAACTCTCAATAAAGTGGGTGTGGAAGTAACATACCTTAATGTGATAAAGGCCATATATGACAAGCCCACAGCAAACATCATACTCAATGGTGAAAAGCTGAGTACCTTTCACTGAGGTCAGCTGCAAGACAATGATGCCCATTCTCATCACTTCTATTTAACATAGTATTGGAAGTCCTAGCCAGTGCTATGGGGGTGGGGGAAGACATCCAAATTAGAAAGGAAGAAGTAAAACTGTCACTATTTACAAATGACATGATATTATATAAAGAAATCCCTAAAGACTACTAAAAAAACCTTTTAGAACTAATACATGAATTCAGTAAGATAGCAGGATACAAAATCAATATACAGAAATCTGTTGCATTTATCTACACTAATAAGCAACTATGAGAAAAAGAAATGAAGAAAACAATCCTATTTATAATTGCATCAAAAATAATAAAGCACCCAGGGATAAATTTAACCAAGGAGGCAAAAGACCTATATATTGAAAACTACAAGACATTAAGGAAAGAAATTGAAGAAAACCCAAATAAATGTATGTGACATAGGTAAGTTATATATAACATATATAAAAGCAAACAAAACAACAAATTAAAATAAATAATGCCTGCAACCTTGCAGTGCTCCTGAATCATCTGAGGGAATTTGCAAAAATGTAGATTACATGGCCCAACCTTTAGCAATTTTGATTTGGTTGCATCAGACCACAGGATCTACACTTAGAAAAAGTGCCTGGGTGCCTGGGTGGCTCAGTGAGTTAAGCCTCTGCCTTTGGCTTGGGTCATGATCACAGGGTCCTGGGATCCAGCCCTGTATCTCTGCTCAGCGGGGAGCCTGCTTCCCCCACCCCCCTGCCCCCACTCTCTTTGCTTGACTTTCTGCCTACTTGTGATCTCTGTCTGTCAAATAAATAAATAAAATCTTAAAAAAAAAAAAAGAAAAGAAAGAAAAAAGAAAAATTTCTCCCTCCCAGCTCCTTGTTTCTCCACTCACATTCTGTCCAAAACCTTCAGCAGTGGGTGCTGAAGATCCTTCAGAATTTAACTGCAAAATAGAACACGACTATCATCACAGCACAATTCCTCTTACCTTTCTCTTTCCTCATTGTATGTTTAAACCATGAGCAGTCTTGTCAACTCTACAAGGCCAGTGTGTCCAGAATCCTACCAGTTCTTACCCCTTCTGCTGCTACCATGTGGGTTTAAGCCACCATCCCCTTCAACTTGAACCAATGCAACAGACTGCTAACTGACCTCCTTTCTTATGCTTTTATCCCCTGCCACCTTATGTTGAAATACACCAAATTCTGATGATCTTTTTACTAGTTGATGGACATTTGGTTATTTTCAGTTTTGGGCTATTATGAATAATACTACAAAAATTTCCATACAGGTCTTCATGTGGACATGTTTTCATTTCTTTTGGGTAGAGAGCTAGGAGTAGAACTGCTATGGTATGTACATGATTATCTTTTTATGAAGGCACCAAAATATTTTCCAAAGTGGCTGTACTATTTTATGTTCCCTCTTGCAGTGTATGAGTGTTCCAGTTTCTGCACATCTTTGTCAACACTTGGTATTGTCAATATTTTTGACAGTTCTAGTAGGGATGTAGTGATATCTCATTTTAGGGTTTCCCCCCAAGATTTTAGTTAAATTTCAGTTAGTTAATATACAGTGTAATATTAGTTGAGTACAGAATTTAGTGGTTCAATACTTGCGTATGACATCTAGCGCTCATCACAAGTTCTCTCCTTAATCCCCATCACCTATTTCATCCATCCCCTCACCCATTTGCCTCTGGTAACCATCAGTTTTGTCTCTATAGTTAAGAGTCTGTTTCTTGGTATGCCTCTTCTCCCCCACCCCCACCATGTTCATTTGCTTTGTTTCTTAAATTCCGCATATGAGTGAAATCATATGGTATTTGTCTTTTTCTGACTGACTTATTTCACTTAGCAAAATATTTTCTCTCTAGCTCCATCCACATCATTGCAAATGGCAAGGTTTGATTATTTTTTGTAGCTGAGGAATATTTCATTGTGTGTGTATTATATATATATAATACAAATATATATAAATATATAAAAATATATATCTATCTCACATCTTCCTTATCTATTCATCAGTCAGTGGACATTTGGGCTCTTTCCATAGGTGGCTATTGTTGATAATGCTGCTGTAAACATCAGTGTGCACGTATCCCTTCAAATTAGTATTTTTGTATTCCTTTTTTAAAAAATTTACTTATTTATTTTTAATAAATATTTTTGAATCCTTTGGGTAAATATCTAGTAGTGCAGTTGCTGGATCATAGGGTAGCTCTATTTTTAACTTTTTGAAGAACTTCCATATTGCTTTCCAGAGTGGCTGTACCAAGCTTGCTCATTTTAGTTTTAATTTGTATGTCTTTACTGACTTAACGCTGTTCAGCATATTTTCATGTACTTATTAGCCATGAAATACATTTTTTTGGTGAAATGTTTACACAAATCCTTTGTTCATTTTAAAATTGGATTGTTTGTCATTGAATTTATTATTTAAAGTAGTCTAGGTTTATTAGTTTGTTGGTATGTTTGTTTTTTGATAGATCCCTTATGATTTTCTGCATAAGAATCATGTCATCTGTGAGGCGCCTAGGTGGTTCAGTCAGTTGAGCATCTGCCTTTGGCTCTAGTCGTGATCTCAGGGTCCTGTGATTGAGTCCTGCATCGGGCTCCTTGCTCAGTGTGGGAGCTTGCCTCTCCCTCTGCTGCTCCCCCTGCTTGTACTCTCAAGCTTTCTCTCTCAAATAAATAAAATCTTTTTTTTTTTTTTTTAAGAATCATGTTATCTGTAAATAAAGACAGTTTTACTTTGTCCTTTCCAATCTGGATGTTTTTATTCCTTTTTGTTGCCTTACTGCAGTGGCTAGAACCTCTAGTACAATGTTAAATGGGAGGGGTGACAGGGACATCATTGCCTTGCTCCTGGTCTCAAGGATAAACCTATCCCTTTCATATTAAGTATGGAGTGGAGCTGTAGGTTTTTTAACAGATATCCTTTTCCAGATTGAAGAAGTCCCATCAATTTTATTGAGAGCTTTTATCATGAATGTGTGTTGCATTTTGTCAAATGCATTTTTTTTACAAGTATTAGTGATTTAATAGGCTTAATATTGGAATTAGACCATGAGTGGAGCTAGAAGAGGGAGTTCAGGAAGGCTGCTGCTGAGGGGTCAGAAGAGAAGTCACTAAAGACATACTGCTGGATTCAGATTGCTTTTGTTAAGGACTTTTGCATCTATGTTCTTGTGGGTATTAATTTTCTAATGATGTCTGTCTGGCTTTGTTGTTAGGATAATACCAGTCTTATATGATGAATTAAGAAGTGTTCATGTGTTCTTAATTTTCTGAAAGATATTGTAACATGGTATTGTTGCTTCTTTAAAAATTGGATGAAATAATTCAAGAGAACTTTAAAAAGCTCATTTCAGATAATATCTCTTTAGCTAAAAATCCTTCTGTTGATTTCTATTCCATTTGGATTAAGACCCAAATGCCTCACTTTGCTTACAAAATCCTGCATGGTCTCTTCTCTATACTGTTCCAAACTCATCTTTTTCTGTTCACCATGGTCTCCCACTGGACTCCAGACATCTTAGCCTCTTGTGTGTCCCTTAAACATATGGACCTTGATCTAACCATGCCCAACTTGCTTCTACCTCTGGGTCTTTGCACTAGCTGCTCCCTCTGCCTGCCTGTAGTTTGCCTGGAACATTCATCATTGATGCCATCCTGTTTTTTCAGATCTCAGCATGAAGCTCGCCTCCTTTCTAAAGGAGAGGCCAGCCTAAAGTATCTCATCATCCTATCACATCACCCAATTTTAATTCCGGGTACAACAGTTAACCATGCCCTAGCGTATTTCTTGTTTATTTACTACTTCTTTTCATTTGAATGGAAGCTCCTTAACAGCAAGAACCTCATGGTTTTTTTTCTTGCCAATATTTTCCCACTACCAGGGACAGTAGGTGATCAAGAATATCGGTTGAGCACATTAACATCAATAATAACAATAATTGCTGCTTGTTGTGAGCAGGCGCTGATTTAAGAACCAGGCACTGATTGAAGTGTTTATAAATATCACTTAATTTAATCTCTATAATAACTCTAAGTGCAGATATTATCTCCCCCTATTAACTGAGAAGGAAATGAAACTCAGAGAGGCTAAATGATATGTTTATGGCCACGTAGCTGTCAGAGCACGAAGCCAGGACACGCCCTGGCTTTGTCTGATGTAAGAGCCTGAGCTAATCTATAACGTATATCTGGACATGCATCCTTGTTGCTTACAGGTAGGAAGAGCTGATCCATCAAATTAGAGCTAGTGAAATCTGACAAATCTTTCTCAAAGCTGGGGGTGAGGCCCCTTTGTTGTGAGCTGTGACCTGCATGGAACTGAGGAATGGCTGCAAAGGTTCTCACACCCCACACCATCTTGCTGAATAGCATACATCCTCAGACTGCATTTAGGCTGGGCTTTCACATCCTTTTTTTTTGATTCGCTTTTTTAAACACAGTTGATTTCATCTTTTACAAGATGCAAATTCTTATTCCTATCTTTGTGAAACTATTTAGTATCCTCATGACCTCCACATGTCTATGAACTCAAGTGCTGGCTGTTTAGACAGTCCAGCCACAGAAGCTAATAATAACTAAGAATCACTTGAGAGCTTCCCCTGCTCCAAGTGCCACACCAAGAGCTTCTGAGAGATGATCTCATGTCATCCTCACAACAGTCCCAGGAAGTAGCTCTGGTTATTAGCCTATTTTGTGGATTACAACTCTGAAACTCAAAGGGGTTAAATTAGATATCCCAAATCACATAACTAGTCCGTGGAAGGGCTGGCACAGGATATGAACCTAGGTTTTTCTAGATTCCCACTGCCTATGAATGCCTGTGTTACTGAGTGCAGTGTCAGGCAAAGAATCATGCATTATTCAATGTTTACTATTACTTTTACACAACAGGGATAAGATAAAAATTATGATGATGATAGCTCCCAGCATTGTGAAGGGCATTTGAATAGGGGATGCTGTTGAGGCACACCAGATACCCTTTAATTTGCCATATACCCTGCTTCCAGCCATGTGAGTTTTGGCACTCCCAGCTCTCATCTTCTTCCTTCTTCTGAGCCTTGGACTGACTAGAAGTGACTGCTTTTTCTCTGGAGGTGACCCTTAGCCAATGATAGACAGATATGGGGTGCAAAAGCTTACTTCCTTATCTTGAGACAGGATAACACTGTGGTGCCATAGGTGCTACTAAGCTGAATTAGGATTCAGCTGAACCTGCATCATTCTTGGCTTCTTCCTCTGTTCTATCCTACTTCCTTCCTTTCTCCTGAAAGCACTCCCACCAGGAATCCCATCTCGGGTCCTGCTTCTGTAGAACCTTGGACAAGCCTGAGGAGCCCAGAACTACTATCTGGATTTTACACAGTGAGAACATGAAGCTGGAGGTGTTTGCTGACTTCACTTCTAAAGAAACTCCCTCTTGTTCCCGGAGGAGTGACATCACTTTGGGTTCCCTGCCCAACAGGGAGTGCTTTCCTCTGCTTTACTGTTTAAATCTACTGCATTCCAAGGATAAGAGGAGCAATTTTACCTTCATAGGCTCTGCACCCTCTGCACTTACTCTCCCTTATCCTCATTTTTTCCTGACTCCTGTGTTGTCATTCTCTCCCAGCATCCACCATGGACCATGGCTATCAGATACATGTAGATAAACTAGGGGCTAAAAATCATACTGAACCTGATTTTTCGCCTGTGCCTTCCCCTGATAGCACATCCTGCCCTGCTACTTCAGTCACAGGGTGAGCAGGTGACCCAGGCTGGACCAGTGAACCATCCCCTTGCTGGTTGCAGAGATTAGTTCAGAAATGAGTGGATGACCAAGTCAGGCCAATCAGAGCCCTCCTTTGGGACTGTTTTGTAGACACCAAGTGGGAAAGATGGCCTCCTGCTTCTGACATGCTGGAAAGATTTGAATCTGAGGCTGTCACTGGCCATCTTTCCTGCCGCATGGAAAAAAAGCCCTATGAGGTCATGGATAATAAACTAACACACAGGGACCAAAAGCACAAGAGGTGGAGAGAGAGAAATCTTGAAAACACTGAAGCAATCCTAGGTCACCTGGTAGACACTTTCCTTCTTGTTTACTCAAGCCAGGGTGGGTCTTCCATTGACTTTTGCCTGAGGCACCTGAAAAAATTATGATCAACAGTGAGCACAGTTAGATGCCTCTTCTAGATGCAAGAATTCCTGGGGAGAGGCTCGATTCCTTCCCAGAAGCTCAGTCATCAGATGGGGAGGATTAGGACTCTTGACTCTTTATTCCAACCCCCAGCTTTTCCAGGGAGACAGTTACCAGGCCTTGCACCTGGTAGTGAATGACCAGGATGTGGATCAGCTGGAAGGGAGCTCAGAGCTGAGGAATCTAATCCAGTCAGAATTCCACAGGCAGAGCCATCTGTCTCAGGTCTTTTCAGCAATGAAAAATATGGAGCTGAGGTTGGAAGTAGGAGCTAATCCTCAGGGTGGGGCTGGGAGTTCTGATCAGAGTTTGTGCAGGTGGGATCCAGCCACAGCACTGGCTCTGGGTGAACCTGAAATGCTAGCCCATTTCCCTCTCTGTCCTCCTATATCACAAGGCCTGTGTCTTCTGTGTCCATAGCCATCCCTGTATTGAAGCCTCTTCTCAAGAGAGGATTGGGTATTAGTCAGCTACGCCTTCATGTGAATTTGGAATGTTGTATGTTTTTCTCCAGGAGAATTTGGAAGCTAGACATATATTTGGATTAAAAAAAATGCTATTCCTCATTAAAAGACTTTAGGGAATATTGAGGATAAGAAATATTTCTTGGTGGGAGTGGAAATAAACATCCTTCCAGAACCTTTTGTTTTTATATATAAAGCTATCCCTGGCTAAAGGTGCTGTGGGGGTCCTTCTCCCCTTCCTGGAAGTACAAGTGCATGATGGCAGGTGCCATTTGGAGACACTGTCATTGATGTTGCTAACTCTAGTGGACTGATTCTGCTTACTGTCTTGGTTTGAGTTGTTACTGAGGCAGATCCTGAGATAAGAAATTGAGTACAAGTAATTCATTTGGGAAGTAATCTAAAGAAGTCCTGGGAAAGTGAGTAGGAAAGTGAGGCAGAGAAGGGATGGTAATAAGTATCAGTTGTGTTATCAAGTCAGTTATACCTGTGCCTACCCTGGCCTCAGTCCTCCTGGAGAACTATGAATGAATGAATGAACGAACGAACATAGCATGAATGACAATAATTGTGTATGTGAGTGGTTTGGAGTAGATCAAGGAAAGGTCTGAGTCCCTTGCCTGGACCAACATAGAATGGAGGGGACAAGGAGTCCAGAGAAGAGTTGAGATGGAGTAAATTCAGGAGGTCAGTGGTGGTGGGAGCTCAGAGGGTGTCAGTGACCTTGACAAGACACTGTGGGGGTGTTAGCCCAGTTTTTCAGAGTGCATTAAACTCACAGAACCTAGAACAAGGGCTGGCTTAAGTTTTACTTAATCTTGAATGACAGAGAGGCCTCTACTGACAGCCAGGTGGAAGAGAAACAGGAGCAGCTGAACGACCTCAGTCCTGGCCCTGGCTGCTTCCTCCTGCTGTCAACTTAAGCAAATCTCTTTATGGGATAGGTCAGATAATGGTCCCTAGTGATGTCTATGTCCTAAAATCCAGAACCTGTAACATTACCTTAGATGGCAAAGGAGACTTCACTGATGTGGTTAAATTACAAATCTTGAGATAGGGAAGACCATCCTGGAGCATTCACATGGTAATCACAAAAGTTCTTATAAGAGGGAAGCAGGAGGATCAAAGTCAGAGATAAGAAGGTGATGTGACCATGGAAGCAGAGACAGGAATGATGCGGACAGAAGCCGAGGGGTGCTGGCAGCTTGTAGAAGCTGGAAGGGCAAGGAATGGATTCCCCCCTGGAGCCTCCAGAAGGAACTGGTCCTGTGGACACCTTGACTTTAGCCCTGTAAGACTCATCCCTAACTTCTGACCCCAGCACTGAATAAGAATACATTCATATTGTTTTAAGCCACCATGTTTGTGATTGTTACGGCAGCAATAGGAAACTAATGTACATCACTCTGTCTCATGTTTCTCATCTATAAAGGGGGTGCTTGGCCAAACTTAGGTGACCTCTGAGGCCCCATCTAACTCTCGTTCTTATATTTGCATTTTACAGTTCTTTTCCTGGGTTTCTTTTGTGCTTGAGAGAATAAGTGTCTGTCGTTCTCAGACATTGAGAAATCAAGGTCTGGTGAGATGTAATGAGGATACACTGCTATGGCAGAAGTGAACTAGAGAACCCAATCACTCATCTCCTCATTCCCATTGGATTAAAAAGTCATAGTACAGCTCCTTCCTGCATGTATTTTGTTTGGATATAGAACAATCTGAGCCTACTTCAATGGTGTTGGTATCGTGAGATGAGAACTCAGGTCAGAACTCAAGAGAGGACTTGAAAGTCAGAGTCAACGTGAGGAGCAATAGCTCATAGTGATGAGTTAGAACCAATTTTCAGGTTTATAAACAGCTACAAAACCTCATGGTCTCACGAGGTGGTGCCGCCCAGGATTACTATTTTGGAATTAAAGTAACATCAGGACATTTTTTCACCTCTTAAGATGCTTTTCATTAGAAGATCTTAAGGTGTATTTCTGCCAATGAGCACTTAAAATTTTTCACTCTCCACATGTGAAAAGGGGAAGAATACATCACAGGCGAGAAAGAAGAACAAATTTTCAACCCCATATAAGTGGGTTCTTTGGAGAATTGGGTTCTAAAAGCCTGCACAGCACTGAGGAGGACTGTACTGAGTACTTTCAATAGGATGACTGTTGTTAGTTCACTCTTTTTTTTCCCATTAAACAACAACAACAAAAAAATGTATTACATTTACCTAATACCAGGCACTATTCTAGGCACTCTGGATGCATCAGTGACCAAAGTAGGAAAAAGTCCTTGTTCGTATGGACCACACATCCTAAACATATTTGCTGGAGGGTGGCAATATGGTTAGGTTGCTTGGGTACAACATGAAGATCTGATGGTTATAGAATTGGGGGACTGCCCCAGGGCCCTTTCATGGGAATTGAGTTGCTTTGTCAGCTTGAGTCTTGGGTAGCTATTCCTCCTTCCCACCTACCGAGCTGCATTGGATGCAGCCATTGAAAGGACCCAACCTTTCATTGGATGTACATCTGGTCCAGCAAGAAGGGCTGGAACTTGCAGAGCCAGATTCTGGGGTTCCAGTTCTGGCTCAGCCACCCCCAGCTTTGTTACCTGATAAAGTCACTTTCAACCTCTCTGAGCCTCAGTTTCCTTAGCTGTAAAGGTGGAGAGGATAACGATTACTTTGTATGGCTGTCGTGTTAAAGAATGGAAAGTGCCTTACCCAGAATAGCTAAGGATTCTGTGACCTATTCTCACTCCTAGTTCTGGGCTGCGTCAGCCCTGGTGCAAATTATTTTTTAAAGAAAGAGATGTGAAACACAGCAGTAAGGAGGAATGCTGGGACTGAGGGAGACAAACCCATTTGTGGATGGCAATGAGACAGCAGGCACTGGGCAATGGGCACAGCAGGAGAGGGTGAGGTATTCATTGACTCATTCATTCACTTCTTCAACAAATGTTCACCAAGCCCTTCTGAGTACACACAAGCTCTATTGGGACTCAGAGAGGCTGAGGGAAAAGATGGGTGCAGTCGGGTGAGACCGACATGCAGCATTTACAATACAGAGCAGTCACGGGAGCTCTGAGAGAGGCATGCACTGGTGAGCTTCTGAAAAAGGAGTGGTTCATCTCCAAGCCTGGGCATGGAGAGGAGTTTTCCCTGACCATGCCACCCCTGAACTGAAAGCATTAGCCAGGTGCATGGGCGTTTTAGGCAGGGGGAAAGCAAGAGTGATGACAGAAGTAGGAGGGAGCTTGGCAACTTAGGGGAACCCAGGGGGAGATGTAAAGATGCAGAGGTCCTTAGAGGCCCAACATGGAGGGTGCTGGCTTTGAGCTAAGGAGCTCATATACTCTAACCTGAAGTAATAAGGACTAAACTGGTGTTCTAGAACTGTGATTCTGACTGCATCATGGAGTGTGTGTGGGGTTGGGAGAGCAGGAAAGGGGGAAGCTCAGTGGTACATTAGGAGGTGACTGTGAGGTTGGCTTGACTTTAGGAAACATGGCAGTGAGACTGGACCAGTGGTTCTCCCTTTGGTTGCATGTAGGAATCACCTGGACAACTTAAAGAAATCCTGATGTCCAGGCCCCAATCCAGGTTAATTAATTTGGAATGTCTTGGGTGGGCTTGGGCTTGGACATGGGTTTTAAAAAGCTCCCCAGGTGACTCCACTGTGCAGTCAGGATGGAAGACCACTGAGTCAGAAAGACAGGAAACAGGAAATATCTCTTATCAGGTTTCTCAGAATTACACAGGAGTGTTTATTAAAAGTGAAGGTTCCCCCGGCCAATCACTGTGCTAGTGATTCTGAATCTCTAGAGTCTTGGTCTGGGTATCTGAATTCACAAAGCATTGATTCTTAGCTCCCCAAGATGGGAAAACCACTGCTCTGTAGGCATAATGAAGGACGTAACCAGCAGAACCAGGGAGGAGCAGAGCTGGAGGACCACCCATCAGAAGTCCAGGAAGACATGGGAAAAGCAACTGAGGGTCTATCCAGGCAGGGATGGGAGATCAAAGGGGCTTCATCTGGCCTACTGTATTCTTCGGTTTGGGTGTTGTTATTAGTGTACTAAGGCTGCCATAACAAAGTACCATAGACCAAGCGCTTAAACAGAATTTTATTTTCTCTCAGTTGTGGAGGCTAGAAGTCCAAGATCAGCGTGTTTGGGGTAGGTTTCTTTTCAAGCCTTTTTGGCTTGTAGATGGCCTCCTTCTCCCTGTGCCTTTATATGGTCTTCCCTCTCTTCCCTCTGTGTCCTAGTGTGTTCTTGTAAGACACCAGTTATATCGGATTAGGACCCTCCTAATGACTTCCTTTTACTCTAAACACCTCTTTAAAAGTCCTATCTGCAAACATGGTCACATTCGGAGGTACTGGAGGTTAGTTAGGTCTTCAATATATGAATTTTGGGGGCCATAGTTCAGCCCATAGAAGGCATCTGTGAGCTGGAAAGGGATAATAGAGCAGACAAAGTTTGGACACCAAGAAAGGAGAGCACATAAATAGAATATTTCTATCAAGGGCAGGGCAAGAGAACACAGGCCTAAGCAGGCAAGGGGATTTTTAGATTAGACCTCAGAAAGCCTCAGACAGGAGGGAACAAAGACTGGGACGCTCATTCAGATTCTGAATCAACTCTCTGTCAGGGAGATGAATAAAAGGGCAAGAGTTATGATGAAAACGAAGAAGATATTATGGAGGGGAGAAAATAAAGAATTGTGTTTATGGTTGAATGCAATTGGAAGGTTTTTCTTGGAAAATTCTTTGAATCACTTATTTTTTATTAAGCCTCCAGATTACTTCCAGGCAACTTTCTAGCTAAGTTTCTGGGTGTTTGAGTGAAATCCAGTGTGAAGGCAGGGGAACAGCTGGGTGACTGCTGGCCTTCATTTCAATCCTCTAATTCCAGCAATTTCAGGTTTCTCCTTGGCCAAATAACATTTCCACATCTCCCAATCTGAATTCTGTTTCTGCAAGTTGCTTTCATTTTCTTTCAATCTAAATCAACAATGAAATATTTACTACTCCCATGACAAAAGCAGTATATATGGTAAACTGCTTCTGTCATATATACTGTGTGTGTGTATACACATATATATACACATACAGTATACATACTGTATATATGTATATATTTGTATATACAGTATATATTCTGTCATATATACTGTATATATACTATAGACATATATTCTGTCTATATATACATATGTGTGTGTGGGTGTGTGTGTACATGTATGTGTGTGTGTATATATATATATATATATATATATATATGTTAAACAAAATGATAAAAGAGAAGGAAATCATTCTTTGGCTAAAGACCAGTAGAGTTAGATGTCCTTAGCTAACTTTTAAAGAACATTCTGTCCTCTCGTGTTCATGAACTTTACATACAGGAAAATCATTCAAAAATGTCTTTCAAAAATAATTTTTCTCTTTTATTTTTTATTTTTTAACTTAATTTTATTTTTTCAATGTTCCAAGATTCATTGTTTATGCACCACACCCAGTGCTCCATGCAATAGGTGCCCTCGTTAACACCCACCACCAGGCTCGCCCATTTACCACCCCCTTCCAAAACCCTCAGTTTGTTTCTCAGAGTCCACAGTCTCTCATGGTTTCCCCCTCCGATTTCCCCCAATTCACTTTTTCTTTCTTTCTCCTAACGTCCTCCATGTTATTCCTTATGTTCCACAAGTAAGTGAAACCATATGATAATTGACTTTCTCCACTTGACCTATTTTACTCAGCATAATCTCCTTCAGTCCCATCCATGTTGATACAAAAGTTGGGTATTCATCCTTTCTGTTGGGGGTGCAATATATCATTGTATGTATGGACCATATCTTCTTTATCCATTTGTCTGTTGAAGGGCATCTTGGCTCCTTCCACAGTTTGGTGACTGTGGCCATTGCTGCTATAAACATTGGGGTACAGATGGCCGTTCTTTTCACTACATCTGTATCTTTGGGGTAAATACCCAGTAGTTCAATTGCAGTGTCATATGTAGCTCTATTTTTAATTTCTTAAGGAATCTCCATACTGTTTTCCAAAGTGGCTGCACCAAATTGCATTCCCACCAACAGTGTAGGAGGGTTCTCCTTTCTCCACATCCTCTCCAACACTTGTTGTTTACTGTCTTGTTTACTTGTCAAGTTGTTTACTTGGGATTTTGGCCATTACATTGTCTGTTTAAGATGTTCAGAATAAAATGATCATCATAGAATTTTTGTAAAATAAATGTTTAGAACAATTTAAATGTCCACCAGTTAGGGGAATGGTTAAACAAATTATTGTTTACCCATATGATGGAATACTTCACAAAAAACCGAGGTAGATTTATATATAAATAAATTTGTAGATAGTGTGAGTTACAGAATAATGTGATCCCATTTAAGTTAAAAATTGAATATATTTGTTTATGTGCATATAAGTGTATGTTTAGACCAAAAAAAAAAAAAAGGTCTCAAAGAATGTTCACTGTAGTGAATAATGTGGTGGCCTTTCCAGCATCCATTCAAACCATACCCCATTGTGTAGTAGCTATTTACTCACTTTAGATGGAATTGACTCCATGCCTATCTCTAGAGGTTGGCCCTATTCATGGAGCTAACTAGATAATTCCATCCTTTATGCCACACAGATCAATTCAGGAATGTAAACTGATTTAATCAATACAAGGCATTTCCCAGCTCTCAATGATTGGTTCATAAATCAGCAGATGGCCATATTTGGTCCAATCAGAATGAAGCCTAGGATGTTCATTCCATGGTCATTGAGTTTCTCTCTCTCTTCCCTCTTTCCTTTCCTTCACTACTTCCTTCTGATGAAGCATGTGGCTCTCTTGGCAGTTATGTTTCAAGCATGAAATGAGACACACTTAAGATGGAACTGATAGGGGCACCTGGGTGGCTCAGTGGGTTAAAGCCTCTGCCTTGGGCTCAGGTCATGATCCCGGGGTCCTGGGATAGAGCCCCACATTGGGGTTCTTTGCTCAGCAGGGAGCCTGCTTCCTCCTCTCTCTCTGCCTGCCTCTCTGACTACTTGTGATCTCTGTCTGTCAAATAAATAAAAATAAAATCTTTAAGAAAAAAAAAAAAGATGGAAATGGTATCTTGGAAGGCAGAGCAGGGTGATAGAAACCAAGTCTTTGGTGACATATTTGAGTGGCTGGAAACAAATGCCAAAGCCTTCATACCTCTGGACTTTCAAAATTGCTTTATATTTTAAAATGAAATGGTGGCTCTGGCATTAATTGTAACAGTAAAATGTTGGAAACAACCCAAATATTCATTCACTCAGAAAATGATTAGATAAATTATGAGTCAATACACTGTCTTATTGTTTCATCCATTTTGAATAGAATTATCTCTTACTTGTTATATAGTCTTCACTGATACATGCACCAAACCATTGTAAGTGTTTAACCTTGGGAATGGGGTGTTTGTTCATGTGAGTATCTGGTCAGAGGATTAATGGGGTGAAATTCTTGCCAATTCTTTCTACATTTTTGCACTTCTATTTAGTTTTAACTTTTTTTTTTTTTTTAAGATTTTATTTATTTATTTGTCAGAGTGAGCACAGGCAGACAGAGTGGCAGGCAGAGGCAGATGGAGAAGCAGGCTCCCGCTGAGCAAGGAGCCCGATGTGGGACTCGATCCCAGGACGCTGGGACCATGACCTGAGCCAAAGGCAGCGGCTTAACCAACTGAGCCACCCAGGCATCCCTATTTAGTTTTAACTTTTTACAATGAACATATTTTACTCTTTTACATAAAATATAAAAATACATAAAGTTTTCACAAAATAGTTTCTAACAAAGCAGCATTGGAACTATTTCAGTATTCCCTTGATGTGGAGGTTAATAACTGGAATGGGACCATGGATGAGCTTTTGGGGGACTGATAATATTCTGTTTATTGAAGTGGTTCTATGTTCACTTTGTGAAAATTGAGTTTTGACCTTGAGATCTATGTACTCTTCTACATGTATGTTAAACCTCAACAAAAATATTTACAAATATGTACCTCAATAGTACAGGCTTTGGGAAGAGGAATTGCCAAGTTTAAAACCAAATAATCTTAACAGCATCTGCCACTGAGAGCTGGATGGGAGGGGTGGTCTGTCATCTTTAAGAGGAAGGTACAAATCAGACATTTTTTTTTCTGAGTTCTTCCATTTTAGCAGTTTAAGAGGCAGAACATGGATTTCTCTTTCTTTTCCTACTGATGGAGGAGGGTGGGAAGAAGATGTAATTTTTGGGAACGGTTTCAGTGGCTGGCCATGAAATCAATCACAAATAATCTGGTCAACTCAATTATATATGGTGTGAAATGGGAGCAACTAAGAGTTTATTCATTTATTCCTTCAACACTCTCCACCCCCCTTTAACTCTGCATCCATGGTGGTAAATGCCTGAAAAACTAGGATAAATATACTATGTTCCTGCCTTAAGAAATTTCCCATAAGGCAAAAAGAAGTTGGCATATAAACACGTTTAGAGAAATAAAGTGTTATTAGGGTATAAATAGAGGGAGAGAAGCAGAGGGACAGATCAGAACCCCTTAGCAGGTGGATATGTCACCAAAGACTTGTAAAGAACTCAACTCTTGAAAGAGCAGAAGGTACTGGAGTGTCCCTGCATTTGGCTGGGATTAAGAGAGAGCCCAGAAGACTCTTCCAGAAAGAGACAATAGCAAGGGCAAAAGCACAGAGGCATGAATGAGTGATCCAGGAAAATTTGGGGTGCCAAAGAAATCTTGCCCAGTTAGAGAGATAGGGACTGAAGGGATGGAGAGGGGTCAGTACAGCAAGAGAAAAAGGTGGCAGGATATAGGTTAGGAGGTTTCCCTACCAATCCAAAAGATTTAAGCCTTCATTCCTTACGCCATAATGCAATAGCAATAGTGCAGGGAGGAGCAGCATGGCTGGAGTGATTTCCGGGTGAAAGTGCTGTAACCTGAGTGTGGAGGGTACTGGGGGAGCTGGACCACAGGAAGACAGACTGGCCAGGGGGCGTTTGCAATAATACAGGCAAGAGTTGGTGGGTCCTGCCATAAAATAGTAGGAACATAATTGAGAAGGTGGGATGACATAAGGGTGTGTTATGAAGGGAGAGTCAATAGATGTTAGTCACCTGCTGCTTGGAAGGGATGAGGAAAAGTCAAGTCAAGAGGAGGTATCGCCAGGATTCTGTCTCAGAATGACAGGATGGACAGTGCTGCAATTTGCCAATAAAGGGAGATTGAAGATGCACAGGTTTGGAGGGGGGGAAGATGAAGAGTTCTGCTTCTGGACGCATTTGGAGGGGCTTATTCAGTTGGAGAATGTCAGGGACGGTTGGATGCATGGGTGCAGGGCTCTGAAAATGTCAGAGGGGTAGGAGGAGCATCAGGGGAGAGTAGATGCCATTAACTTTTCTTCCCCCCCACATGAGTGAAGAAACTGTAACGGAGTTTGTTTATTTTTTTTTTTTAGCTTATATAACTCTTTTTACACATATCAGATTCAGCTAAATTTATTCTTTTTAATGCCCTATCACTCTTCCCTATCTTTGACATTCTGTGGATCTGAGGGAGATGACTCATTCCCCCTGCACGTGCAGTTTCCCCTAGCAACCTGTGACTAGGTGCAGTCCAAACTGCTTTAGCCAGAGAAGACCTAGCCCTCGCGATATATATGGCTGTTCTGGTTAGAATTGCTGGTCAATACTTATACTATAAAATAAAACATGGATGCTGAAAACTACACAAGTCAAATGCATGGCTTAATAAATTATTAAGTGCAAGAGCAAGTGCTACCCAACTGGAGAACTAGAACTGTCCCAGGCACCCAGAAGCCCCTTAGACATGCCCCATCCCAATCCTAGTCCCCTTCTTCCTTCAGAGGTACCCATGACTTGGTGAGAATTGTGGATGTGTGCATTTCTACAAAGTTGTGGCTAATGTGATCACAGAATCTTCATGCTCACCACTGCCCTTTCCTGGGCTGCTCTCCCACCCTTGCAAACCACTGCTAGCACTCACCCCTGTGAAACATTTCCAGGTACTCTTTTCTATGTGTTGAAGGCCCACTGTGTGTGTTGAGCATTGAGGAATTCAAAAGAAGAATGTATCCTAGAACCTGCTCGCTCTCTGTATTGTATATCATGAGTTACTTGTATGTCATTTGATTTTCCCCTTTTGTTAATTTCGTCCCCACATTCCCTCCCTCTTGACGACTTAGAGTTTCTTTCAAAGTACATGCCAGACCCTTCCCACTCAGGGGTTGGACTGTGCACCAGCAACACTGGCATCACTTGGGAGCTTGTTAGAAATGAAAAAAAAAAAAAATGGGTCCTCCCCACGCCTACTGAACTACAATCTGCATTTTACCAAGATCCCCAGGTGGTTCCTGTGCACATTGAAGCTGAGAAGCACGGTCTTTGAACAGGCTTGCTCAGCCTTGGCTGCACCATGGAATCACCTGGGTGTGGAGGGGGTCCTTCCAAAACCCGCCTGGCTCTGGGGGCTGCCAACCAGAAAAAGCAGACCATCATGCCTTGGTGATCGTCTCCGTCATGGTTCTGGCTGTCCTCATCATTGTGCTTGGGCTGGCACACTGCTGCCAGCTCTGAAAACACTGGGAGTGGGCCTGGGGCCTCATCTGCTGGCATGAGAAGCCCAGTGCCCTCCTGAAGGGAAGGGCTACTTGCTGCCACTCAGAAGCAGTGGTTTGAAGAGCCCAGAGGGGGAGCTCGGTCAGGCAGACGTCAGCAGTCGGATCAGCACAAGGAGGGATGGACAAACTGACAGACCTTTCCTACTATGCTTGCAGTCACCTGTGGAGCCCAATGTGGTTGGGGCGGTAAGATTTTTAAAAGCATCCCAGTAGGGTGACCCACTGTCCCAACTTTCCTGGGACCAAGAGGGCTTCCCAGATTTTTCAGCGCTAAAACCAGGAATATCCTCTGCAGGCCAGAACAAGTTGGTCCCCTAGCCCTGGTGTTTGTAATGTGCAGGCTGAGTGAAGGACATGCTAAAGAAAGCACACGGCAAAGGTGGGCAATGCACAACTCTATTATCCTTGCTTAGGACGAAAATCCCTTAAAGGCAGAGCTAACACTGAACAATTCTTCCGTCTGCCTTAATATGACAATATTTTGCACACCAAGCCTCCTCCTAATGCTTCCCGCTATTATGGTGTCTCTCCAAAGGTTCCAGAGTCATGCCCTAAGTAATAATTTCTGAATACGAAAGGGAGTTTATAGTTGAACAGACACAGCTGCAGGCACACAATATGAACAGAAACTTCCCATTTTCCAAGTGAAGATCTCAGGGTCTTTTTATACAGATGCTGTTCTTTGACTTTGACAAAGTTGACTTTTATACTCGGTTTTAGATACTCCATTACGAGACAGTTTATTGCAAGGCATGGTAGCTCTAAGTGCCATGTATATTTCTCCAAGACTTGAAAAAGATGAATAATAGGCTGGTAGTTGGGTTTCCAAAGTCTACATGCATAATAAAATAAAACAAGTAGTCTTTAATCTAAAATATGATGTGGGGTAACCAGGTGTAGAAGCCATCCTCTGGGTCACCTTTAGATTCTTCTGTAGTGGCCTTGCAGTGTTGTGGTTAAGAGCAGTGTCCTGCGAGCTCCACAACTGGGGTCGTTGGCAATGGTTTTTAACCTGAGCCTCTGTTTCCTTATGTTTAAGATGGGGATGCTGATAATCCCCTTGCTTTCTAGGATTGTGAGGATTAAGTGGACCCAGAGTGGGAGTGTTCCTAGGACTCATGACCCTCAGCAGGTGGCTCCAGTGGGAGTCACTGTGAGTTTTAGGCCTGCAGAGGCTCTTCTTGCTTGATTTGTTTCTTTTAGTTTCTTGGCTTTTCCTCTCTTACCTGTGTATATTTCTAGGATTAGGGAATCCAAATTTACTGAAAATGTAAAAAGGAACAATAAGCAAAAAAAAAAAAAAAAAAAAGAGGCATCACTCAACTTCTTACCTTTCACCAGTCAAGTTATATGTCTACATGCTCTTACCCAAATGTGCCCTTCTAAAACGTCCCAGTGGAAGACTGATAATTTGAAAATTTCAGATTTCACGAAATTTCCAAAACTTCTTAAATCCTTACATATACTAAAAATATGTTTTGGTAAAAGCCAGTGGAATAAGCTTAAAATTAGAATATTAGTTTAATTCTTGTCATAGTCTTTCTTTCTTACCATTGTTGTGAACATCGCTCTTTTGATGACCATATTCAAGCTTCCAAGTTACCTCATGCACTTTGTCTTTCCATGGTCTCTATTCTGCCATGGGCATTTATAGTTCAAGGTTAGGGTGCCTACCTCCCAGACTCAAGACTTCTTATCTCCCCCTATCCTCCTGCTGCTTTATTTTACCTTTTTTTTTTTTTTTAATAGAATTTATTTTTTAGGGCAGTTTTAGATTTGCAGAAAACTTGAGAGGATGGTACAGAGAGTTCCCATAAATGTTGCCCCCAATTTCCCCTATTATTTCTTTTTTAAGATTTAATTTATTTGTCAGAGAGAGAGAGAGAGCACAAGCAGGAGGAGTACAAGCAGGGATGCCCAATGCAGGGCTCCATCCTAGGACCCTGGGATCATGACCTGAGCAGAAGGCAGATGCTTAATGGACTAAGCCACCCAGGCACCCCCAGTTTCCCCTATTATTGACATCTTACATTATTGTGGTACATTTTTTCCAACTAATGAACAATCATTGACACATTATTATGAACTGAGGTCCATGTTTTAGTCAGATATCCTTAATTTTTACCCAATGTTATTTTGCTGTTCTGGGATATCTTCTAGAACACCATGTTACATTTAGATGTGTCTTCTTATGCTCTTTTGGGCTGTGAAAATTAAAGCTGCCTTTTTAGAACAATTATTTTGTATCACTATTGTGATCATGAAATGGATTTCATAGGTAATAACTACACACGAAAACATTAATATAATGACCTAATTATAATAAAGTGGGGGTAAAAGTAAAGCCAAAAATACCTAGTATATATTTGCTTTTATAAATGCTTAGATAGATTTGCCTCAGAAGTCAAAAAGAAGTGATCAGGTGTAGAAGTTTATAATGTAAGAGAAGACCAGACTCGGGAATGTTATAGACTCTTTATTTTTGACATTTTGAAATAAGAGCTAAATAAGAATCCTCATATACACATATGGAATTACGGGGTCTGGGGCAGTTATACATTCGACAGGGAAAGATGTGTTGATTGCTGACTCAGATGCCATGAATGGAACTGGCTTCAGTGTCCTGATTTTCCACAGCAGTGAACAAAGAGCCATCTATCCTGGACTTTGTGGTTGCATTTACAGAAAACTCAGTGTGGTGCAAAATATTTTGTGTTTACATGTAAAACAGAGTTAGGATTCTAATATAATTAGGAGCACATTTTAATTAACCCAGATGACCAGCCTGACATATAAAAGCCATGTGGGACACAAACAGTCTTCATTGTGCAGCAAATTTCTGCGCAGGGCAGGACCTCCATATCCCTGACCCTCCCCCACTAAATGCCAGTGGCCCAGCTTTTCCCATCCCTGGGATAACAAATTAAAGCACCTGCAAGTTCCAAAATATCCCCTAGGGGGCGGTACCACGGTGGGCTGCGGTGCTAGAGTTTAAATCCGAGACTTACCTTGATTTCTTCCTTTGTGAAATGAGGATAGTCTTTGTTGAGTAACAAAGACAATGCATGTAAAAGTTAGCAAGGTGCTTGGCACATAGTATGTCCTCCAAGAATGGAAGCTAATGTTACCTCCCAGTCAATCGGCAGAGATTGTTTGGGGGAAAGCCTTGTCCTTGGTATCCAGATAGATGTGGATGAGTGAAAACGGGCATCACACAAGCACCACAGTCCTTGCCTCATGAAATGAGCCGTGAATTATTGAACAGTTATAGTTCACAAAAAAAGAGTGCCCAGAAGGAGCTGGAGTCAGAGAAATCTTTCTGGAGGAGACAAGAATGGCTTACTGAACGAGGGCAGCTGGAACTTGAAGGAAAATGTATTTATTTCATGAATAATAAATAACTCCTAGATTCTTACTTCTTCATGTGTGGTCTTCAGATCAGCAACTCAGCAGCACCTGGAGGCTTGTAAGAAATCTCAGCCTCTATTTCAGACCTACTGAGTTAGAATCTGCATTTTAACAAGAATCCCGGGTGTGCATCTGCATATTCACATTTCAGATGTGCTGGAGTAGAGAATTGGTCGAGGTACCAGAGGAAAGAACAATGACTCTTGCTCCTTTGAGAGAACCACAAACCTTGGGTGTGGGGAAGATAGAAAGACAGACAGAGCACGGGTGTGTGGATGTATGCAGGGGCAGAGCTAGACAGTCCACATTGTAGAGGTCAGTTAGGTAGTGAGAATTACAAATGTGCTCCCGGAACAACCTACATCAAAATATGTATGTGTGTGTGATATTCAAATGCAGATTCCTAGCCAGACACCAAAATCTACTGAATTAGGTTCTTGAAGAGCTGTAAATAATTAGCATTTAAACAATAACTTCCCAAATGATTCTTAGAATAGGAAGGGAGCTTAAAAAAAATATCCAAACCAAGTTCCCAGACCAGAACAATTTAATCATGTATGATATCAAATTTCTAGCAGGGGCAGAGCCCTGGGTATTTCTTGTCCTAAAGGTCCCCAGGTCATTCTAATGTTTGAGCCATTGACAGAGGAATCAACTGGGATAACGTGGAGGAAAAAAGTCTGGGTGAGAGAGAGCAACCGGGTAGGGTAAGGGGTCTGCAATATCTGAAGGATGTCTACGACTATCTTCGTCCGAGGACAGAAACAGGACCGGTAGGTAGAAATTTTCGTTGTTTTATTCAAATAATTGTAGCAATTTTCCTTCTCTTCATTTTTTTCCTCCCCGCCCCCCCTTTCTCCCATTTTCCCTAGCAAGAACGAGCATTTAAAATGATCTAGCCCTCCAGCTCTGAGTTTGTAATTAAAGAAATTAGGATCAGAAAGGTAAAGTGAGTTGGCCAAGGTGACCGAAGATCTCATCCCTATCCAACAACGCAAAATAAAATGAGATCTTCTGCCCATTATTAGTGTCCATGGCACCCTAAAGGCATTTAAATTGGACTCTGAATTTGGTGGTAGGCAAAGTGAGAATGAAAAAGGAAGTAGTTACTCTTCAAAAAAGGGTGCTCCAATAGAGTAGGCAGGCTTTAAGCGAGGAACTGGTATTTTAAGGTCTCATTAAATTTGAAGACTGATAGCCGTCTAAAGATGAAATCTAAACTGTGGAGTTTGGATGTTGATACCGTTAAAGTCAAGCTTAGTCTGATAAAAGGCCGGTTCTCCCGCTTCTGCACATCCTGGAGCTCCGAGAGAGCGGGCGTGGGCCCTGGCGTGAACTAGGTGATTGTCTCTCTGCCCGACTAGCTCCGCGCGGTCAAAGCAGGGAAAGTCGGCTGCTCTGGGACAGCCAGGGGAAGCTTCTCGTAGGAGTCAGGCTTCCATCCGAGTCCTGAGGAAGCGTCAACATTTGGATACTCAGAGGGCAAGTAGCGAGCTGGCTGGGGAGTAGCCGGGACAAAGGGCCAGGGAGAGTCGCAATGGGGGAACCTTGGCGTCCAAACATCTAGAGCTACCAGTGGTTCCAAGGTTACCCGGTCCCCTTAAGTCGGTGCTAGAGAGAAATATTAGGAGGGGAATGAATCAAAGCCTAGAAGGCCGGAGCCGGGCGGTCTTGGCGACAGGTGAACCTCGTTTTCCCGGGATAGGAGGTGAGGCTGGTAGCCCAGCTGGAGACCCCGCACCGCCTCTGAAGCCCACGCAGCTCCAGGAGAAAGATGTCAAATTAGGGCGCTGCCCGCTCTCTCCCGCCGGAGCGCGGCCACTGCCTTCCCGGACGGCAGAAATCCGGTCCGAGCGCGTCCCGCAGCGCGGGTGGGGCAGGTCTCCAGTCACACCCTCGTCAGGCCGCCGGCAGTTCCCGCGAGCCTCCGGGCGTCTGGCTGGCCGATTCCCTCCCTACCTCCCCACCCGCCTCCTAGAGCGGGCGCGGGCGCCGGGGCCTCGGGGCGGGTCCCTGCCGCCGGCACCTGCCCCCGTGGGCGGAGCGCGGCGGCGACAGTGCGGCCCAAGCCTCTGCCTCCTGCCGCGCGAGCCGTGCGGCTCCTCGACACCCCCGCCCAGCTTGCTGCCGGCGCACCTCAGCTCCTCGGCACCCTCCCTCTCCCTCCCTCCCTCCTCAGCGGTCCGTCCGTCCCTCTGCCCGCTCCGAGCCGCGGCGCCTCGCACTTCTGACTCAAGTCTTCGCCGCGCTCGTCGCCGCCGCCCGGAACCGCCGCCCCGCGCCATGGAGCCGGCCGCGGGCAGCGAGCGCCGCAGCCCCTCGGGCCCCGCGGTCCCGGCGCCGCCCCGGGGCCACGCGCCCTTGGCCGCCGCCCCCGGCCCGGGCCCGCAGAGCAACCCAGCTCGCGAGCCACCCAAGCCCGAAGAGGAGCGGCAGCTGCGGATCAGCGAGAGCGGCCAGTTCAGCGACGGGCTGGAGGATCGAGGTGAGCGCACGCCGCCCGGCAGCCTCCCCGGCGCGGCCCCTTCCCCCGGCCGGCTGGCGCGGTGAGGAGCCGCTGCTCCCCGCCCGCCTCTACCCATTCTCAGGTTGGCGGGGCGCGGGGCTCAGCGTCTCGGGGCGCTCGGGGGCGCGGGGCCGGGACTTACCCCGCGAGGGCGCCGAGAGCCTCCTGAAGTCGGCGCCGCCTGGGCAGCCGCTCCTTCCCGGGAGCGCGAGAGCCGGGCCGCCTCCGGACAGACCTCGCACCGGCCCGTGCTCTCCTCTTGGCTAGCTCCGGCCCTCCAGCGCCCAGTGGAAAAGTTTGCGGGAGGCGTTTTTTTGCTTTTGGAGCCCAGTGCTCCCGGGGGAGTGCCGGCCCTGCTCAGCTAGGAGGGACCTGAGCTCAGTGCGTCCTCTTTCCAAGTCCTCTCCGACCCCCGGCGGCCGGCTCCCCGGGAGAACTTCCTTCTGCGGGTTTAGCCTCGCGGTGGGTGGTCGGCTCCGCGAGGGAAGACCGGTGGCCCCCGACTCTCACTCATAGGGCACCTAGTTTACCATAGGTCACTGCCCTGCTGTTTGGTGATGGCGGGCAGAGGACTGGGGCAGTCGAGTTTGGACCACCAACCTCCTCTGAATGGATGCCACCGAAACCTGGTGGTTCCCTGCACACGTCTCCAGCCCCTTCAGAATCCCCCCAAGACACTGGTCTGGAACCCCGCAAACGTCCCTTTCCTGGGAGGCCAACCCCCTACCTTCCAACACACAGACGATAACCCCCTTTGAGATGCCTGCAAGAAACGGGAGAGACTCGGTTGTTCATTCTCGTGCCTCTCTCCTCCTACATCCCTCTTTCCCTCCCTGCCTCGTTTCCTTTTGGCTTGCAGGGATCCGTGTTCTTGGCCACATCCATACATTTTCTGCTGTTTTCTGAATCTAAATTCAGATCGGCCCCCTCAAAAAGACTCCGTGTTTGGGCTAAAGCCCCTTAGTGGCCGAAGCGGGATTCTTGCAGCCAGGCCCTTCATAGGGAGCCGGCTCATCGCCACTCCACCCCCTTTTCTTGGAAGCCTTATTTTGTTGGCTGTGGCGGATTTTTATATTTCAGTCTTAGCAGGTTTTCAGTCCTATTCTTAGTATCTCCTGTACATTTTTATTCCGGTTTAGCGTTCGGATGCACGATCTCTTTCCTCATAGAAATTTTAAACTGTAGCATGTGAAATAGAATGACATGGAAACAGCAATCCTGGAGACTCTGCAGGGATTGCTCAGGGGGGGAACTGGAGCTCCTCCAGTTGCAACGAGTTCTGCACCTATGTTGCAGTTTCTCCTTCTGTTCCAACAGAACTAGATACTGTTACAGAGCTGATGATGGGTGGCATCGCAAGCACCCCCACGGAATCCATCACTTTTATTCTAGGTCATGTGAATTACCTTTTCCTCTGCAACTAATACTGTAGGACTTCAGAATTTTGTATTGAAGAAAGACCGAACTCTGGGCTGAGCTTATTTTTGTAGCATTGCAGGTCATTTGTCAAAGCTGGCCTATTTCTTCTCACCCCACAAAAGGACAGGAGGGGAGAAAGTGCTAGGGGGAGTTAATATTTAGCATCATTTTGTAGCTTCATGCTCAAGTGTAAAAAGCCCTTCTGAATTAATTCTTAGGGTCATTTTTCATTGGTCAACTGAATTTCATTTTCCATTATATGATAGCATGAAAGCATTCACTGTTCATGAACTATCCCTGTGTGAAAGCATCGCATATCACACACAGCCTCTCTGTTAGCGTGAACCCTGTCCTCCAAAGAACCCAGCGCCGTGTGGTATTGAAAGCTGAAAGTCAGCGTGACATTCTTTTGTTTGACCTATTGCTGACAGCAAAGAGTTAATGATGAATGGATCATTTTTGTTAAATAGATCAGATTACCTGGGGAGGTTTATTACAATATTTTGTGTTTGTGCTGTTTTTTTCTTATGGGGCTGCATCTTTCCCATATTGATTTTTGAATCCCTTGGGAACAGTTTGATTGCAGCTACCTTTTTCCTAATGGTGAGAGGATTTGGGGAGGAAGAAGCTAAAACAGTTGCCTGATCTGCATCTCTCCATCATGCCTGGCTTGCCTTTTTTCTAGGCCTCAATACCTATAGCGTGTGTGTGGGGGGTCGGTGCCCTGGATGTGTGTCTATATTTGGCCTTCTTTTTTGTCCTCACTTCCTTTTGAGCTATTAGAGCTGGTTACGGACTGCGTCTAACTCCCATCAAATGCTTGCCTTATCATGTAGTGTTTTAGGACTTTAGAGGTATTTTCCCCTTAGAAGTGATGGGGGCTGCTTCCTAGAAACCTAACTAGCTGATAGTGCAGTGCCATTTGGCTGAACCTTGTAGTCAGGGAGCAGGAGTCCTGTGGTCTGAGACTTTCAGGGATTAACACCCACAAAATAGGCCAAGTTTGTCTTGGGTGTTTCCACCTCTTCCCTCTTAATATCCATCCTCTCTTCTCTACACAGGTGTTTTCCCATCATTCTGCCCCAAGCCCCAAGTTGACTTAGAGTGTTACATGCTTCTGCATTTCTTGCTACCAACCTACCTAATGAATATTTCCCTTCCTTCAGAAGATCCAAGTGTGGAGATTAGGAGAAAGCAATTTGAACTAATTCATACTAGAATGGAAATGATGGATGGCTTCAACTTAACGGCATATATTTGCATTTCTCCTCTACCCAAACAATGAGTTATCAGTCTTTCATTCATACAACCCTTATGCTTATTAATGTTAGGCCCAGATTACAAATAGATGGAATTGGAGTGAAATTAGAAATCTGAATGTGGAGGCCAACTATGTTGAGAAAGGGACAGAGCCCTACATGCAAATGTGCAGCCTTCCTTAGCTTCTCTGGGCTGGGCTACCTTCTACTTCTGAAGCACAGCTTCCTGAAAACTTGAGGGCTTTTCATCATTGCTTGTGGGTGTGCGTGCAGCCCCATGTGGAGGCCGAGGTAGAGGCACCTGTATGTGGACCATTCATTTATGGGTCTTTGTAGGTTGTCATACTCCCTTTTGAGGAGGAGATCTTTTCCATTCTCAGTATCAGCTGTACTTTTAGGAAGGAAAACCAGTAGGAAATAAGCAAAGGCTGGACCTATATGGGAAAGTTCCTGCCTTCTTGGATGGTCTTTGCATTACATTTACTCTAGTTTTTTAAATTCAAAACCTCCTATGGGGGAGACATACACACACTCCATCAGATGTGGGTAAGAACCACCAGTCCTGCTGCTTAGAGGACTCAGGTATCCTGTTAGCAGGGCAGTCCAGCATATGCGAGTGGACACCCCAAACTCCTTCCTGAGTGTGCTGGTCCACTGTGGGGTGAGGCACGCAGTGGTCTGTGTGGTCAGGACCATATTGCTATAACCGGTTGGCTTTGGAAGGAAAAATAATTGTTATGTGGTGGAATGAAAGACCCAGATCATTGTCCTTTCTAGTGGAAAATGAAATCTGCTTTTGAAAGGAACCTTGTTTTTTACCCCCAGTGGATAAACCTCTTGCGATTGTTGGTGTCAAAATACGCAGCAAATGAGCTGCTTATTTGAGTCAGTACTGATGTGTTACAGCTTCACTTCTGAAAATCATTGGCCAGAATGAAAAGGAAGATTTTTATATCATTTGGGAAAAAGGAAACAAATGATTGGGAGAGTGTAGACCTGCTCCTTCTAGGTTGGCTTAAACAAGAGATAAGGGTGATTGTCATTGAAAATTAGAATGGGGTGTTGTTTGGTGGCTAGGGAAAAAGTAGACAAAGGGATAAAAACAGGCTTGTGAAGGGATTTTAATTTGAAATCATGTGTGCTGAAGGCAGAATTTGAGGAGAGAAGGTTTATCTTTTTTCATCCAAGTGCATTTATTAAGGAAGGTTTGGGGAGATTTTTAGTGAGGTGATGGAGAGGTGTTTAGACCTACCTTTTGCACTCTGCTCTATATTCTGATCCCATGCAAATCTACAGGTTTTGATTATTTAAAAATCTCTGGGCCATAGACTGGGTTCGCTAAGCACCTTCCTGGAAGTTTCCTCTTGCTTCCTTGAGGACTTGTTGAGGTCGCTTGGATCTGGGTAGTGAATGAAATGGAGAAGTTTTACCAGGGTCTTTTATAATTTTGGAAGAGGATGTAGTTTTCAGGCCAGAGGCTGAGCAAGGTGCCCAGCTGGTTAAGTGGGATGGTGTCTTTTACACGATGCGCCAGCTGTGAGATGTTGCAAGCTGTGTGGTGTTTTACCAGTGGGTGCCTGAGCTTGGACTACCAGTTTCTTCACCATATGGAGCTGTCATGATGAAGCTGCTCCACCCCTGAAAGGTATGTCCTGGGCTGTTTAGCTCAAGGTGGTGTCACAAGCTCCTGTCAATGGAGAATGCATGAGAATTTGGTCTTTGGTGCAACGAAGAGACGCTGTCTATGATCTGTTTTCGAAGGAGAAGAAAAAAATAGAAATCGGGGTCGTGCTGAAGATGTTTTGACCCTCCACCCAAAGCAATTGGAGCTTGGGCATCGCCTCTAAGACCTCATGAATTTCAGTTGGTGCCAGGGACCCTTAGTGTTGAAAGCATCAGAGACAAAAATCAAACCTTCCTCACACAGGGCCAGCCCAGAAAGCTGTGCCCAGTTTGAGTAGGTTTACCTGACTTGAACAGTCTGAGAACTGTTTGCCTCATGAGTGGTATAGAGCAATACATACTACAGAGCAGAAAGGCGGGAAGAAAACAGGGCCTATAAGGGAGGTCTGGTGGCTATTGTTGGTTGCGATTGAAGAGAAGTCCTTCTCTTTCTGTTAATTGTTGAGGAGGGCAATGAGGCTGTTTGCTTTCAGGGACTCATGCTTTGGGCGAAGGCTCTTTCACCAATTTGTGGGCACTGCCTGTGGGATCAGTGCAGATCAGTGCCTGTGGCTGAGGAGCCCACAGACCCGGCTCAATGTGGGCTCATTGTGCTGTTTTCCTAATGGAAGGGGCTTGCTAGAGCAAGACCTACATAGCTGACTACATGCTGGGGCAGGGGCTCACGGGTCCAGGTCCAGTGAGTAGGTCTATGGGGTCTTTCTAGAGAGGATGACTGCTGTTAGCCTGCAGGCTTACTTGCCCATGTTGCTAGAGCCTGAGATTTGGCAAGAGATGCCAGAAAGCCTGATTTCCAAGTGAACCCTCCTAATTGTTAAAACAGTGTGGGCCAAACAAAACACATCTTGGCCCACGGGCTGTCAGTTTGCAGTCCTTGGATAAGAACGTGTAGCTCTGGCTGTGGGTTTCTTAATAAGGAAATGTCTAACTTCTTTTTCCCCTTGTTTTTGTCAGGCTTACTAGAAAGCAGCACTCGCCTGAAGCCTCATGAGGCCCAGAACTACAGAAAGAAGGCGTTGTGGGTCTCCTGGTTCTCCATTATTGTCACCCTGGCCCTGGCAGTGGCTGCCTTCAGTAAGTATGCGGAGTCCTGCTGCTCGATACGGGCTGCTGTTGTCTGGTTTATTCTCTCACTCCTGTACAATCCGCTTTTGCTTTCAGTTGACTATTATTGATGGGAAAATTTTTTTTAGATGATGGGAGAGCCAGAATACTTATAAATTAGTAAAATGGCTTCTCTCCTCTGCAGAGGGAAGAGGTGGGTTAAGAAGAAACGAAGAGGGATCCTGGGAGCTTTGGCTCTCATCAGTATGCGGGTCTGTGGAGGGAGATTCTGGCTGCTAGTTGAATAGGGAAAATATTCTCTTGGTAGATGCCTTCAGCTTGGGCTGACATGTGACAAATCTATATCCTTGAGATTTGCATTTTGAGCTTAATGCAACCAGATGAGTGCAATATTGCAGTACATGCTCCCCTCCCCCCCGCCCCGCCCCCTCCTATGATGGCTGTGTAAGGTTTGGATGCAAATCATGTGCACATTTTAATGAAAGAGGAATGGGAGGGTCCTCTGTCGAGTTTTCAGTGACAAGGGAAACAAAAATATGTATTACAATCAAGTAAAGCTAAGATAACCGAACACTTTGTGCCTACGGGGATAATCTATTTGCTGTTTATGGATAATCCTATTTAGGTTTTAGGAAGCCCTCTGACATGCATTTTCTCAGCTAACATTTGCAGCCTAAAGAAATGTGCATATGCTATTTATTCTTATTAATCGCAAGATGGTTTCTAAGCTTAAGCGAGGACATTAAGCCACATCTCAACCTCGGTAGAAACCATAGTGGGTTTTTTTTTCCTTTTTTCTTTTTTCTTTTTTTTTTATGCTGGGGTAAAGAGGAATGTATTTGGGGCATTTTGTGATTAATTTTTTACTTTGCCAGAAAGATCCATATTCTTAGTGATAAGTATCATGCCAGATGTCTCATGTGGCATCCCACATGCCACAGGGACAAGAAAGGGCTGTCTGCTAGAAGATACTACTCCGTGTGTGTTGAAAATTCTATTCTGCGCAGTTAGACCTGCTGCTGGAAGTTGGTATTGGCTCCCAAGAGGGAATATTAGAATTTGACCAAATGCTCCCTGCAAAACTAGGCATATATTACTTGGCAAAATTTATATTGGAAACACTGTGCTATATTGTGGCTCTAGAAAAAAGCCAAACATTTAGAAGTAGATGGTAATACATTCCAGAGTATAAACATTTACCAGTGAGCCAGAAATCTAATCAAGAGAATTCTGATTCCTGAAAATAGCTCTTCCTGCCTCTTGCCTCCTTTTCTTCAGCTGAAACAAGAATAACGAATCTGATTGCTGTCCCTGGAGGGTAATTCAGTTGTGGTGGCTGGTGGTGGGCCCTGGATCAGACACCGTCATTAACATATGTAAAGAAAGAGGAATGGAATGAGGGGTGGTGATTTACCAACTGAATAATAGTTACTCAGACGTGTCCTCGTGCCTGATAGAGCTGTTTTGATTTTATCATGTGGGTGTTTGAATGAGGACACAAATGTGAAGAAATACGGAACAAATCTTTCCTTTGAGAGAATAAGTCTACATTTGACGTACTTAATCTCATAATAGGGAAAAATTAGGAGGAAATGTTGGTTTCATATGTTATGCTTGATCAGTTGGGTTATTTTGAAAATTTCGTTCTGTTTCCTTTAATAGGAAAAGCCTGTTGCATAATGCATATGGAATTAGAATGTTTTCTTTCTTTTAAAATGATTTTACACCTCTAGTGAGTATTTGATTTAAATCCTCTAAATTCTTGCCTATAGAATGTTGGCGTTGGCCTATAATATCATGATTTGTGTTACTTTCTGTAATACAATTTGTTCCCAAGTTGGTTTCAAGTTAAACCAAAAAAATGTAGAAGAGTTCTGTTTTCCCCTACTTTAACTATGGAGTAGCTTTTGTTTGTATTTTTTTTTTTTTAAGATTTTATTTATTTGACAGAGAGATAACAAGTAGGCAGAGAGGCAGTCAGAGAGAGAGAGGAGGAAGCAGGTTCCCTACTGAGCAGAGAGCTCAATGCAGGACTTGATCTCAGGACCCTGAGATCATGACCTGAGTGGAAGGCAGAGACTTAACCCACTGAGCCACCCAGGCGCCCTGTATTTTATGTTTTAAACCTTTGTGGTGGTCTCTGGTTGTGTTGTTTAGGGTTGTCCTGTTTACCCTTTAGGTTCCTAAATGCATTTGTAATATGAACTGTTTAAAACCCTTTTTAAAGTGTCATTTACATATTGGCAGACTTTTGTGCAATCTTTTTCATAGTTTTTTTTTTTTTTTCAAGATTTTATTTATTTATTTGACAGAGATTACAGGTAGGCAGAGAGGCAGGCAGAGAGAGAGGGGAAAGCAGGTTCCCTGCTGAGCAGAGAGCCCGATGTGGGGCTTGATCCCAGGACCCTGGGACCATGACCTGAGCCGAAGGCAGAGGCTTTAACCCACTGAGCCACCCAGGCGCCCCTTCTTTTTCATAGTTTTAAATGGAAAGAGAAATAAGGATTAGGTAGTATAAGCTGACTTTGAAATTAGGTTTAAATTAGTATCTAAAGGAAAATGGTATGCGTTTGAAATGGCAATAAATATGTTTTAAAAAAAATTGTCACAAGGATCCCCCAGGGGGAGATCTTCAGGGAGGTGGTTGATAGAGGTGTGGGGTGAAATAGGATAGGCTGGCTTGATGAACCCCTGTGCCATCCAACAAAATGGTCAGGTTGGACCAGTTGGTCTTTTTAAAGAGAATTGCTGTTGAATGACTACCTGTGATGCTCTGAGATAGCAGAGAGGTCTCTATACTGTGTGTGTGTGTGCGCGCGTGTGTTGGCGGAGGCTGATAATCATCGTGATTAGAAGATCATATTGATCATTTCATCTTGCCACTGCTGGATGGTAAACTCTGCAGGGAAGGAGGAGCATCCATCCTTGCATGGAATCAGTATGCGACATTGTTGAATGAATGAACGGAGAGATTTTTAAAAATCAATCTTTCTTTCCTTCTTTCTTTCTTATTAGATGGAAGGAAAATATTTATTAGAAAAAGATAAATTTGATCTAAAGGATTATTTAGATACCAGGCTTCGAGCTCATGTATATTTACAGACAACTGAAGAACTTTTGAGACAATCTGATCATCCTTATGGCCATTCTGTCGCTAAGGGCAGCGACTTGGAGCTGTACCTGCTGGGGTCTGGTGGAATTCCTGTCTTCATCTCACCTGCCATTTTCTCTTTTATCATGGATGCTGGTTTTTGCTGAACGTCTTCTGAAAAAAAAAAAAAAAATGCTGTTGTCTTTTTTTGTGTGTGTTTGGAAATGAGGGTGATGGATTATGTAAGTTTTAGGGATGCCACTTTTCTCAGTCAACTGGAAAAGTTCATGTTCTTTACATAGGATGTACGTTGCAAATAAAGACTGTCACCCTTCCACCTTCTGTAAACTTCTAGGTAATCAGGTATGCTGTGTTTTCTCAGATTAGTAATTCTTAAGAGACACAATGACAAAACTAGCTTTGGTCAGTATAACTGAGTTGACTGTGATAAACCAATTGTGTATATAACTCTGGTTGACAGTCACACATCTGGTATAGTCTGAAAAGTTAAGTGAACTTTCAAGATTGTGACTTGAAGGCGTTTTGGAAAGAATGTGTGCTTTGAAAGAGGTATAAACCATTTCTGATAATCCTTGGTAATATAGAGATTTTGGACCTGCTAAAAATGCTGATATAAAAGCAGATGGTAATACATCTTGAATATTGCAGAGAGAGCCCTAGTTTGGTTTTAAAATTGGTTCTGTTTATAATCGGTAGGCAGCATAGAAAATGGCAATCATGTTATGAACAAACCTTTGAAAAAGTCTATTTTAATACATCTAGAAAGAGAACAGAAATTCTGTTTCAAAACTCAGGGGTTTTGACATTATTAATGTCTTCGCTAGAATGATTTAAGAAAATGCATTCTTTTTTGAGGTGTGAATGAGTGCAGGTTAATTTTTAGTCACTCAATACAGGTTCTTTGGGAAATGAAGATATATTTGAAATATACTCAGGGGACAGAAAACCTTTCTTAAGATACATAGCTCCATTAAATAAAAAAGTACTCCAAACTAAGATCTCAGAAAAAGCTCATTCAAAAATTTAGTGAATCAATAGATTTAAGAATTAGAAAATTTTTTTGAAAAGGGTGATTTTCTTTTTGAATATGGTGATTTTAAAAAGAATATATTTGATTTTAGCATAAACTCTTGTCCCTTAAAAATGATAAAATATATATAGTTCTTTTTATTTTAAAATTGTGAGGCCAGGTGTTGAGAACTGGATAAAATGAAATCACACCCATCTTCTGTAAGCTTGATAGTGTGTGTGTGAGAAATTTTTTAGGTAGTCTCTCAATTTTGGCATATTGTGAGATGGGAGGGTTGACGTCCTCTGGTGGTTTCTGGTGCCCTGAGAGTAATGTCTGAATTGTGACGGTGTCCAAAAAGGTCAGGCCTGACCTGTGTGCCCCCCTGCCCCCGTTCTCAGACACCCCAACTTTTCCTCAGGACTGGAGAGGGTGTCTTTTGGTCAAGCTCATCTTCTCACAGATCTCCATGTGGCTGACCCCACAGGCCTTAAAACCATGCAGACTAGTCCCCCGCCACCCCCCAGTCTGGTTTTATCCACCACACTGTGATTCCTTCACAGTTTTTCTCATTCTGCCCCACCTCGGTTAGATGATGGTGTGTGTGAGGCCCTAGTCTTCTGTGCTGTGTCCCTTAGACACACCCTTGACATTCTGCTTGGAGATTGATCCTTTGTGTTGTTTGCTGGTCTTTCTTTGGATTGATAAAAACAGTATATGCTCATTATAAAAGTTCATGAGACCAGAGATACGATTGCAAATCTCTGTCCCATTCTAAATTCTTTCTTCCCAATTCTTGCTCCTGCGGACAAGCTTTGATGCTGGTGCCTCATGTCTCCTTCAGGATATGGTCTGTGCACTTCCAAGCCTGGGGTTACACACCTTCTGGTTGCTACTTAGGTTAGGCATGATGTCTTATCCTTGCTGGTCTTTGAATTAGCACGGGCCTCTTCACTGGCTGCTGTTTTCACAGTTTTGTGTGAAGTGGATTTGATGTGGAGAACCTTCAGGAACAACTTCCCAACCACCGTCTGGCTGCTGCTGCTGAGGCGGGTGACGTGTTGAGGGGGATGTGGGCAGGAAGTTTGTGAGCCACATCCTGGGGGTGTTCAGTGGGATAACTTGCTTCAGTAAGCATGCTGTGAATGATAACTAGGGATGCTGCTTCTGAGGAGTGGAAAGCAGGAGGGGAGAACAGGCCGAAACATAGCTGGGAACCTCATCCTGACAGTGCTCCCTGCCTCTGGGTTCCTCCTTCATACGCTCATGCTCATGTCATCAAGGACTCTGTGCCTTGTCACCGCTGCCACCCCCACACTGCTAGCTCAAAGAGGGCACAAAGAATATAGAATGGCATTTTAGTCAGGTCCCTTTGCTTTCTTTGAGGCCCCTGGTGGTCTTGGCCCCTCCTTCCTGGCTGGACACCTCCATCACCTAGCTTACTGCCCCCCCAGCCCATAAATGCTCCTTGTAGTTCCCCATACCCTGCGTCCTGCTCTGCCCTTGGCCTCAGATGCTCTTTGTTCCTGACAAACCCCTTTTGTTGCCTGGCTCAAATTTTACTTACCCCTCACCGTTGAGGTGAAGGGTCTGCCTCTTCCAGGAAACCTTCCCTGGGCTTCTGAGCTGATAGAAATGACCCTTGGTTCCGGTAATCCCATGGGCACCTATAATCAGAAACTTGACACAATACTTGAATCACTGAATACTGCTCAGCAATAATATACCCTGCTCCGAGGCAGAGCCTCTGTCTTCTCTGGTCTGGATTCTCAGCCCCTAACATGGTTGGCACTCAGCTATCGGGTGGGCTGGCATCATTTTTGACATCTCCCTGCTGAGGCCACCATGGCAGCCACAGACTGAGAATGTACGTTTGCAGGCAAAGATCCCAGAAAAAGGAATAGTGACTTTTTCAAGTGAATGGAAACAAGAGGGAAACTGCAAGAGGGACATCTTCATTTGGACATCTTCCCAAATGGTTGGGATGCCAGAGCCTGTTGTCTCCCCCTCCTCCCTCCCCGCCTCCCCAGCCCTCCAGCTCCTCTTGGATGGAAGTGCCTCCCTTGCAGCTGTTAAGAAAGCACAACTTCCCCAGACCCCAGGCTCACAATGAGCTGCTGTGTCGTTGTTTTGAGCCGGAGTGGACGAGGGGGTCTCTGCAGCTGCCTACATGTTCTGCCCCCCCTTCTCTCTGTACACTGTACACAGCACTGAATTAAAGTGTGGCCAGAGTCCTTAGCCTGGGGCTATCCTTGTCACACAGCTGTGGCCGGGACTCTGGGGAGCTGGGCAGTGGGCCCCAGCTGGACTCAATAGTCCCAGTGGTTCCATGCCCCGCCTTGCAGGGGCCCTGGGTTCTGCTGGGCTACAGCCAGTGCTCTGGGGGAAATCTGGGAGGGCTTTCCCTGCTGCCCTGAGTGGCTCTTCAGGCATAGTGGTGAGCCACTTGGACGCGAAGAGGTTTTCTGGTCTGCTTGTACTCCAAGGCTGTGGCATTGTGCTCTGGGAAGTGCATCTTGGAATGTGAATTTCTGGTGTAGCTGCTCAGGACAAGAGGTTATTTTCTGGTCCCTTGTCTCTGAGGGCTGAAGTACGGGCCGACTAAGGTTAGGAAATTCCAGGTGAAGCCAGAGCTAGGCAGAGAACCCTTCTGCTACCACTGCGCTCCCCACCTCCTTGTAAAGGAACCTGTTCCTCACTTTCCACCATCTTCCACCAACTTCCATACTGAACTGCCCGTCCTTCTTCCCAGCCAGTGAATGTGTTTATCCAGTCCTTACCGAGTGCCTGCTGGCAAAGCACAGTCTGCTGTGCCCAGTGACACAGAGGATGTTAGGAAGTGGGGCAATCCTCTGTCTCCTTCAAGAGTTCAGGTCTAAGGCGAAGATGAATCCTCTCAATATCAGGGCAAATGAAAGGGCAGTGGGGTAGGATAGATGATAACCTGAACCCTGCTCACCCTCCCCTATTAGACACCTAAAGTGCTCAAGAAAGGACATCACTGATCTGTTAGAGAAAGGACGATCTACAACCCCAGGAAACCTCTGCTCCCCAGAAAGGATGAGATGAAAATCAGAGCTGTCAGTGCAGAATGGGGTACTCCCCTGGGGTGAGAGGGCCTGAAGATTACGGGACTCTGAGGCTTGAATTACAAGGTCACGTGAGGCTGGAACATAGTGGCAGAAGTTTGTTGAGACTGTCTTCACACACAGAGGCTTAGACAATGGAAAATTACTTTCCAGGCAGGGGACTTCGACCAGTCCTTGGTGTGGGCTGCCCCAGGGAGAGATATAACCTTGGGAGAAGGGTAACCTCGGAAGAGGCAGCTTCCCTCTGTAGAGGGTATTGGACAGTTCAGGAGAAGGACGGGGCTGTGGGCCTTCAACAGCCCTCACTTCTGACAGTTGGGGGAATGAGCGCCTAGGTCTTGAGGGGGTTCCAGGAGGTAGGCCATGGCCTCCACTGTAGGAGTTCGTACTGCCCACTTTGCCTAGGAGCCCTCAAGCTGAGATACAGTGTGGATGTGGTCTGAGGTTGGAAATGCCTCTGGAGTGTCTATAAGAAGCACGTGCAGAAACTCTGCTCAGGCCCAGCACTGTCTCATGCATGGCCTAGCATGTCTCCACCAAAGATGAGCTCCCAATCCAACCCTAGAAAGTTCCTGGGGGAAAGGGTCCAAGAGTCATTCCAGCAGCATGATCAGAAGTCAAATTCTAGACAAGAGAATTACCTGACCAATCCCCTCTGCCCTCTATTTCTCGCTTGTCTTCCTTTTAACCACCATTTTACCTCTTCTAGTTGATTCTTTTATTTACTTGTACAGTTGGTCCTTGAATAACATGGATTTGAACTGCATGGGTCCACTTACATGCAGATTTTTAAAAGATAGAATACAGTACTATAAATGCATTTTTCCTTATGATTGTCTGAACGTTTTTTTCTCTAGCTTATTTTGTAAGATTACAGTATATAATACATATAACATACAAAATGTGTGTTAGTCGACTGTTTTTATTCGTGGTAAGGCTTCCGGTCAGCAGGAGCTATTAGTAATTACGTTTTGGGGGAATCAAAAGTTAGGTATGGGTTTTTGTCTGTGTAGCAGGTCAGCATTCCTACCACCCCGCCAAGTTGTTCAAGGGTCAACTGTTTATGTATAAATAACAAGCTTCTGGATTTTTACTTATTTTTATTTTTTAGGCTTTTTTTTTTTTTTTTTTTGGTGTTTAGCCATTTTTTTACTTCCGCCATGAAACAAGATAATTTACGCTGCTCCCGTCTTCTTGGTCCCATACAACCACCTTGACTTCCTGAGCTCTTACCCATACATACTAGTCCTACTTGCATTATTGTGACCATATCAGTCCTGCTTACTGAGCCATATGGTGAGGAATGCTTACTTCTTGCCTGCCCTATTTTTTATTTTCACTGATTTTAATATCAGTTTTGTTGATCCCTATGTTTGGTTTTCTCTGAATCTGTTTCTTACTGAAGTCTAACTCCGCATTTCTCTTCCACCCTCAACTTCTTCATGGTATTTTCAGATGCGTAGATAACTCTGTCAGTTGCTTCTCGAAGAAGTCTCTTAGAGCCAGTCGATGTCCTCAGATTCGTTCTGGTTTCCCTCTCTCCTTGGTGCACAGCTGTGTGCTGGGATTTCCCGCGATCCACCACCTCCTTGGCCATTCCCTTTATTTCTCTCCTCTGTTGAGTTTCCTGTCTCCTGGATACCAAGTTTTTCTCGTCTCTGGTTTGGCAGGAACATACCTTGTCCTAGCTCCCTGGGAAAGGGCACCTGGGAGGTGAAGCTTTCAAGCCTAAAATGTCGTTAGTACATCCTGACACTTGATTGATGGCTAAATGGAAACTTCTCAGTAGAAGATAACGTTCCTTAAGAGTGTTGAAGGTTTTGCCCCATTCCGTTCTTATTCCTGGCGTTAGTATGAAAGTCCTAAACTATCATAAGTCCTAGTCCTTTGCCTGAGATTCGTTCTGGTGGGGTTTTTAACAGCAAGCATTCCCTGCCTTCATTTTCTGTGCGTTTGCTTCACTCTCTGGGAAGTGGACTCAACATTACATTCCTGCCTTTCTGTTAAACTTTCCATTTTTACTGTCAAGTTCTGTTTTAAATTGTCAGTGTGTTCCTTTTAAAAGTCACCCAACTCTTGTTTCATTGATCTTTTTTGGATCTTTTTAAAAATCTAACCTTTCTGAGAAACTATTAGTGATAGTTTAAAAGCCTCTTTCTGTTTCTTCTGTTGTCTTCCTCCAAGATTCCCTCCTCCCAGTGTGCCTTGGATTCATCGTTCCTGTTAGGGAGGGATCCTGTGAGAAGCAGTCCTTGATACTCCGCTCAGAGTGAGAGTGGGTATTCAGCAGACGGGAGAGTTGAGCATGTGATGGCTTTATTGGAGAGTGACACGGTTGCACTGTGGTGTCGGATAGTTTCTGCTTTAATACTTCTAGATCCATCCTCTTGGGCTCCCCACCTTGGCCAGAGAAGGGCCTTCTGATCTGCCTGGAGCGTGAACGCCAGGCTGTGTGAATTTTGGAAGCTTAGTTGGGCAGGAGGATTGGGATCTCCGTGTTCTACTTGGAATTCTTAACTTGGTCTGCTATTTTCAGTTTGGTTTCCCTCCTACCTTTAGCTGAGCCTGGTATCCCTCACATAAGAGGCTATCATACCTCCTCTGGAGAAGACACCTCCAGTCCTCTGATAGGAGAGTTGGGGGTGGCGAGAGGGCATAGGCCTTCTGTGCCTATGCCTTTCGCTGAGGAGGAAAGCCAGAGCACTGCCTTTCCCACAGGCCTTCAACCCACCACTGTGCTCAGTCTTCTCTCTGTTACATTGTGCTACCAATTCTCAGTTTTCTGGGTGTCCTGAGGTGTAAATTGGGTTGTCTTTTTGCTTTCACAGAGCTGTCTTAGGAATTTGCTTTCTGGAGTCTGTTAAATCAATTACTACTTGCCCATATGTTTTCTAGCTGCTAAAAATAGTTCTTGTTGCCTCTTCCATCTTCTTTTTCTAATGAGTTTTCTTTAAAAAAAAAAAAATCCCTCTACTCTTAGTTTAGCGGGTGTTTTAGAGGAAGCAAAAGCAAACGTGAGGAACCATGCTGCCACATTTCTCTGGAAATGTTAAACAGAGCAATTTGTAATGAAAAATATAGTAAGTGAATCAGAAACCAATGAGTTATAGTGAACCAAAATACAGTCTCAGGAACTTACCCGGAATATAGCACAAAGTGATACTTCCCTTTCGTATTTTCTATTCAAGAGACGTGGAAGATAGGAAAAGTTCCAATAGAAACAAATAAGAATTCCAAAAGCAGAGAAGAGGAAATAGGGAGTAGTGTTTTTACAAGTGTCTGAGACTGTTGTGAAGTTGACAGGAAGGGTGGAGTACATATTTCTCAAACAATTGAAGGAAAAATAGATTAGTCAAGTGACCTTATTCCATACACAGCTGTAGTGAAACAACAACAACAAAACACAGAAAAACAAAATGTACAAATAGATCCGAACATTTCAGGAGTTAAAGTATAAATGGATTAAATCAACAGGTTAAAGCGAGACATAGATTGGATTTAAAAATCTAGCTGTATACTGTTAATAGGAGATAAACCGAAAACCTAAGTTAACAGAATGGCTTAAGTAGAGAGAGAGAAAATGATCTACCTGGCAAATACCAACAAAAGCAAGTTGGTGTAGTTACATTAATCAGGGAAAATAGACTTCAAGAAAAAAAGCATTATTAGGCATAAAGGGTGTAACTATATAAATAAAAGGGTCAATTCACCCTGGGAGAGAACTATTATGAGTTTGTATGCACCAGAAAAACTCTAAAACACCCAACCAAAAATCGGCGGAATTTGGGGTAGATGAACAAATCATCATAATGGTAGACTTTATTCTACCTCTTTTAATAGCTGATAATAAAAAGGATAAAAACTTAGTGAAGACTCTGAAAATTGAAAATGTAATTCATTGTTTTTCAGACATTTTTGACTGCTATGAGAAGTGAGAAGTGCGTACGTGGCTTAGTATAAATGAGCTTCTGTGTACATATACTACATATTTTCCTATGTAAGCTTTTGATTATAATATACAATATGATTTTTTGTGCCATTAGGAAATTTTTTAAAAAGTGCTGCCATTGAACTATATATCTTGCTATTCACTGAGTGACCTGATGTCCGAGGTGTTAAAATTAGGGGAAAAATGTGCCCTATGATTGCTTCTCCTTTCATTTAAAAAAGTGCTGGTCACAACCTATCAAACTGATTTTGTGCCCCACTAGTGGGTTTTAACTTTGAGTTTAAAGAGCACTGAAACCCAGTAGGTCTTTATAGAAGCATACATTCAGCAAGTATGTTTTAACGTCATGGAACTACTTCCACGGTCAGAAAGAAAGGTTCATCAAATGACTGAGATGGGTATTTTACAGACTGTTCTCTATCTATAATGCAATGATCATTTGAAATCAAATATGGCTAAAATAACCCTATACATCATGATTTATGTTGGGAAATTGAAGAACACATTTCTAAGAATTTCAAAGAGAAAAGTTTTATTAAATATTAAAAACCTATTTTGAACTTAAAAGGAAAAATTGCAAATTGGTGAGCAAAATTGCCTAAAACAAGAGGCTAAGAAACAAGAACAGTAATCCAAGGTAGGTGAGAGGAAGCAGATAATACACTTAAGAATACAAACTGAAAAGAAAAAGATACAATAGAGTTGACAAATCTAAAAGCTATTCAAGAATAAAAAAATAGGGTGCCTGGGTGGCTCAGTTGGTTGGGCGACTGCCCTCAGCTCAGGTCATGATCCCAGAGTCCTGGGATCGAGCCCCACATCAGGCTCCCTGCTCCATGGGGAGTCTGTTTCTCCCTCTGAACTTCTCCTCTCTCATGCTCTCTCTCACTGTCTCTCTGTCAAATAAATAAATAAAATCTTAAAAAAAAAAGAATAAAAAAATAGGTTGAAGTCTGGTAAGACTGATCACAGAAGAAAAGTGACAAATGAAAAGTAATTAGAAATGAAATGAGAAGCGTAATTGGAAAAAAAATTAGAGAATGAGACTATTAGAGTTTTATGTCTGTTAATTTGAAAGTTTAGGTGAAATGCATAGTTTCATAGAATAATAATCTGCCAAGGTTATCTCAAGGTAAAAAAAAACCCAAAATGCCTGATTTAAATTTAAAAAGTTAAGGTAGGCCAGCGGTTCTCAACCAGGTCTGGTTTTGCAGCCCCTTTCATTCCCAGGGGACTTCTGTCAATGTGAGGTGACGTTTTTGATTGTCAGACTTGGGGTAGAGATGCTACTGGCATCTGTTTGGTAGAGGCTGGGTTGCCACAGTGCATTGAGCAGGCCCCCACAACAGTTATCTGGTTCAGTGTCAGTAGTACTGAGGTTGAGAACTTGATTTAGGCCAACACGGTTTTAAAGGTGCTTTTATGAATATTCAAGGATCAGGTAATCCTAACCTCATGTACTGTTCCAAAGCAAAGGAAGGAACATTCCTACATCATTCTGAGACTAGGACTAAGTTGGTACTTAAACCAAAGGTAACAGGGAAGAATTTGTAGATCAGTAGCCTTCATATGGATGCAAAATCTTAAATAGGATATTAGCAAACTGAACCTCTGTGTTTATAGAACAAACAAAACAAATAAATAGACATCATTAGCACATTGTGTTTATTTTAGGAATGCAAGAATGGTGTAATTACAATATTCTATCATTTACCATGTTTCTAAGTTAAGAGGAAAAATCATGGCATCTCTTAGGAAACCTACAGAATGCATTTGATAGAATTCAAGGCAAGATAAAAACTTGAAGCAAACTGAGAAGAGAATTGTTTGAATTTGATAATTTGTAATAATTTGATAACTTGATGTTTTCATCAGTAGATGTTAGGTGGTAAATATTAGCAGCAGTGCCTTAATACCTGTAATTAGGATAAAAATGCCTGCTATTACCACTTATCCTTAACATTATTCATGATGTCTTAGTGGAGTAAGTAAAGAAAAGAAATAAAAAAAATATGGAAGGGAGATGGAAGAAAAGTAACCATTAGTCTTTGATATTATAGTCTGTTCTACATAGAAAAGCCACAGGAGTCTATAGACATGCCTATGAGAAATAAGAAATTTCAGCAGGGTTATTGTGAATGGATAGAAGTTTAATATACACACATCAATTGTGTTCTATAACGACAACACAGAAGTAGACCTTTTAATTTTCTTTTTTTTTCTTTTTTTCTTTTTAAGTTTTTAAAGATTTTATTTATTTATTTGACAGAGATCACAAGTAGGCAGAGAGGCAGGCAGAGAGAGAGAGAGAGGAGGAAGCAGGTTCCCTGCTAAGCAGAGAGCCCGATGTGGGGCTCGATTCCAGGACCCTGGGACCATGACCTGAGCTGAAGGCAGAGGCTTAACCCACTGAGCCACCCAGGCGCCCCCCTTTAAGGGTTTTTTACTATACAAAATAGTATCCTTATGAAAATTAAAAGGTCTTGGGGTGCCTGGGTGGCTCAGTGGGTTAAGCCTCTGCCTTCGGCTCAGGTCATGATCTCAGGGTCCTGGGATCGAGCCCCACATCGGGTTCTCTGCTCAGTGGGGAGCCTAGCCTGCTTCCTCCTCTCTCTCTCTGCCTGCTTCTCTGCTTACTTGTGATCTCTCTCTGTCAAATAAATAAATAAAATCTTTAAAAAAAAAAAAAACCTTAAAGGGGATAAATCTAGGTACAATTCCTAAATAGGATGTAAATGCACTTGTCAAAACTTTGAAAACTTGAATAGTTGAGATTGTGATCCAAGGAAGCTGGGACTAGGGATGTTGGTTCTGATAGACCAATGAAGTCGAATAGGGAGCCTCACATTATGGAAATTTTGATAGGTGAGAGAGGGAGTACTGCACCTTACACATCAGGCAAGACAGTGATGCTACTGGAAGAATTGACTGTGTAGAAAAGATGAAACTAACTCCCACCATATCCGAATGTAAATTCCAGGTGGACTAAGAAACTAAACCTGAAAAACAAGAATTTGAAACTCTTTGATGAAAATATGAGACTATCCATATGACCTGGATGTAGAGGTTTTTAGAATTCATGGCACAGAAAGCGTAAACATCAACACATTTCACTACGACAATAAAACACACTAGTAAATTTAACATCGGTAAATATGCATCCATAAAATAAACATCATTCAGTTGAACTACAAGCATACTAAGGCCATTGGACATGAGAAAAAACATTTAAAACAAAAGATAAGCTTTTGACTGGGTGAAGATATTTGCAAAGCATGCAACTTCTGTATATGTTTAAGGAGATATATGGACTACTCACAGCACTTTTGTTTGTAACAGCAAAAAACTAGGAGGGAGGGGCGCCTGAGTGGCTCCGTGGGTTAAAGCCTCTGCCTTCGGCTCAGGTCATGATCCCAGGGTGCTGGGATTGAGCCCCGCATTGGGCTCTCTGCTCAGCAGGGAGCCTGCTTCCTTCTCTCTCTCTCTGCCTGCTGCTCTGTCTACTTGTGATATCTGTCAAATAAATAAATAAATAAATCTTTAAAAAGGAAAAAAAACAAACAAAACTAGGTGGGATAGAGATATCCATTAACAGGAGATTTGATAAACAAACTGTAGAGTAAACAAACTGTAGAGTCTTAGTGTCTTAGTATAGTGGAGCTCTATATAGTTGGTCTATATATAAAGTTTTCAGTTTTATCAGATCCAGTGTATCCTTTTTATAACCAATATTTTATATTCATTTTTATCTTCAAATGAACTTTTATCAGTACATATCCTTTATAAAAATAGTATTATATTCCAGATACAATATAAAGGAGATATCAAAGAAGGTAATTTTGAAGAAAATAGTGTATATTTGAATCTATAAATATTTGCTTTGATGATATTAATAGAACTATGTATTTGCTTACACTTGCATATAATGAGAAAGTGGGGATCTTAAGAAAAGAGTCCTAGTGTATTGTTGATATTTTCCTTTGTATGACATTTTGAAATATGGGCTAAACAGGTATACTGGTATGCATATGTAGAATTAGCATGCATGTGACAGCTGCAAGAACAGATTGCTAAAAGTGTTTTGTATTGTATGTTGTGTACCTGGAGTGGAGTTGCCATTGTGGCGTTGATGAATTGGTTTATAATTCTCTATAAAGGTCTGAATAAAACCAAACACACTCTTCTCTTGATTTACATGGTAGTTACACTCCTGGACAAAATCAGCGTATTTTAAAACTATGCAAAACAAAACTCTCTTGTATAGGTAAAATAGAATCAAGTTCTAGGCTCAGATAATTTTTCACCTAGATGAGTATCTTGTGAGTTATCTGAAAGCCCTATGGGACAAGAGAAAATTCTTCAAAGTAGAGGACCCTCTTGAAATTTTGAAATTTTTAGGATATTAAGATCCCTGGCTCCCTCCCACCTCCTAAATACTGGGATCACCCTAGTCCCAAGTTGTAACAATCAGTGACAACCCTGAAGATTTCCAACATGCCTCCTCAGGGTATAGTACTATCTTATTGGGCATTGCTGATCTAAAGAGACCCTCTGACTTGGAGGGATCTGAAAAACAATGTTGAGGAATACAAAAGTTTTAAGACCCTATAAACCTTAATAAACACAACTTGTAGATAGCAAGTAGAGAATAACATCAACCATAGGAATGATGAGCTAAACTCAGGATGTTGAATGTCTTGAAGTGGGTGAAGACAAGACATCAGTGGAAGATATGCAACAGGCTACAGCCCTAACTGGGATGTTTGTATAAAACAAAAAAACAAAAACAGAATCCCAACCAGTTCTGGAGCTAATATATAAAGTGTCAGGATTTATCAAAACTGGGTGGAGAATATAGTGATGTTAGTTCTCTAATTATTTTTTAGGTCATTATATGCCTAAAAGCCTTACAGAATAATCTCAAGGGAGACAACAAAGCAAAGAGAATGAGTAGGATAAATGTCAAATGAATGGTTACCATTGTATCTAAACCTTTATGTGATACCTTTTGTTTTCTCCCCAACATTTTTGGCTACTGTCTGTTAATTCTTTGCTATGAATTGGCAACCTTTTCTTCCCCTTCCCCCCACCCCTTTCCCACAACAGCTAATTTGCAGTAATATCCTTTTACTCACAGTCTGAATCCGTGAGGCAATCAGTGAACATACTCTTCTTTTCATTTACTCTTGCTAGTGCTTTCCCTCCTTTAAAACAGTATAGGTCATCTATATCATCTGATCATATAGACCTTACACACTCTACTGTTTTCCTTATAACCATCATTTAGTTCTAGTTCTACAGGTTAATATATATATTTTTATTAACATATAATGTATTATTTGCCCCGGGATTATAAGTGTGTGAATCATCAGGCTTACACATTTTCACCACACTAACCATAGCACATACCCTCCCCAATGTCCATAATCCAGCCACCCTATTCCTATCCCCTCCATCCCCCAGCAACCTTTAGTTTGCTTCCTGAGATTAAGAGTTTCTTATGGTTTGTCCCCCTCCTGATCCCATCTTGTTTAAATTTTTTCCCTCCCTACCTCCCCAAACTCCCTGCCCTGCCTCTCAAATTCTTCGTATCAGAGAGACCATATGATAGTTGTCTTTCTCTAATTGACTTGTTTTGTTTAGCATAATACCCTCTAGTTCCATCCACGTTGTTGCAAATAGCAAGATATTGGTTTTTTTGATAGCTGCATAGTATTACAGTGTGTGTGTGTGTGTGTGTATACACCACGTCTTTATCCATTCATCTGTTGATGGACATCTAGGTTCTTTCCATTGTTTGGCCATTGTGGACATTGCTGCTGTAAACATTGGGGTGCATGTGCCCCTTTGGATCACTGTATTTGTATCTTTAGGTAAATACCCAGTAGACTAATTGCTGGGTGGTAGGGTAGCTCTATTTTAAACTTTTTGAGGAACCTCCATACTGTTTTCCAGAGTGGCTGCACCAGCTTGCATTCCCACCAACAGTGTAGGAGGGTTCCCTTTCTCCACATCCTCGCCAACATCTGTCATTTCCTGACTTGTTAATTTTGGCCATCTTGACTGGTGTGAGGTGGTATCTCATTGTGGTTTTGATTTGTATTTCCCTGATGCCGAGTGATATGGAGCACTTTTTCATGTGTCTGTTGGCCATTTGGATATCTTCTTTGCAGAAATGTCTGTTCATGTCTTCTGCCCATTTCTTGATTGGATTATTTGTTCTTTGGGTGTTGAGTTTGATAAGTTTTTTATAGATTTTGGAAGGTTAATATATTTTTAATAGTCACTGCCAGTTCTTACACCGATGCTTCATTTTAGCTCTTTATCCACTGGATTCCACAGGAAGAGTTCATGGGAGCCTTCTTTCTTTCTTTTTTAAAGATTTTTATTTATTTATTTGATAGAGACAGTGAGAGTGGGAACACAAGCAGAGGGAGTAGTAGATGCTGGGGCTCCGTCCCAGGTCTCTGGGATCATGACCTGAGCTGAAGGCAGATGCTTAACGACTGAGCCACCTAGGAGCCCCGGGAACCATATTTCTTGAGCTCTTGCATGTTTGTTTTTTCCTGTGGCCTTTGTACTTGAAGGTCATTTTGGCAAGTAACAATCCTGGGTTCACATTTTCTCCTCCAAATATCTTAAGTATATTACACTATTCCCTTATGGCATAAAGCAGTGCTGTTAATGTTTGGTGACAGTCTGAGTTTTTTTTTTTTTTTTACTCTTAAAAGCGACTTGATCTTTTTCTTGGATGCCCCCAAATGACCTTTTTTCTTCTTCTTTCTTTAATGTTTTACCAATGTCCTGGTGATAGCTAGTTTGAGTCAACTTTTCCCAGGTGTAAGGTGTAGTTTCATGTGTTTCTATTTCAGAAAAGTTTTATTGTATGTATTGTAGTTTCGAGTATTTATTTGATTCTGTTGTTTTGGTTTTATAGCTTAGGAGTTTCTGGTATATGTGTTTTGGACCTTTCTTACCTTCCTTCCTTACCTGTCATCTGTATCTGTTCATTTTCCTCAAATCTCCAAGTTCTTTTTGAGTTTAATGATTTTTCTCCTTTTTATCTGTAGTTCTTTAAAAATAGTACTATGTTTTTGCTTGTCTGTTTTTTCTAGTTTTATGTTCATTACTGTAATGCACGTTTTCTTTTGGTTTTAAGCCTGAGTTCTTTTATCTTTTTCCCCCCAAATGTTTTATTTTTCCCATCACACATTTCTGAAATTTAATTTCTGATTTATATATATATAAATATGTATAAATGATATATAAACAATACATAAATATATAATATATAATATATATAAAAATATATAAATATATAAGCAATATAAATATATAATTGTATATATATTTCTATACATGTATCATTTTCTTAATTTCTTTTTGCTTATTTTGAGAAACTAAGAGTTTGCATCAGTTTTGTAAGCATGTTTTTCTTGGTGTGTACTCACCATATATAGGGACATTTTTCTGCTTCCCCTTTTTTATTTACTTGTATAATATCTGAGTTTGATCTTCCTCTGTTACTCCTATTTAATGGAAATGAGTCTTCTTGTACTTTTATGAGGAGGGGTAAATCTGGAGAGCTTTTTGATCATGATGACTCTAGAGCTCTTTTTTTTCCCCCTCTCTTTTTTTCACAGAGTAATTTAAAAGTATGGCCTCCTATTTTGGTTCTGCCTTCTGTTCTTTGGTTTTGCTCCTTTTCCCCATTTTCCATCATGAGTGTGTTTTCCTTGGCTCCAGTTGTTTCTGGCCCCTGCAAGTTGGATTTTACTCTAGTAATTTCTTCTCAGTTGTGGGAATCTGTCCTAGGAGGGAGCTCTGTCTTGTTAGTTCAGAGCACACAGACTGCTTCAGCCCCATCAGACGGTGCTGCTGTTCCTGTGTATTTGACTACACAGGATTGGAACTTATAAAACCTTCTGTCATTTTTGACTGCTTTTCTCAGATTGACCTATTCATTCCAGTAATTATCTATTGGTTTGGGGGTTCTTTTCTTCCCTCTGCCTCTTTCTGAACATTGCCAATAGTGTACAGCTTAGTGTTCATATTTGATGCTTTGTGGCAATGCTTTCCACCTAAGTTTTCTTGTAAATGTTTGAGTTTTTGGTTTTTCTCTCCTAGTTTCTCTGATGTTTTAATGGAGGGTATTCAAGGAGATTAAAAAAACCATTTCACCACATTTCTCTCTTTCCAGAAAACCTTGGATTGTGTCTTTCTCACCTTGGTACCTTTTCCATAATGCCTTTATTTATCCAGGTAGGTTCCAGGCATTCCTGTTAATAGCAATGAGAAACACTGTAGCATTTTTAGATGACAAGTGCACTTGGTTTTTTTTTGGTGAAGTATATTTTCAAAATGGAGACTTCTTGCTATTTTTTGAAAAAGAGTATGTGCTTATGTAGTCACTTTGTGATGGTTTGGATTTGATCCCAGGTTATTCTTTAGTGTGAATGAAGAGATATGGTATCAGAACTGAATAGATACTTAGGGAGCAATTGCTGTGCCAGTCTCCTGGAAGCAGAAGCTTAAACTTTACATGAGTGCATTCTTAGGAAATCACTTTTAAATGACAAGGGGTGGCTATTTTTTTTGTGCTGAGCAAGGACAGATGTGATTTCTTTCTGGTGAAATAGTTCTTAGTTATAAGTAAATTTCATTATCTTTAAGTGGTAAAGTCACCATGCTAATGACATTTGTCCTCCAGTTGTCCAGTATCATCACTGCCATAGGGCAGTAGGAAAGTTGCTTCTTTCCAGATACCAGCATGTCTAAATTGCCATCACTGAGATTCTTAACTCTGTGTAGGTAAATTCTAAGGGTCCTCCAGCCTTGTTTGATTACATCTAGCATTGGAAATTCTTATAATTTCATGAGACCTAGTTGATGTTATCCAATCCTAAGAGTATTTTTTAATGGTCACCTGAAATTTGCCTTTTCTAACCACTTCTTCTTAGTAATGATTTTTTTTTTTTTTTAAACCTAACACTTACCAAGTACATACCTGCCAGGCACTGTGCTGACACTTAATTCTTACAACAGTGCCCTGAGATAGTGTTGTCATCCCCACTTCGTAAATGGAGATTTTTTTTTTTCCTGTTTAATGAGAGAGTATGCATGAGCTGGGGCAGGGTGAGGGGTAGGAGCAGAGAGAGAGGGAGAGAATCTTAAGCAGAAGCCATGCTGAGCATGGAACCCTATGTGGGGCTTAACCTCATGACCCTGAGATCATGACTTGAGCTGAAACCAAGAGCTGGATGCTCAACTGACTGAGCCACCCAAGTGTCCCTATAGATGGAGATTTCAAAGCTCAGCAAAGTAATGGAACTGTCTGGAGGTCCTATAGCTAATAAGAGAGAGGGACTGGATCCACATCTTGCTCGGCTTGATAGTCTGTGCTCTGACCCATAGGGTGGATCTCCATTTTCCATGAGGCAGAGCTTAACCTGCCCTCTTGTCACCTTTTATAAAGCCTGGGCATCTCAGACTCTTCAGTTCTTCCTGTGTGAGATGGTTTTTGGAACTTAAACTCTTAGCCAACCTTGTCTGGATCTAGAGATGTCATGTTTAAAGTGATGCTCAGAGGTGAATACTGTCCTATGTTAAGTCCTCAACAGGGAATGTTTATCAACTGTTAGCTCCAAAGGTGCAGAAGTCACACTGAGTCACACAAATGCAGGTAAAGGTAACATTAGTTTCAGAAGCTTCATGCTGGAGGCCCTCATTCAATTTTTGGTCAACTAAAATGTTGGAGTTAAAAATTGTTTAAATTTGTTTTATTTCTTACATTTTGCTCTTCAGGCAGGGCTCATACCAATATCAGCTCAACCTTGAGCTGATGCTCAAGGTTTTCAGATAATTACAGAACAAAAGCTGGTTCTAGTGTCAGTGATTAGGGTGAGGTCAAGCCAGGGCAGGGGATGGCTTCACTTGCTGACACTGAGGTTAGGTCCTGGTGGTACTTGGAGAAGAAACAGTTGGGAACCTGGTGTTGGAGACTGAGACACGTAGGACAGAGAGACAGACTTTGGGGATATTGTGCTTTAGGGAAATGGAGTGGGTAAGACAGTTTAGGATCATGTCACGAGAGGAGGTGCCAGGGGCTGAATTGTGTCACCCACAATGCAGATGTTGAAGCCTTAATCCCCAGTGTGATGGTACTTGGGGATGGGGCCTTTGGGAGGTGATTAAGTTCCCATGATTTCATGAAGGTAGGCCCCTCATGATGGGCTCAGTGTCCTTAAAAAAAGAGGAAGAAGCACCAGAGAGCTAGTTCTCCACCCCCACCCCCCCGCCCCCACCTGCATATACCAAGGAAAACCCACGTGAAGACTCAGGAAGTTGACAGTCTGAAACTTAGAAGAGAGGGCCTTCCCCAGAACCCAACCATGTTGGCACCTTGATCTTGGACTTGTAGTCACCAGACTTTCAGAAATAAATTCTTGTTGTTTAAGTCACTGGCTGTGGTGTTTTTTATGACAGCCTGAGCTGACCAAGACAGGAGAGGATAGGGAAGATGACAGAATTTGGAGAATGATTCTTTTTGGGAAGACAATAAAGAATGAGCAGAAGACTCAAGAGGCCAGAAGAGATGGAGTGGAATGTATTAGCTTCTTATGGCTATGGGACAGGAGTTTATTCTGTCTCAGTTCTGGAGACCAGTAGTCCAGAATTGGTATCAGTGGACTGAAGTCTGTGACCAGCAGGGTAGTGCTCTCCCACAGGCTCTGGGAAATAATCTGTTCTTTGCTCTTCTGGTTTCTGGTAGCTGCTGGTGTTCCTTGGCTTGTGTTGGCATCTTTCTGGTCTTTAGGCATTTTCAGATCTCTCTGCTCCATCTTCATACCACCTTCTCCTCTGTCTGATCTCCTTCTGCCTCCCTTTTGTTTTATTTTTTATTTTATTTTTTAAAAAAATGTTTAAAAAGATTTATGTATTTGAGAGAGGGCATGAGCAAACAAACATAGGGAGAGAGAGAGAATCTCAAGCAGACTCTGCACTGAGTGTGGAGCCTGATGTGGGGCTTGATCTCACAACCCTGAGATCATGACCTGAGCTGGAACCCAAAGTCAGATGCTCAACCAAATGAGCCACCCAAATGCCCCTCTGCCTTGCTTTTATAAGGATGCTTCTGACGGCATGTAGGGCTCACCTGGATAATTCAGGTCATCTGAGGGTCTTTACTTAATCACCACCCCCCAACTTTTTTCCCATTTAAGGTAACATTTGAAGGCAACAGACAACTGGATGTCGATATCATTTGGAGACCATTTTCAGCCTACCACAGGGAAAAAGAACTTTATAAGGACATAGATGCTGAAAAAAACACTTAAAGATGATGTGTCTGTGGGTGCCTGGGTGGCTCAATTGGTTAAGCAACTGCCTCCTGCTCAGGTCATGATCCCAGGGTCCTGGATCGAGCCCTGCATCGGGCTCCCTGTTCAGCGGAGAGCCTGCTTCTCCCTCCCACTTTGCCTGCTACTCCCCCTTTTGTGCTCTCTCCCTCCCTCTTTCTCTCTGCCGAATAAATAAAATCTTTAAGGAAAAAAAAAAAAAAAAGATGTGTCCAGCAATGTGATAGGCTGTGTGGGGTCAAGCTCAAGGAGACTGTCCATTGGATTTGGTGTCTGGGAAATCACTAGTGACCTTGCAGACAACAAGGTGTCAGAGTGGTAAGCCAGGAAGGCAGGCTACCAAGAGATGGGAGTGGGCCCTGGAGAAGGGGAGGACTGTCCACAGTGTTACCTGTTGGAAAAACTTGAGGGTGCCTCAAGGTTGTGTTAAAAAGGGTGTGTGTGTGTGTGTGTGTGTGTGCGTGTGCGCGTGTGTGCTGTTTATGTGGGAATTTGGAGCAAACTCCCACATAAACAGCACACACGCGCACACGCACACACACACACACACATGAATCCCATCCATTTTCTCTTCTGAAGTTGAGAGCCAGTTGAGAGAAGTTTAGAGAAAAGCCAAACAGATGGAGAGCAGAACAGCAATTATATTGTTGATAAGCCCAGATTGGAGAATGGGGCTTTCAGTGTAGACATGAAGACTTCTTTACATTGGTGCCTAACCAAGACAGACTTAGCGACTTGGTTGCTGCCTGTTCCAGGGAGGCAGAATGCCCAGCTGGCTCCTCCTAGGAGCAGAGGTGCTGACTCAGAGGCTTCTCTGCAGGGAGGCTGGCTTCAGAGGGCTGAGGAGGGGACTCTGCTTTTCTTGTTCTTGAAACTCACCAGGAATTTCATTTGCTCCGCTCTTCTGAAAGTCTCACCATGCTCTGGGTCCTCACTATCCTTTGTATGGACCATTACTCTCATGTCCCTTTGTGTCCCTTTGGTTATCAGGGTGTCTCCCCTCCAGGGACCTCCACCCTCATCACACCGTAAGGCCCTCAAGAGCAGGGACCTGTTCTCTTCTCTGTTGTCAGCACCCGGGACAGTCTGCCTGGAGGAGATGGGTAGGCAGTCAGGGTTTGTTGAATAAATAATTGAGTAAGGTGTCTCTCAGAGGCGTTATTAGGGCTCCACCTTTATTTTAGTAGTGTATATGGGTTTCATTGGTATTTGCATTTTTTTTAAAGATTTTATTTATTTATTTGACAGACAGAGATCACAAGTAGGCAGAGAGGCAGGCAGAGAGAGAGAGAGGAGGAAGCAGGCTCTCTGCGGAGCAGAGAGCCCAATGTGGGGCTCGATCCCAGGACCCTGGGATCATGACCTGAGCCGAAGGCAGAGGCTTTAACCCACTGAGCCACCCAGGCGCCCCTGGTATTTGCATTTTGCTAGTATTGGTCTTTGCACTGGTAGGAACAGCCTCAATGTTGATGGTTCAAGGTCTGATTAGGGAGCCCGGAGAGTAGCAGTGTAAAGAGAACCATGGTCACGAAGTGGTTCATCGTACTGAGCTGAGGTCATGGGGAAGGGTTGTGTTTTCTTTTTATTTATTTTTAATTTTTTAAAAGATTTTATTTACTTATTTGATGGACAGAGATCACAAGTAGGCAGAGAGGCAGGCAGAGAGAGAAAGAGAGAGAGGAGGAAGAAGGCTCCCTGCTGAGCAGAGAGCCTGATGCAGGGCTCCATCCCAGGACCCTGGGATCATGACCTGAGCTTAAGGCAGAGGCTTTAACCCACTGAGCCACCCAGGCACACCAGGGTTGTGTTTTCTGATAGCCTGTTCAAGACTTCAAAGAATTCAGGGGTTTTTCCTGTGGTGAATTAAATCCACCCTTCAACTTGACCAGTGACTCTTCTCTTTTATGAATTGCTGGTTTAGCTAAAGTTTGCGAAATCAAAGGAAAATCATTTGAAGTAAAAGCTGAAGGGCAAGGTTAACCCTACTCTTGGGCTCTGCATATAGCTCTTCGGAAAAACTTTTGAGGGGGGCTGATACTTGCACACTGGCTTGAAATAAAGGCCGCGTGTAGTAACCTTATGGTGTGTTTGGTTGTTGAAATTTAGGAAGCCAGAATATTTGGTCAGAAAAGCTCAACCTAGTCGTTTTTCAAACTGCGTCATTCCTCTGTACCATGGAAAGAAGAACGGCGAACATTCTTATGTGTCTTTCTCCAGCCCTGGAGCAGGGCTCCCCCCAAATCCTCTGGGTCTATGATCCCCCAAGTGGTGGCAGGTCTCTTGGCAGGGGCAGCTTGGAGGGAATGTTCCAACACCGATCATTTTGGAATGTGGGTTTAATCAACTGTGTGTCTAGAGCAGTCCTGTCTAATAGAAACAAAATAGAATCAAGCTACAAATGGGAACCACATATGCAATTAAAATTTGTCCAGGTGTTAACATTACACAAAGTAAAAAGAACAGGTGAAATTCATTTTATAGATATTTTTAGAATTTACCCCAATATATCCAAAGTATAATATCAGACTTTAGTAACAAAATGTAAGAGTTATCGAGATATTTTACATTTTTTTCATGCGGAATCTTTGAACTCCACTCAGTGTTTTACACTTAGCCATATTTCATGTATTCAGTAGTTCCACGTGGCTCATTGTTACCATGTTGGACTGCATGGTACCTAGTGTATTTGTGTATCTGGGAGGAAGATACCCCATTGTTCAGTATTATGAGATATGTGAGTAGGATTAAACTTCGATGAAAACTGAAGGTCATTTCTCCCATTGCTGCTAAATGTCTGTTGTCTTCCTGGAAATACATAAGGAAAAAATGCATATGCATGCATCTGTTGGAGAAACAGCAGTGGGTGATGGGAGGTCTAAAATTATTTCCTACCTAAATTCCAAGTGAAATGTTACTAATTATTCTTATCTGTTTAAGCATATTTTGAAGAGTAACATATAAAGAAAGACTGGGATGGGACGCCTGGGTGGTTCAGTCAGCTAAGCATCCAACTTTTGACTTTGGCTCAGGTCATGATCTCAGGGTCGTGAGATCGAACCCCGCATTGGGCTCTGATCAGGCAGAATGTAGGAATTTGTATAAAGAGGAAATTTAGAGGGGTTAGGGATTTTTTTAACTTCTCCTTTGTCCTTGGTTGATTGCTGACTTTTCGCCCTGGGTTCTGTATACTCACTGACTGCGTTTTTGTTTTGTTTTGTTTGCTGTCTGCCAGCCTCTGAACTCATTTCCCCTGTTTGAGGACACTCACCATTTGTGTCTTGGTGAGAGGGGAGGTTGGGTTCTGGGAGGCTGGAAGAAACTTATTTTCCCAAGATGCTTGCAGCCAGAGCCAAGACAGGAAGTGAAGTTAAACCACTTGGAAATTCCCACTGGGGGTTTTGAGTCTGGTGGGAGTGTGTTTTAATAGTCCCTCCAGCACTGGAGATGACCTCAGCTCCAGCCGGGAGTCAGGTGCTTGGTGCTGAGCAACCACGGGACCTGAGTGATTTGCAACCTGAGTGATTTGGCCATGCTGTCAGCGATGTTCTCAACACCTGGCCTCCCTCGGTTTCCCCCAGCTGCCAGAGCTTGTTTTGTGAGTCTTCCAATCAGTTCTCCCAACTCTGAACTCCTTCCAGGGCAGGTCCCTTCTCTGTTTGTTAATTGGAGTTAGGGGGTACTGTTGGAAGTCTAGAAATAAGCTTGTTGAGTTTGGGAGTTTTTTGGCTCACTCCTTATCATCCCATGGTACTTGGCACATAGTTTGGTGTTAGATTATTGGGTTGGTAAAGCAGGTTCTGCTTTTTACCAATGATCCTTTTTTTTTTTTTAATAAAATCCTACATTTTTTTTTTTTTTAAAGATTTTAGTTATTTATTTGACAGACCGAGATCACAAGTAGGCAGAGAGGCAGGCAGAGAGAGAGGGGGAAGCAGGCTCCTTGCTGAGCAGAGAGCCCAACCCGGGACTAGATCCCAGGACCCTGAGATCATGACCCGAGCTGAAGGCAGAGGCTCAACCACTGAGCCACCAAGGTGTCCCCCAATGATCCATTTTTTGATGAGAATAACATGGGATACATAAATGTTGACCGTAGTATGTGTGATTCGTAGAAGATTGACCTCCCCTTGGAGTAGCTTTGCTTAACTGTCAGCTGGATCATGCATTTCACAGGTGGATGACATTTAAGAATGAGTGTTGCCACCTCTGCTGGATGCCCTTGATCACAGCCACCCCAGGTCACTTGTAGAGAGGTCTCTGGTTTTCCCTGTTTGCATAACATTGCTGAATTTGCATCCAGAGAAAGAAACCACGTATTTGAAGATAAAGTTTATTTATCAAAATGATGCATGCTCATGATTTAAGTCAAAGAGTGCTGAAGTTGCTAACATAAAACTCTTCCCTTTGTGTCACTTTCCCTCCTGTCATTTCACACAGCCACTTCAGACTCCAGAGACCACCACTTCTCAGTGGTTCTTCTGTGCTTCTGTGTAAACCCTGTGTTTCTAAAGGTCATCACTTTCTGGCATTTCTTTGAATTTATTTTCATAGGTAGAGATTTTAACTTTCTTCCCTGTTGGGAGATAATTCTTCCTGGGTCTCCCATGTTTCTGCATATCTTGCAAGCAGAGGTACTAACTCCCTTTGTTTCAGAGTCTCTCCCCAAAGATATTTTTTATAGTGAGCAGCCTTGGAAGGTGAATACTTTGGAAAGTAGATACAGTATCTCCTTCAGAGCAGAGGGCAGGTTGGTTTGCCGCCTTGCAATGCAGAAATGATGTCTGGCTCTGGAGCAAAGAGTGGGCCTGCTTACTGCCCATGATGAGAGGCTCAGCTTCTCTCCGCTTGGGGTTGCTCTCCTGGAACACACAAAGAGCCCACTGGTGTGCAGGTACCACCAGGACCTCAGTGCATGGCCGGGGGGAGGGGGACCTGGGGAATCAAGGCAAATGTGTGGATTCCCTGTGGCTGCTCTTGCTGTGAGTAATAAATTGTCCTTTGTCTCCTGCCCTAAATCTCATGGCTAACTCTTATATGTTTATACTTTTGGCTATGGACAGATTGTCCCCAGAAGAGCTGAGTGGCATGCTATGGTTCTGTCTCCTTTTCTCTAGATCTTTTGGTGCTCCTCAAGTCTTTAATTGCCTCTTAAAAATATCCAGCTGATGACTTCAGCACCCCGTCAAGTCTTCCGTTCTCTCTAACCACTTGGTAATATGTAAAGAAGCGACTCGGGGCTACCGAGTCAGATGATCAGTTCTTCCTTTGTGCTGGAGACTAACCTCTGGGAGAAACAACTGTCCTGTTCCAGTAGGTACTGAGTCTGCCCTGTACAGATGCTTTTGCTGAACCAGATGGCAGACTCCCAACCCCCATGCACAACCTCTTTCTCTGTTCTTCCATCCTCTTTAGAGACTGGAGAAGGTACATCTTCTCTTCCTCTAGCTTTCCTTGCCATTGGGGGTGGCTGTGCAAAACTTCTGGCACATGAAACAAGGGCAGAGGTTTGTCAGACTGGTGCTGGGTTCAGGGAAAGTTTGTGCTTTTCTGAGAATGAAGGAAAAAAAAAAAAAGGAAGGACACAGATCGTATTCCTTTTCTACTGGCTTGAATGTGGGCACGATACCTGGCAGCCATTTCTGTGATCAGGAGTGATGGGTACACAGCACGGTAGAGTCATGTGCTCAAGCTAGTCTTGAGCACATGTGCCTAAAGCTGGTCTTGCTCTAGACTTTTTCTTTTTGTTCCATGAGTCAGTATGCGTCCTTTTTGCTTCAGCCAGTTCGATGTGGATTTTCCATCTCTTGTACTGAAAATGTCCGAATGAATGTCAAACCTATCTGCCATCCTTGAATAGGTAATGAAGAGCCATGATCGTGTTCAAGACTCTCTAAGGTGGTGGTTTCAGAAACCGAGTTTAATATGTGATTGATTTGTAGACAGGAAATCCCGTCCTTGTTTTGACTGTATTGCTTTCTACATAATCCTTTCATAATAGTTTTATAGTGATTGCATGAAATACTGATGGAGACTGGAGGCTTGTAGAGGCTGTGGTAGGGAGAGCCCCCGATCTCATTAAGCTCCTGCTGAACTTTATAATGTCTTTTCTGGGAAACTCCTTACTTTATAACTCATATAGGTATGTTATCATGTTATAACATGATATCAAATGCTGCCTTATTATTCATAAATCATTCATTTCTTTTTTTTAAGATTTTATTTATCTATCTTATTTGACAGAGATCACAAGTAGGCAGAGAGTCAGGCAGAGAGAGGTAGGGCGGGGGGGAAGCAGGTTCCCCGCTGAGCAGAGAGCCGGATGGGATGTGGGGCTCAATCCCAGGACCCTGAGATTATGACCTGAGCCGAATGCAGAGGCTTAACCCACTGAGCCAACCAGACGCCCCATAAATCATTTCTATAATTTGATGTTCTTAGCATTCTGAATTGGTCTTTTTAGCACAGACCAAATTGTTTCCCTCCAAATTGCTCATGATAAAAACTTAGTTACTGATTGGGTTGCTGATCTGTTGTTTTCTACCTTCTACACAAAAATTCTTATGTTACTCAGGATGTAACACATCCTTTGATGACTTGTGTAGAGGGAGAAAGTCCTAAGTACTGGGGTGATGGTGGAATTTTAGGGCAGTTAAATGTGAATTTTGGAAACCGTTATTTTTGAGTATCAGACATCTCTAAGATGTGATAACTGATTGCAGGAGCTGGTTTAGCTAGGATCTTTAAACCGAATACCGTTTTTGACCCCTGGCTGGACATACCTTCAGCCAACTCAGCATGGAAGGGAAGGTGTGGAGAAGCAGGTATGGTTTTATTTTAGTTATAACGCCAGGGTGGTGAGGACATGAAGGCTGACAGGCTGGAGGATGTGGAAATTGTCGGAGTGCCTTGTTTTGTGTGGACTTCTTGGGATCTGATTGATTCTGTTCTTACGGCGTCTCTCTGTTGTAGGGTTCTATCTGTTCTTGTGCCCTTTCACTTGGTACCCCGGAGTCCAGCATCACCAGCTGATGGATCTGCCCTTAGGAGTTTCCTCAGGAGAAACCCCCTCCCTTGTCCCTGGCCTTGGGAGACTCTTCCTAGAGTCTCGTGGCCCTGTCTGAGCCTTTGCTCATGCTCATAGTCAGAATTACTTCTGTTTCCCCAAACTCATGCTCTGAGAGCACTGCTCTGTAGGGTTTTAGTGGGTGCTTGTGGGTGGTAGGTGATATGCCTGTAATCCTCATGAGAGAAGCCCCTTAATGGTAGGATCTATGTTGACCACTTATTTCAATGACTAGTTGGTAGAAGTTACTCAGTTCAACATTTGCTAAGTGTGTGAATGAGTAGGGTGGTGTATAGCTTAAGGCGAAGACCAAGTACCACTTGTTCTCTCTGTGGCCTTGGACAATTTTGGAACCTTCCAGTAGGTCTTGCTTTGCTCACCTGTAAAGGGAGAATAATAGTACTTACCCCAGGCTTGTGGCGAGCACTGGGCCCAACGTATGCCAGTGCTTAGGTGGTTATAGCACAAATACGTGGTAGCAGTTATTATCAGTCACTGATCATAAGTGGCCAGTTTTGCTGCTTTGAATTTACCATGAGGTTAAATGTACCTTTTAGAGACCAGTAGAAACTGAGGGCATAGTGTTAAAAAAACGTGTTTGTCCTGTGTTTCCTGTTGTGAGATGCTTAGTGATGACACATCAAGTTTAGGGAGTTGCTGGAGCAAGTCACTCTAGTGCCCTCATTGTCCTTTACCTGTCGCTGGCCATATCTGTTTTCACAGCAAAATCCGATAAACTCCCCCTGCCCTCCCCAACCACACATGTCTGCCAAACACCTGCCTTGAAGCAGGTGCTGTGTTGGGGGCTCAGGAATCATGAAGACCTGCAGCCTGCCGTTCAGCTTGCCTAGAAGGGCGTACCACAGATTGAATGGATAGAGCTGCAGAACCTTTAACACTCGGAAATATAGTTTGCTGTATCAAGTGGTTCAGACTTTGTAATCACTGTGTTTACTCTGTCAGAAAAGTTGTTCTCATTGTTGATAGTTTAACAGATGCCCTTGGTTTTAAATGAAGTAGTTGCGGGCCGGGCAGGGGTGGGGGGAGTGCATAGAAAGAGTACAAAACAGGAAGTCAGGAGGCTAGGGGGCCCCAGCCCTGGGACTCTGGAAACCTCTGTAGCTCCTGGAGCCTTGGCTTCCATATTCTTTTTTAAGGTTTGAGAGTGAAGGTCTCTCTCCGGTATCCTCCAGCAGTGGTTCTGAGGATTGGGGCCCATTTCTCATGGATTTTACTTTCCATAGGCCTCTTATAAAGGGATGGATTCAATTTGCCTTGGTTTCCTGTGGATGATGAGGAGGCACAAAATGCTCATGAGACATGGTTTTGACCCTCCTGAGTAAGCCAGGCATGATATGGTGCATGCCCTTGGCCTCCACAGATGTAAAAAGAAGTTTCTATCTTTTGCGAAGTGATAAAGGAAAGGGAATAAATTTTCAGGAAAGTCCCCTCTCCCCAGCCTTTCTCAACTTCTGTTGTGCAAGAGAAGTAAGCCTGAGTGCCCTAGAGTGTTGTATGCAAGGAATTCCCTTCTGTTCCCTGTGTCTAGAACTGTAGTAGCCACACACTGTGAATGAGAGAACCGAGAAAATGGACACCAATCATTTTCCGTGGTCTGTGGCTCACATAAGTCTCCTAGTTGCAAAGGCTTACAAGGCTAAGTGGTATCCTTTGAATTAATTGCATGCATTCTGCATTTTTTTCCCTCAGATATCTCTTAAATAGGTACTTGATGGAGTAAAGTTGTTTGCCATGTATAATGTATGTCCCCCTTCTCAAACCATTAGTTTTTAAAAGTTTCATTTATATCTGAGTTCCAAGTTTACACTTAAGAAAATATGCCTACTCTGAGAGTACTTTTGGACATAGGAAAACTCAACTGGTCACATTAAGACCATCAGGATCTTTTTTGTTTCTAGAGAAAAAAGGTGCTTATTGGTGACCTGTCCATCAGGGCCTGTCCATTCGGCAGGCCCTGATGGAAGTTTCTGTGGGCCAGACACCAGGGTTGTTGTCCTGGGGCAGGCAGGAAGGGATGATGTATAAACCGAGGGTACTGTGTGTTGTCTGGTGCTCTTCTGGGGGGAGGCAGGATGCCTGAGCCCAGATGAGGAAGCTGAACAGTGGGCTTTCCAGATGGGCTTTTCTGTTCGTGTGTGTGTGTGTGTGTGTGTGTGTGTATAGACAGGCTGAGTTCCTCAGAAGCCTGATGCCTTTGGGGAATGGCAGGAGGTTGGATCAGTTTGGCAAGGGCACAAGGTGGAATATATGCCAGAGGAGCTCTGAGAAGCTCGGGGGAGGAGCCTGGGGAAAGGGACTCGGGGGCCTCCCGCCTGGCGTGGAGCTGAGGCTCTGTCTGGCATGGAGCAGGGGCGGCAGAGGAGGGGAGTGGAGAGCATGGCATGACCCCGTGTGCAGTGTGCGAGTCAGAGATGGCCGCTGCGTGTGGTGAGGAGTAGGGCATTCTGCTGGCAGGCTGCTGCGAAAGGCGGACTCTACTGTGAGTCCCCTGGGGACAAGAGGAGGATTGAGGAAATTCCATTCGCTGTCAAGGTGCCCTTAAACTGCTCCAGTGTCTCAAGCAGATGACTGAAGTGGTGATTGAGCTGAGAGAAGGTGTGCTTTTAACTGTTCTCTTGCCATCCCAGATGATCAAAGACGCCTTGTTTCACTGTTTTTCATTCCAGTTGCCCACAGTGGTTGTAGCGGTAATAAAGATAAAGGGACTCTTGTTTGAGCACCTACTGTGTGCTGGGTGATCATCCGAGCCCTCCTTATGTTTCTCTGTGATTCTCACAACAACTGTAAAGAAATGCAAGCATGGAGAGGTTAACAGCACTGTAGCTCACATGTGGTGGCTTGGGTTCAAACCCCAGCCCTCTGGCTCCAGGGCGGTGGTCATCCATGCACCAGGGAGAAGCTCTGCCTTCCTGAAGAAGCCTTTTCTGCGTCTCTGAGCTGGGACAGCAGAGCCAGGGAGGCCCTCCCCACCCTTGCAAATGGAGGGGAAGGAGGTAACTGCCCAGCATACAGGTCTTCGGTCACAGAGCTGATAGGAAGCTGCGGCTGTGATCTGATTCCTAACCAGCATTTGGGAATACAGTGCTAGAAGGGAATGATCAGTTTTGGTAATTTAGTTGATGAGAAAGTGAAAGATTGGTGGGAGGTGGATGTTTGGCTAAATTTGACCAGTGACTTTTAAAGGCTAGTTGGGTTTCTTCTTGGTGTATGAAATCCTTCTTTGGTTTAGTCTTTTTATTTAATCCTTTCATGTATCCCTTGAGGATAAACATCTCTTTAAGATGAGGACTCAGTGAAAAAAACAACAGGAGTGAATTATTTAGAAAATGATTAAAAATTCTTTTAAGGCCTTTCTTTTTCTTTCTTTCTTTTTTTTTTTTTTTAATAATTTTTAAAAATATTAAGACAGAGAGAGAGAGCATGAGCAGGGAGGGCAGAGGGAGAGGGAGAAACAGGCTTCCTTCTGAGCAGGGAGCCCGATGTGGGGCTCGATCCCAGGACGCTGGGATCATGACCTGAGCCGAAGGCAGACACTTAACCATCTGAGCCACCCAGGTGCCCCTTCTTCTTCTTTTTTTTTTAAGTAGGCTCCATGTCTCGTGGGGAGTACAACACAGGACCCAAATTCATGACTCTGAGATCAAGACCTGAGCTGAGATCAAGAGTCGAATGTTTAACCCTGAGCCACCCAGGTACCCCTTTAAGTCCTCATTTTAAGTATTTCAATCCAAAAAGTTCCATAGAAAAACTGATTTCCTCATGAAACTCTTTATGAGGTTAAGAGACTTCTTACCAGTTTAGAAATGTTCCTCAGCAATGTCCCTTTTCTAACCATTGTGCCCTAGGGCACAGAGCCATATAACCTGAGGGATTTCCTGCAGTCACTTTGTGGTTTGTTCTTTGTTATTGCTTTGTATTTTTGTAGGAACTGGTGATAAAGGAGAAGTTACAATAGGCTCATTCTGGCAGGAATAGGGAGGAGTTGTTAGAGGAGCAGAAAGCAGATGTGGTTAAAGAAGGTCCTGAGGGACAAGGTCTGTGAGTGTGATATGGGCCAACCCCTCGCTGCGAATGAGCCAGTTGTGGGGGGATGGTGGGAGCTGGGGGCCAGCATCCCAGAGTTAGGAAGCCTGTTCCTAGCCGGGGCACCCCTTACCGGGTCTGCAGCCTCGTGCCGTGCACGGTGTCTCTTGGAGCCCCTTTGGTTGTTTGTAGAACGGGGATAGTGATACTCAAGATAGGTTCTTTCCAAGATCAGTGTGTGAATCCAATCAAATGCTTTTGAAAGCCCTGGTAAGTTCTGTAATCAGTTTCTATGTCTTCCCCTTGTGCTCTTCCTTCCAGCCCAGAGTACTTCTGTGGCTCACTCTCCTACGGGGGTGAGATTGTTCTTCCCAAATGTGAATCCTCACAGGGCCAGGCAGGCGTGACGCTGAGTGAAGTGGGTGGCGTGGCTGGTAGCGCATGCTGGCCACCTACTTGGAATGGCAGTCTTCCCCTGAGTGATGAAAACCTCTGCTAATGTTACGATACGTGGCCTAAAATGAGTGGATTTGCCTTAAAAGCCGATGGAACGAATGAATGCGGGTAGGCAAGCGTGTATAGTCTTTCACACAGTATATATGAGTCAGGAGGCTGGTGGTTGGCGGGTACCTACCAGAATGGCTGGTTGTTAAAATAGCTGAGTGGCTTGGTAATTAGTCAACTGCCCAAGACCCCTGCCCCCACCTTACATCCACCCCGCACTCCTTATATCCTCTGGTTGTACTCACTAGCCAGCTGCCGAAAGGGCTAATGCCTGGTGTGGGCCTCTGGGACCTCCCCATCCAGGGGCAGATGCTGTCCCTTATGGCTGATAGGGGCCCGAGCTCTCCCAGCTGTTAAATATGCTGATCGTGACCTCTGTGTACAAATCCATTATTTTCGTGTACGTAGATGGCTCTTGAACGGATATTTTCCTCAGTAAAAGACGGCAGCAGTGCTGGGGAAGCAACAGCTCACCAATACAGTATCCACGTGAAAATGTGGCAGATCTACCTGAAGTTAGAGCACAACAAAACGGCTCAATAAAAAATCATTTTGAAGCAATTAAAACCCAATAACTTGAAAGGATTAATTTATTCAGCAGACATTTATTGATCACCTGCTTTGTGCTTGGAAAAATAATAACTTACCCAAAACTGTTACCATGGGGATTGCCTGGTGTGATCATGCCAGGGGCCATGGTTGCTCTCGTTACCTGCAGCCCAGCACACCTACCACAATGCTGGCCTGACAGGTTCCTGGATGGGAAAGAGCTGCCCCGTGTGATACGGCTTGTGCGTAGCAAAGGCTGGGTTTGAACCCAGGCCTGAAGGTTCCAGACCTGCTGCTCTAACCTCCTCGATACCCTTTTAGCCTCTCTCCTGCTAGGTGACAGGAAGGAAAGTCTGATAAGATAGAGAGGCTCACAGCCTTCCCCATGGGATCTCATGCTAGTGAGGAGGTTGGGGATGTAGAAGTGAATAGTCCCCACATGCCACCTTACATACAAAAAGGCTCTCCTCCCTTTGTTTTTTCCTTCTGGAACCATTTGTAGCCCATAAATCTGAGAAGGTAGTCAGACCAACACATTCATGTGCTGATAGGGGGTGGGCATGTCTTTTGCACTGTTTTGACCTTGAGCCTCAACTGACCTGTCCCTGAATTCTAGAGCATTGAGAGTCCTCCCTGCCCAGCTGTAGCCACTGGACGTGAAACGTAAGAGCTCCTCAGAACCTCTACCAGCTCTCTTTACCTGTGGGCATTGGTTAGTGGACCCAGGGATGTCACAGACGTGTTAAAAGTGATTTTAAATAGCTCATTGCAGTTGTACAAAATGTGCATTCTGGACCTGAAACAGTAGAATCTGTTAGTTAGGATTAGTTTGCTTCCCTGGGACAGAGAGAAACCCTGACAGAGAGGATGTGTACTGCAGGTCGAGCTGGGGCAGCAGGCCCTCCCTCCTTTGCTGCATCTGGTTGCAGGTGAGTTTCCCAGAAGGTGGAGGAACTTTTCGCGGCCAGACCACTCTCCTTGCTGTCAATGTATACACGGCCAAGAGTGACCACGTTCATTCAGCCCCATATGTTCAGGGATCTTGAAAAAACAGCTGTCTGTGACATTATGAGTGGGTAAACAGATAAAATTAATTCATGAAATCTTATTGCAAAATAATATAAAGGTAGCACATCAAAATCTTCATTGCAAAATAATTTATAACTTATTGCAAAATAATTTATAACTTATTGCAAAATATTTATTGCAAAATAATAGTTATAAAATGAACATATCATCATTTTGGAAAAACGTAGAAAATAATCTTCCATTCTCTCATATCCCTGGGATAGTCATTTTAATATTTTTGGTTCATCCCTACAACTTTCTTAATCCATTTTAAGAAACCTAGATGTGGTCGTGTTATAAATACAGTTTTATATTCTGGTTTTGGGTGGCTTTCTATAAAAGGACTTTTCAGAGATTGAAACTCTCTCTCTTCCCTCCACATGTAAACTTTGTCCTTTGCCTACAGTAGTAATAAATGGGAAAGTTTAAACAAACAAACAAACAAACAAAGTACTGAAAGCCGGTGGCTTGTTTCAAAAGGCACCTTTATCTTCTGTCTCCCCAGGCCTTTTCCTGCAGATTTGGCAGCAAGCTTTTTTGCCTGTAGTATTTCTCTTACAAGGAGGGGCATTTTGTTCTGAGGAGGGGCGGGGCAATATCAGCCCCTATCACTTGGGAGGCACCTTTAAAAATAGCTCCATGAGGCTGTCCAGACGGGCCACACCCTGCCCCTGCAACCTGTGTCCAGAAGTGAGGCTCCTGGAACATCTTCAAAGCCATCCTTCTCTCTGCAAGGTCAAAGTCACAGTGTTTGTGGGAGGCAGATGGAAGAACAAGGTCATCAGAAGCTGGCCTGCTTTGATTTTCGGAGCATCACCAATTACCCTAATAGGATATAGACCTTTTAATGATACTTGACGTCTCTTTGTCCTAGGCACCTCTGTCTGCTTAAAATACCTTCTTCCCAGAATTGTAAAGGACCAATTGCTGACCGACACATGAATGTGTCACATTCTCTTGGATTTTTTCTTACCCTATTTATGATGTTTTACCAGTTGGTCCTATAAGGTAACAATTAAGATTGTGATTTTTTTTTTCCTTACCACTGCCTTATACAGCACTAATTTAGTATGGTCTGTTCATCTCAAATATATATATGATATTTTACAATCCCATGTAGTTGAAATATCCAGAATAGGCAAACGTATGGAGTCAGAAGGTGGAATTAATGGCTGCCTTTGGCTGGGGGTGTTGGCAGAAACATTGACTCTCAAAGGTAAAGAGTTTCTTTTGGGGGTGATGGAAATGTCCTCAAATTAAACATGGTACACTTTTGAATATACTAAAAGCTACTGTACACTTTAACTCTGTGAATTATGCTGTGTAAATTATGTCTCAAACTGAAAAAAATATGAATTATGTATGTCCTCTGCAGTGCTAAACAATGCAGTTAATACATAACCCTTTGTCCCTTAAAGAGACAATTCCTCCTACATAAGGATGAGTGGAGATTTAGGCATCTGGATGTGAGATGTTTATTTTTTTATCTTTTCCAAGCATGGGGAGAGAGCTACTCAGTGGCGTTTGCGGGCTCGTGAAAGCCAATTGTTCAGTTTTCAGGATTTTTATAACTGGTGTCGTCAGGTTGTTAGCTTGAAATCTGCAGTGGTGGGTGTGTTTACACCATGGAAATTGGTACGAGCTGCAAGTCAGGTCCTTTTATGTTCCCTGAGAGCCATTTAAACATTTTCCATATTCCCACAGACTGCTCCATTGTACCCTGCACCAAAGAAGGTCAGCTTTCCTCCTGGCTGTTGGATTAAGAGCTGGATTGGAGAGAATTGTCTTGATAGAGGGCAGGGCGTCAGGAGGATTGAGTCTGGGGAACACTGCTGGCTCTCACATTCCTTCTCTCAGAAAGCATCTGACTGATTTGGGGGTGAACCTGAGGGTTTTCTCTGTTTTGGGAGCCGTGCTCTGTGGACTGTCTCCTGTTCAGCAGTGATTGTGTTGGCATGGTCTTTTTGCTTTCGAGAAAGAAGAGAGTGGGATTCCCAGATCCTGAGAGCAGATTTGTAAATCAGTGTCGTTCTCTCCCTTAGAGGCTTGCCCTACCTATTGTGAGCTCCTGGTGAAATTTGCAACTGTAACTTGTGAAGCTAAGGCACAGAATCCACTTTCCTTCTTATTCATCTTCTTTAATTAATTCAATCTGATTTAGGCTTAGATACCTAAAAGTCATTTTTTTTTCCAGACAGGAAATATCTGAATTATTCATATCCTTCCCATTATGAACTGTGCATATCGGTCCCTTGAGAAACCAGTGTGATATATCTTAGCGCTGTTCCCATGTGTTTGTCAACAGCTCTCAGTGAGGTTCGTAATTAGACAGCCAGCCACACTGGAAACTGCAAATAATAGAAGGTTTGGGAAAACCTCAGGTGATATAAGCGGCTAAAATATAAACCCAGATAGAATTCTCTTCATGCCTACATGGTTCAGATTTCTCTCAATAGTTATTATTTTTTTATTAAGAAGAGTAGCAGGATGACGTGTTCCATAAATTTTACTAATACTGGATGACTTTTTTCTTTGTGCAATGATCAAAATGAAATTTTGACAGGAAATTTTTCTGAGAATGAGTCTTTTCTTCAGATGGGGATGTATTAATATGTTTCTTCTTGATAGTACAAAATATAAAATACAGTTAGCACATGGAAGAACGTAAAAGTTGTTGCTTACTCCTGTCCTCAGAGATGAGCAAGAGATTCTTTTGAAAGAATTGGGATGATCCTTCCCCGTAATGTAACGTATTGAGTGAAAAAGGCAGATTAGAGAACATTGTACACAGTAGGCTGTGATTGATGTGCAGAAAGTATACCCCCAAATAGGGAAGAATTTCTACCCTTGACAAAAGGGTAAGCGCAGGCACATGTGCTCCCACGTGCACACACGCATATTAATGAGCAAAGGAGAAACAGCCACCATTTCCTTTCGGATAGGTGTGAGGCACTTCGTTGTACATCTGGACCATAATACATGTAACCAGACTCCTACGGATGGAATCTGAGAATACAAGAGTTTTAGAATTCTAAAGTGATGTAACGAGAAAATACAGCCACATAAGTTTGTATGCTAATTTGTATTGGTTTCCTATTGCTGCTGTAACAAATGACCACAAATGCAGTGGCTTAGGAATATGAAGTTATGGTCGTACATTTATGGAGGTCAGAGGTCCAAAATTGGTCTCAGGGGGCTAAAATCAAGCTGTCGGCAGGACTGTGTTGCTCCTGGTGACCCCTGGGGAGAACGTTTTCTTGCCTTTTGCAGTTTCTAACAGCTGCCTGTATTTTTGGCTTGGGGCTTCCCACCAAGCCTACAGTCCCATCACTGTGATCTGCCTGCTTTGTCACATCCCTTTCTGTGACTCTCCAACCTCCCTGTTTCCCTTGTAAGGACTCCTGTGATGAGCCTGGGCCCGACTCTGTTACCCAGGATAATCTCCCCATTTGAAGACCCTTAATTGAGCTGCATTGACTAGATCCCATCTGCCAGTAAGACAATATCTTCACAGGTTCTGAGGGTTAGGGCATGGCCATCTTTGGGGGGCATGAGACTTTGGACCACACAATTGAAAACAAACTGCTTTATTTTCTTTCACCCATTTCCATGTTCACCCTCTGGGTCCTGGGGATACAGAAATGAATGGTGCAGTTTTATTATTTTTATTTTTTTATTTTGTTTTTCAGTGGGTTTCAGAGCTTTGAAAGGAAAAGGGGCCTCATGAAAGAATGTGGGGGTATTGGAGGGTCACTTGACTATAACAGGGCAAAAAAAGAGGTAGAAAGGAAGGTGGTGGGTAATTGGAGGCAGACCAGCATGTGCTTGTGTGGGCTTGTGGGGGCAATTTCCTATGGAGAGGGTCCATGAGTTTTATCAGATTTGCAGTGGTAGGGGTGAAGGGGGCGCCTGGGTGGCTTTCGGCTCAGGTCATGATCCCAGGGTCCTCAGATCAAGCCTCGGATCAAGCCTCACATCGGGCTTCCTGCTCAGTGGGGAGTCTTCTCCCTCTCCTTCTGCCTCTCCCCCTACTTGTGCTCTCTGTCTCTATCTCTGTATCTCTGTCAAATGAATAAATTAAAAAAAAATCTGTAAAAAAAAAGTTTGCACTAGTCACACAGCTAGTGCGGGATGGAGCTAGGCTTTGAACACAGACAGTGAGTGTGACTGCTAAAATTCAATGCCACCGCTGTGGAGAATGCGACCTCAAAGGACTTGATGTAGAGGAATGATGAGATTCAGTTTGCACCTTGGAAAACCAGCCTTGGGTGGAGTTTGGGATCCACAGGAAGAGGCAGAGACACGCTTGGGAGATTTCCTCCAGTAGAGCTGGTGTTGGACAGGTGACGAAACAGTGGTACTGGTCTATGGGAGATGAGGGAGGTTGGACTGACAGGACTTGAATGGCATTGATTGAGGAGGCTGGAGTACAATTTGCCAGAGTTCTGGATGAATGAAGGTCTTAGGGAATAAAGGATGACAATCAGGTGTACAGGTAGGTCATTGTGAGTGGGAGGGAGATGTGTATATTTGCATCATATGAGCTACAGGACATTCACATGAAGGGAAGTAGTGTACATTATATAGGCATAGAGAATTTTAGAATATAGAGATATAGCTATTCCTGAGCTATATTTCTGTATTTTAAATTCTTCCTACCTGATACCTACCACTCTATCCCTTGACAGTAGCACTAAACCTTGAAAATGAGCAGGACCTAAGTTAGGAGCTTTTTGGAGACAGTAGCAATGGCTAATATGAGTTTTGCGTACTTTTGTAATTGACTAGGTCCTGTTCACAAACCAAATCTCATTTTATCCTTAAACCAGTCGTGTGAGGGGTGGTGCTGGGTGACCTGTAACTGACATGTGAAGATCATGATAATAAAATAATTTTGTTTGTAGATAATATATATTGAGCATTTACCATGCCAAATCAGGTTCTGAGCACTTTATTAACTTAAAATTCATCCTCATGATAGCCCTATAAGATTGTTTATTACCCCATTGTGCAGATGAGGCAGGCAGGGTCCAGAGACGTTGAGTAACTTGCCCTAAGTCACACAGCTAGTGCGGGATGGAGCTAGGCTTTGAACACAGACAGTGAGTGTGACTGCTAAAGCCTCTGTGAGGCCTATCAATGATGGGCCTCAGCCTGTATTCATGATGATCAGCCCACTTCCTGTGCCCCTCCCACTCTGCTGTGCTGTTTCTCCAAGAAGGTATGAGTTAAGTGGGCTCTGTGGGGGAGGGTAGCAATAACCTTTCTGTCTGAGAGCCAGTGCTGGGAAGAAAAGAACTCCAGGAGAGGGTGGGAGGGCAGCATCAACAAGCAGCAGAGAGCAGTGTCATCCCTGGGGTCTGCAGAATGAGGGAGAGGTTCTCGGTCTCCATCTGTGGGCAGACAAGTTGATTTGGGGCTTTAGCCCAGAGAAGTCAGTGTTCCTGTGTACAGGCTGGAGAGAGATGTCAGGCACAAGGGAGGGAGTACAGCTCCTTGGGCATCTGTGACTGGATCCAAAATAGTTTTTGGAAGGAGTAGTGATAGATCCTAGGACCAGGAGTTGGGGAGGAGTGGGTCTCCTCGCTGATGGAGCTACTTGGGCTGGCCTCAGAGGTTGTCTGTGCTCTTGGGAATCAACTTCATTGTACCTCTGGCTCTGTTGTGTTTAGTGAAGCTTCTGAAAAGCAGGTCGGACTTGCAGCCTTTGGGAACCTGGGTGCTGTGGGTCTGATGCCAGTCTTTGCATTATTTGCTATTAGTCTTTGTTGTGGGCTCACAAACTGCTGGTGAGGAAAGACAGGGACACCATCCCAGTCAAAGCACTGCACGCACGGCCTGAGGGGAAGACAGAAATCCTCCCCAGAGGGAAGCCTTTGCCAACAGTGTGGTGTGCAGGGGGCAGGCAGGCCTTTCACAGGACGAGGCCCTGAGCTCCTAGATTGGTGTCCCAATACACCATCTATTAAGAGGAAGGGACCAGTGCTGGAAAGAAAAGACATGAACCAGAATCTCACAGACAGATATTTTGTTTATGCAAGCACTTAGGTGGTATTGATTTCAAAGTCCTTTAAAATCGGGGACTTTAATGTCAAGTAATTGACTCTTTATGGAAAGGTTTCCAATTACAAATAGGGAGCAGGTGATCTCACATTCCAGCCAAACTCAGTTAAAAGGGCTTTGGTTTTTCTGAAATGGAAGCTCCCCACTCCCATGACACACTCCTTTCTCTTCTTCCCAGCTCCTTTTAATAATAAGCCTTTCTTTCCCTTACATATTATTTGTGGCTGTAGCCCACAGTCATTGGATTCCAGTAACTGTAGCCAATTCAGTGAATGCCACCAATCCTGTTTTGTTTTTCTCTATTAATAAGTGAGCCTTGGTTTTTAGAGGCCTGCTCCATTGGTGTGGTGTGATGGGAGAAATGGGGGGAAGGGTGGTATTGGGAAAGAATATCCAAGAGGGAGTGGGGAGGTCCAAATTTTGCCTGACTCTGTTCCACCCCCTCCTTAACCCCCCACTCCCCCACCCTCCAGGTCTACCTTTGGGAAGCACGGGAGGGTCATACACTTCTAGCCATGGGGATTGCCTAACTCCTGTTTGAGATGCTTCAAGGTCTCTCAAGTAACCTTGAAAGAGGTATTGTGAAATTCTCAACATGTTGAAGTAAAAATTTAAACTCTTCTTTGTGAAAACAAAAGTGCCATTTATTCTACTAGGAGATGGAGTTGTGAAATTAAACACTGACAGGATGTTCTAAACCTACAACAGAGGTGGGAAATTGCTATCTTGGGAAATGGGGCCATGTCTTCTAAAGAGCCTGTGTTCCAGTCATTGCGGCTACATGGAATCCTAGTGGCTTAAAAACAATTACCTCCTCATCTCAAGGTTCCTGTGGTCATGAGTTGGGGGAGCAGCTCAGTTGGGTGGTTCTAGCCACTTGGTGAGGTTGCAGTCAGAGAATGGCTAGGGCTCAGATCTTACTAAAGCCTTCCTTACTCCCATGGCGAAGTCCTGGTTAGGGAGCCCTTGAACAGCAGGGGGCTAAACAGTTGGTGCTCCTTGAACATCTCTTTCCATGCCTACATCCCCTGTGCATGTCTTCTCTCTAGCATGGTGACTTCTGGGTCACCAGACTTCTCTGTTGGCTCAAGGCTCTGGAGCCATGTGTCCCAGGAGAGAACCAGGTGGAAGCTGATTTGCTTTGTATGACCTTGCTTTGCTTCAGAAGTTGACCATGCATCACTTTTGCATTCCGTTGGTCAAAGAAGTTAGAAAGATCTGCTTGCTTCAAGGGACAGAATACAGACCTACCTCTCAATGACAAGTGTTACTGTTACATTGTGAGATGCACACAGGGAATGGGAAAGAGACTGGTGTAGCCATCTTTGGAAAATACCATTTGCCACACCCTTGGACAGGAAATTTCACTGGAAGCTGACTTACTAAAGCTGATGAGCTTTGGGACAGTAGCGTTAGAATATCTTCTTGGGTTGCCTGGGTGGCTCAGTTGGTTGAGTGACTGCCTTCGGCTCAGGTCATGATCCCGGACTTCCAGGATCGAGTCCCGCATGGGGCTCCCAGCTCCTTGGGGAGTCTGCTTCTCCCTCTGGCCTTCTCCTCTGTCATGCTCTCTCTCACTCATTTTCTCTCAAATAAATAAATAAAGTCTTAAAAAAAAAAAAGAATATCTTCTTTAGTCTCTTTCTTGCCTTTGGAGGTGTTCAGAATTGAGAGGAAAAAAAAAAAAAAAGGACCTGGAGAGGGACAGAGCTTCTGCTTCTTGACTCTTCTTTTCCATGTGATTGGAGGACAGAAGTGGACCTTGAAAGCCTCCACTGGCCATTGAGCAAGGAAGGGAAGACTTTGCAAAGGGAAGAAGCAGCTCAGGAACACAAAAGGGGTTAGTATTAGCTCTAGGATCCTTACAGTGCCAGTGTATCCTGGAAGAGATCAAAAGATATTTCATTCACTGCCCCCATCCTGTTCTTCAGAAGTGAGGGGCAGTAGCCTGAGGCTCTGCCCTCACAGGATCCTGCTGTGGTTAGCGAGTGGCCACGGGGGCCCTCGCCTCTTGTTTGATTCCCTTCTTGGTCATTGTGTCTTTCATGTAGCACACTGGAGGCTGTGAGCTAGTGAGTTTCTTGGTGTAAGAGTTTCTTTAGGAAATGTTGTGGTTTAGTGACTGAAGTGGAGCCGTGACTGACTACAGGTGGTTGACGTCGGCCCTCCCAGTGTGAAACAGACATGGACTCATCCTGCCTGTTTCAGGAAAATGATGGATACACTTAACCCCCCTTGTAGATTATTTTGTGGTTGGCGTCTTAGGGGATCAGTCATTTCTTAAAAATAAATGACCTGTGTGCTTACCATGTATAGGCCCACATGATGGTGTGATGAGGAGAAAGGGCTCCAAAAGGCCTATTTTTTCTTTTCCTTTCTTATCTTTTCTTTTTTCTTATTTTTTACAACTTCTGTGTTCTTTAAACCTAGTGAAAGAGAAATCAGAAATGGACTCTGTGTCCACCTCTCCCCACATAGGTGAGCACCTGCTATCTGGATTTTGGGGACTTGAATTTAGGGACTGAGTATTGGGAAGAATGTTCATGCCAGTGAGCAAGAGATGGGATTCAGTAGGCCCCATCCCCACATTCTCTTTCCCTCTGAGTTACCTGGGTGCGAGGCCGATGTGTCCAGTAATGAAGGCGGACGGCAGCCCTGGGCTTGTTCCAGGAGAGTGTTGTAGGCTGACCAGGAATGGATGGTACTGTGGCTTGCCTTGTAGTTTTTTTTTTTTTTTTAAGATTTTTTATTTATTTATTTTTTTTTAATTTGACAGATCACAAGTAGGCAGAGAGGCAGGCAGAGAGAGACAGGAGGCAGGCTCCCTGCTGAGCAGAGAGCCCGATGCGGGACTCGATCCCAGGACCCTGAGATCATGACTTGAGCCGAAGTTGCCTTGTAGTTTTGATGGGCTATTCTTTCGGGCTCAGGGTTTTCATTTTTCGTCCTTCCTAGTTTTGTTTCTCCTTCCAGTTGCTACTTTTGGGCCATTTCTTTCTTTGGCTGTGGAATTTTGGTTCCTTTTCCTCTCGGAGTCTCTCAACCTCATCAGTTTTACAGATAGAGCCATTGAGGCCCGGCATTCCTGGATCCACAACCTAGGCCTCCCAGCAGTGGGTCCAGAGCTTTGTCCATTACAATGGTCCACATTGTTCCAACTGTGTGGTCCATAACTTTGTTAGAAAAAAACATTGTAAATATCACTGGCTGTGTTTGGGTGATGGTAGATTTAGACCAGGGGATGGGTTTTTCTTCCCATCTCAGGAGATGTAATGATTAACCTACACAGTATGACTCATTGAACAAACAATACTCTAATACACTAGTGGAACAAGTGTTCCTTCCTTTCCAAGTAGTCACTTTGGGAGATTTCACATAATGTTATTTTTGCTTAAAATATATTCTAAGTTTTTGCAGATACCTTAAGGAGCTGTTACATATTTGGATTAGTTGGAGAACACGTTCAGTTGCTATAAGAGACGCCAGATAGGTGTGGCTTAAACATGCAGCCTGGACATAAGCAGTCCAAGGTTGCTGTGATTCCCCGCTGGTATCAAAGACACTGTTTCCTTTCTTCTTGCTCTGTTAACACTAAGATGTTAATCAGGTCCATGTGGTTAGAAGAGGTTTCACATTTCACACTTCATGGCCACCATGTCCACATGGAAACCAGTATGAAGGGAAACAGGAGCAGAAAGCTTATCTTTTCTCTGTAGCAGAAACACCTGGAAGATAGTGTTCACACTCATATCTCATTGGCCAGAACGTCCTCACCTCGCCCTCCCTAGCTGCAGGGAAGGCTGGAAATAAAGTCTGTCTTCTGGATACCAAGGGCCCAGCTAAAAATTGGTGTTCTTTTACTATAGAAGAAGGTGGCAGGAAATAACAGAGGACAACACCAGCCTCTGCCACAATATTATTTTTTATTATCCTCAGAAGGAGCATGTCATTGGGTGTGGGTTTGGATTTGGGTATCATTCAGGTCTTTGAGCCAAGTCTGGTGAGTAAGGATGTTCAAGCACTGGTCATACTCCTGCGAGGATAAATAAGGGGCAATCGTGAGTGATAAATGGATTTTTCTAGTGTGACTCTGAAAGGCACAACATCACAGAGGGGCTTCAGTAACGTTCAGAGGAGTGGAAGCTGTGACAGAAAGAAGATGGCCTCCCAAGATGGCGTCTCTGAAGGGGAACGCTCAGAGATGCAAGTTCTGGTAACTGTACATTTACTAGATACTTCCTGAATGGTAGACCTCCTTTGTTATATGGGTTATCTCGTTTAATTCACATAAAATGCTTATGTGGGAGGCAGGCACTATTTTGATCTTCTTTTTGTAGATTAGGAACTGGCATAAAATGCCCAATGTCATAAAAGGAGCAAGTGGGGGAATAGGATTTTAAAGAATTCCTATTCTTGGCCCTAAGTGAAACTCTCCCCTGTGGACAGAGAAACTCCCCACTTGTGTTCTCCCGCTTGTTCCCTTGGCCTGGCTTATGCCTCCCCTCGCCTCCCCACCTTGGGCAGGAACACAGAGGGCTCCTCCCTGTAGATGTGCAGCCAGTCAGAGCTGGCCTGAAGGTGGAGAAGGTGGGGGTCGGGGAAGGGCTTCCAGAGCAGAAGAAAAGGCAGAAACAAGAGTGGATTTGGAAGAAGTAGTTGAGTAAGTTTGAAGCAGTCTGTGTTCATGTGGGAGAGCAGTGAGAACTTAGGCTGGAGAGACCAGGTGCCCCATGAAGGAGCTGGATGGTCAGGGTAGAGGATATGAGTTTTCTTTAAAAAAAAAAAAAAAAAAAAAATTACTGTTTTTTCCTGACATTTCTGATAACTTAGAGATGCTCTTTCAGAGTTCAGAGGAAGCTACTTACTCATTTGTCTCAGTAAATGCATCTTCTCCAAGAGAAGGCTTCTGCTGAAAAGAGGAGGGCATATGTGTTCAGCTACTTTAAGTAAAAATAAGGTTTGGTGAGTGCTTTATATCAATGAGGCAACACTTCAACACATCACCCTGTTGCATGCTGTTGATGGTGCTGTGCGGCGGATGGCATTCTCCCCAAGTTATAGATGCAGAAACTGGGACACACAGAGTTGAGGACATGCACCTGGCCACAGGACTAGTGAGCAACAGAGTCCCTTTTGGAAGTCGGCTCTGTGATGACGTTGCTGTGCTCCTTCCCGCTGCTGTGGTGTGGACTTGCTGTGTAGTATGTCATTTGGAACTGTCATAAGGTCTTCCAGGGCACTGTGCCCATGGACCCTCGTCTGCAGGGTGGCATGAGGTGTGGTCAGGGGTGAGTGGAGTGCAGGGTTCTCAAAGTGTGAACCCCGGCTGGCAAAATCGGCATCACTGGCTGAATTGGTTTCCTGTGACTGTTGTTATCATTCTCAAAACTTAGCAGATGAAATTGTAGTCTCGTACACTTCTGGAGGCCAGTGGTCCGAGCTGGTTGTTAGCATGCTAAGATCGAGGTATTGGCAAGGCTGGTTGCATCTGGTGGCTCTGGTAGAGAGTCTGCTTCTGCCTCTCCCGGCTTCTGGTGTCCGAATTCCTTGGCTCATGGCCACCTGACTGCAGACTCTGCTCCTCATTGTCACACGGCCTTCTGAACTCTTCTGTCATTGAAACTTCTCTTCTTGCTTCTCATTAGGGCTCTTGAGATTCCATTTATGACTGACCAGATAATCCAGAAAAATCACCCCATCTCAAGGTCCTTAACTGAATCATATCCACACAGCCCCTTTGGCATGTAAGGTAACAAAGAAGGGTTCCATGGATGAAGACCTAGGTATCTTTCGGGGGCTATTCTTCAGCTTGCCATACCTGGGAACTTGTTAGAAATGTAAATTCTTAGACCCACCCGAGACCTGTCGAATCAGGAACTCCATGTGTGGGGCCAACAATGTGTGTTTTAACGAGCCCTGTCCCACAGATGTCACTGGGGTTGCTGTGTTGGCATTGAGCCCACGCAGCTCAGCTTGTAACTGGAAACTGTCCACTGAGTCAGGGGCTCAGAAAGGGTGGTTAAAGCTGTGGGCATCTTGTGTTGTTCCTGATTAATTTCTCCACAAGGATATAAAGTATACGCTCACCATGATGAGAGCCTGTCTTTGTGGCTTATAAGGAAAGCTAGTCTGAAAACTCAAGACCTGGTATTATGGAGGCAGAAGGGCACCTGGGTCCAGAGGAAAATGCCACAGTGCAGGCGGGAGATGACAAGAGCCACGGGACAGAAATGGGAGAAATGATGCGGTTTGCTTTGTCAGATGAGACCATGCCAGCAGGGTCACTGAAGGTCAGCAGGTTGGGAGTGCATCTGTTGGAATGGCCTTGAGGAGTTGCAGAGGCAGGATTTCCTCCCTGGTGGCTTCCAGAGCATCTGGGAAAGGAGCAGGTGTGGCGGAAGGAGCAGGATCAAACACTGAGAGTCCCGGTTTTGCCACCGACTCGCTGGGCAGCCCAGATGTGTTGCTTAATGTCACAACATCTCCCCCTCCTCACCTGTGGGTTGGAGGGGAGTCCTGCCTTGCAGGGTGGAAGGAGGGTGTAGGAAGGTGTGGGAAGCTGTGTGCGGAGCACTGTGTCTGTGCCCAGCAGAAGGAAGGTCAACACATTTCTCCTGGTGATGCTTCAAATGGACATTGTAGCAGGGACAGCTGGCAGAAAGGGATCTGTGGTGCATGTGTTTAGAGCACTTGACCATCACTTTGAAGATGTCACTCTCCACATTCGTCCCTGAGCATAGGGGTCTGAATAGTCAAAGCCAGGGCCTCCCACAGGGGTTTTATTATCTTTGAATTTTTAGGAAGTAGCAGGGAGATAATGAGGAATTTTGATTTTGTTGAGCTTCTGGGACCTCTGCTGAATTCTGTCCTGCATGTTTGCCTCACCAGCCACACCAAGAACCTTGGGGACCACCCAGCAGGCTTTGGAATATTAGGACGAACACATTTCTAAGTAACAGAAACCAGCCTGAGCTGTCTTAAGCCAAATCAGGGCTTAATCATGAAGCTTATTCCTATAGGAAGAGGAGCTGGAAGCTCAGAGTCAGGACCCTAGACCCTTTTAGGCCCTAGAAAGCTGCGAGGGCTCCAGCCATCATCTTCCACCTCTCCCTTGCTTTGTTTCATTCTTCTTGCTCTGCACCAGGCTTCCTTCCCTCTCCGGGCCACAGGGTGGAGTTTGGCTGCCTCTGAGAGAGGGTTGGTCACTCAAGGAGATGTAGTCCTGCAGGTCCAGTTTGGGGTTCCAGTCCAGAGAGTCTGATGGGCCTGCAAGGGGTGGCTGGCTTGAGCCACGCTGTCAGCAGTGCCTGGGAGGACCCGGCCACCACCAGGCCCCCACTGGAGTGGGCTTGGCGCATGCTGGTTCCTCAGCTGGGGAGACAGCCCCAGGTCCACCAGGTCTGGCACAGAGAATCTGTAATTTGGTTATTGTGTATAAAGTATTACTGAAGTTATCAGAAAGCTCCTTGCTCTCCCTCACTTCTTAGAAGCTCGTGATCTCTTAAGTCTTGGTGCATTTCAGGTTAGCAAGGCCAAGAGATTATAACAAATAAATGATGCCCTTTCTCCCTTCTTTTCTTCTTTGCTTAGAGATAAATATAAAGGGGAGAATAATGATTCACCTCTAAAATCCCAGAATGAATCACTATTAACATTTTAGTTGTATTTGTAGCTGGTCCTTTTTTCTGTATGCATACCCAAATTGAAATTACATGAAAAAATTATCTCGTGAACAGAACATTATAGGTAAAGTTGCCTTTTTTTTTTTTTTATTATGTTAGTCACTGTATATTACCTCAGTAGTTTTTGATGTAATGGTCCATGATTCATTGTTTGCATATAACACCCAGTGCTCATGTAATACATGCCGTCCTTACCCACCACCAGGTTCACCCATCCCCTTACCCCCTTCCCCTCTAAAACCCTCAGTTTGGTTCCCGGAGTCCATAGTCTCTCGTAGTTCATCTCCCCCTCTGATTCCCCCCCTCTTCATTTTTCCCTTCTCCTAATGTCCTCCATGCTTTTGATTAACATCCTGTTTCTGGCCTTGTTTCTTCCATATCTAAAAATACCCACTTTTATGAGTTTGGCATTTGTCTTTCTTGTACTTCTATTATACTTTTCCTTTACATCTTTGTGTACGAAGAGGTCACATTCCAGGCAGTTCAAATATCCATCGTAAAGAAGGAGGAACTATATAATATGATACACTTGGTTTAAGAGTGAAAAGTGAATGAATACTAAGAAACCCATGAATAGTTTTTTGAAATACTTGAACATTTTATTACCAACTCTGAGATCCATTAAAAAAAAAAACAACTCTTTTTAAAATTCATATAATTCTTTAAAAAATATGCAGGGCTAGAGCCTTGGGGGTCCCAAATGACTGAATGTTTTTTCAAGAGTGTATGAGTGTGTGAGCTGTCACTCATTTGCTTCATGACTGAATGAAAAAAGTTAAATTTATCCTGTAAAATTTAAATGGGTTATGTATCATAAATGGCTCCCTGAGGTCATCATAAGCCTCTTGAAACTTAACAAATCTTGCTGTGTCCCCCCTGAAAAATTAAGGAACCATAAAGTTGAACCCTCTTTGGATTTGGTTGCGTGAACTTCCCCTAGACCTGCTGTGAAGGAATACTTGGGAACGTCGCTGGGTGCCCGGGTGAAGCCATTGTTCTGGAAGAGGAATCAGGTGGCAGCTTTCATTCACCCGCCTTCTGAAGTACATTCTGTAAATAAACACGTGGTGAAAACATACACTTGTATATGAAAGTCTTTTTACCAAGTTCTCTATTTCTGAACCGTCAGGAACAATACCATTTTCTATCTCCTTTTTAAGTGAGTGGACAGTTGTTTTAGAGATCTTCAGCAGTACCCCTCAGGGCATGCCTTTGCCCACCAGGTTCAGCTGTTACAGGTACTGAGCTAGTGGGAGTCTGACCGGGATCTGGATGGATGGGCTTCTCTCGCTGCCCTGTCTCTGCCATGCACCTGCTCCACGGTAGACCTTGGGTGCCGGACAGGCTCATGTTGGCCCGACGTTACCAGGTGGACCTGTTCGGAGATCAGACAAATCAGTACCACTACGGAGAGACGTCATACAGCATGCACTGATGATTTGGGCATCAGGGAAGTAATTGTTTTTACTTAAAAAGCAATGATTAATCTTGATTTTTGACTGATTTTTTTTTTTTTTTTTAATTTTCTCTGCATCCAGTCTGTCTGTGAATTCTGTTAGCAGTCCCCCACAACGGGTCCCCAGTCCACCCGTTCCTCACGGTCTCTGCCGCTTCAGGCCACTGTCCTGTCTTGACTGCACTGTTCCTTTGACTTCCCACAAGCTCTGCTTTCAGTCCCTTACAAGCTGGCTTGCCCGTCCCCGGTCATAATAACTAGATCATTTCTTTGAATTATAAACGAAATCTTCCCACTCTGTTCCTTTAGAATCTTTCACTGGTTCATCATTGCCCTTAAGTGAAGATCTAAACGCTTCACTGTGGTGAGTGGTCTGACCCTTGCCTACCCTTCTGGCCTTTAGGAACACTTTCCCTCACTCACTCATCTCTGACTACAGCCACCTTCTGGGGCCCCCAGTGTGCTTAGATCCCTCATTCAGGTCTTGATCCCCTCTGCAGAGGGGACTTCCTCTGACCCACATCTGAAATAGCACTTCCCTGTCCATATTGCTTGATCAAATCTCTTTCTTCATAAACGGAACATGGTGTGAAAGGTTTTTTTTCTTTGTTGACTTTTTTAGAAAAGATTTTATTTATTTATTTGTCAGAGAGAACAAGCTTGAGAGTGAGCACATGAGCAAGGGGAGCAGCAGAGGGAGGGGGAGAAGGAGGCTCTCTGCTGAGCTGGGAGCCCGACATGGGGCTTGATCCCATGACCCTGGGATCATGAGCTGAACCGAAGGCAGCTGCTTCATTGACTGAGCCACCTAGGCACTCCTCGTTGCTGACTTTGTAACTATTTGCCTCGGCTTGAACGTAAGCTGCCTGTGAGTAGAGGCGGGACTTGTTTTCCTCTTGCACCAGGGCATCCTCGAAGCTGAGAGCAAACGGAGAGCACAGAGCAAATATTCGTGGGGTAAGTAAGTGAACATACCAGCAGGTGATGGTGACGCGCACCTGCTGAGGACTGAGTGCCTGCGCCGTGGGTCCCCAGCTCTTGGCGGAGCATCTTGGACGGTGGGGCCCCGAGATCTGCTTTAGAGCCCTGCCATGTTGTAGTCTGAGAGCCCTTACAGGCGCTGCGCTCAGTATGGGGGGCTGGTGGGGGGCCTCGATGGTTTTCCTGGCCTCATTCTTTCTGAAATATTTAGAATTTTTCTGCAAACAAGAGCTTCATAAAAACAGAAACGATGTTATCTCCTGCTTTAGACTGTCCGTTTCACTTTTCTTCCATTAGCGGGACTGTTTTGCCCATACTAATACTCAAAACAAGACCAGGATATTTTGTTTTGAAAACTCATTAAAAATACATAATTTTTTGGTTTTATACATTGTCCACCTTTTGGCATAGTGCTGGTTGGAGAGCTTCTCATTTAGATTAAACTACACAAATACCTTTTGTTCTCTGAGGCAAATGGAATCATAACCACTAAGTTTTTGTGACCTTAGAGCTGTTAAGTTGTGATGGTTTTTCTTGGCTGCTTTTTTTTTGCAAGTTCTGCTGATCTTTGGGGGAGGCGTGGCTTTGTGCCCTCACAGGCTTTTACTCACATATCATGGAAGCTTTCTGACATGTATGGGAATCTGCAAGTGGATAGACATGACCAGCCAGCCAATGAATACAAGTAACAGTAAAGTATTTGATTGTCATTCCCATCTGCTGTAGTGACTTAAAAACAGACTTTCACTTAGAAATAAACCTTTCAGTTTTCTTTTATATCATCATCTGTAATTTCACTTCTTAAACATTAATTTTTTGTTGATTTCAGTTTGATATATGAATATACAATATTTTTTAACTTGAAAGTACTTCATGTTGTTAATATATATGATAGAGCAGGGACTAAAGTTAAAAATTAAAGCTTCTGAGCACTTTTTTAGGTGTTAATGATTTGAAAGATATAATTCTAAATTGCTTATGCACATATAATAAATTCTGTACAGTATAGTGTAGTTTTTTATACAAAAATATGGTCGTATTTTGCATACTGCCCTACACCTTCCTTTTTTCTCTCAATAATATACTGTGGCCATCTTTGCATGCCAGAACATACAGACCTACTGTGTTCTTGATCATGCCTGGATCTTATGTTATTTTACCCATTTCAATACTGGTTGACATTTAAATGGTTTCAGGTCTTGGTTGGTGAAATACACATCCATAATTTAATGTAATTTCAGTGTACTTACAAGTGTTTAATCTTTAAAAGCATTTACCTATGTTTGTTATTTCTTTTTTTTTTTCAACGATTTATTTATTTATTTCAGAGGGGTAGGTGGAGGGGCGGAGGGTGTGGGAGAGAGAGACTATCAAGCATTCTCCCTGATGGGGCTTTATCCCAGGACCCTGAGATCATGACTGAAGCTAAAATTAAGAGTCTGATGTCTAACCGACGAGCCACCCAGGTGCTCCTCTGTTTCAGTTATTATTTAAGATTAACATTTTTAGCCAGTAAATTACATAAAACATTATACAACTGTTATGCTCCTAATCCCATTTTTTTAATTACTATAGAGAATGCCTCAATGGGCTACATTGTACTATTGTTTGCAAAAGGGATTGTAAACATTTCCAGTGTAACCAGCACTCTGAGGACGCATTGGTTACTGGTTTGGGCTATGAGCAGTGGGGGATGAGAGGAGTGAAGAGGGGGAGCCCATGTATTTTGCTAAGCAGGAAGATCCCTCAAGTTTTGTTTGGTGATTGAGTCTGAACACTTGAAGTGTTTATTTAATTTTCTGTTAATTTTCCTTATAATTTGCTCATTTATTTCTTGAAGTTTTGACTTTGAGCTTGCAAATTTTTATGTATTATAAAATGCTTTGTTACATTTCATGTAAACATGTTCAAACTTTTTACCTTGTATTTTTTTATACAAACTTTTTACTTTGTTAGATTCAAATACGTTAAAATTTTCTCTTGATAGGCTGTAGGTCAGAGAATTAATGTCTAGAGAGTTCTGACATTCAGCTCTGACATGTCAGTTCTGACATTGATTTTTTCCATTTCATTTTGTTGCACTACAAATAAATGGATATATAACAATTCTTTAATGGCCAAAATGATTGTTCAGCATCATCATCAGTCATCAACACGAGTAATACCCTGAGAAAGTGTTTACTTATGGTTGAGGTGAGTCACGTATGTTTTGTATTACCAAGCGCTAAAAGGATATAAGAAATACTACAATTTAATATTATTGGCAGGAAGCAAATTCTTGGCACCATGAATCATGCTGCCAATTTCAGAAAGCCTATTATAAATTAGAAGTAACAGTGCTTACACAGATTACACTAGTTACAAGTTTATGTGGAGTTGTCTTTGGCTTTTACATCTTTAAGCTTGTGATTCAAATAGCAATGTAAATATAATAATTTCCGGTCGTTGCCAGCTTGATGGTATCCTTCTTCATATCCTTAATAGATAGGTGTCTTATCTACTCCTCAGCAGTTTTCCTGAATACTTAAACTGGAGGTGGGTGATGTGTTCTTGACCTGTTGGTTGTTAACATCTGTGGGGGCACAGAGAACATAAATACGTCTACAATCTCCACAATTTACATTGAACTTGATTGTCTGATGTACAGCTGGATGTAGTGAGGGTCTAATTGTAATCCTACCGTATGTGAGTGCTCCAGAATGATTGAAGAGAATCCTCCATAGGTTAATTTAGAGGGTGGTAGTACATTCAGAGACCATTAGAGTCTAGTTCCTCTTGAGAGGTATGGGCAGCTGAGGGAAACTAAGAGTCTTCCCGTTTAAATTTCCTAAAAAGGCTGAGACTGTTCTTTTTATGACTTTCTTTGGGGGGCATACATAAATGCTTCCTCAGTTTTTAATGCTTAATAAATATCGTTCCTAGACATTTTGATTAATGAGTTCATGAGTAATAATGTGAACTCCATTTGAGTTGGAAGGGAATGTGAGGATATTGGAGGTCTTCCTTTATGAATGAGGGAATTGAGCCATGGAGAGGTTGGATGACTTGGCCAAGAACACACACTGATTGATGGCAGATAGAACCTTGCACCATTGTGCTTTCTGTCAGTGTTGACAGAGCAGTCTTAGAAGCTGGAAGAAAGGACCCAAGCTGGGAATGGACTTCAGCTGATTTGCCTCCAGCAATTATACAACTCAAGTTAGATATAAATTGTGATAACTTGTTTACAAACATGAGTTATCCTGAGGTCGCGTGGAACAGTTTCTGGTGTGGCTTCATCATGAATGAGTCCTGGCTTTTCTTGTAATTGAAAAGATCAGAATAAAGGAGAATAAAGCAGAATAAAGTTGAAAACAAGTAAATCATCAATCATCACCAAAAAAAGTTATAACAAAAGTTTCCATGTTGAGACTGTGTTATATATATTAATTCTCAGATACTAGAAATGATTAAATATCTTATATAAGGGGATCATATTAGATGCAGAGCTTATCTTTTTATAAAGCTACTTTCTAAATTAACAGAGTAAAAGAGACTTTGTTTTTTGGTATGTATACTTCTATACCTTTTTTATCTTTTTATTTAATTTTGGGGGCTTGAACTCAGAACCCTGAAATCAAAACCTGCACTAAGATCTAGAGTTAGATGTTTAACCGACTGAGCTACCCAGGTTCCCCAGTTCTATGATTTTTAATACATGTTTGGGTCTGTGTAACCACCACTTATAATTAGGATACAGAACAGTGTCCGTATCTCCCCCAAAAGTCCCATTGTATCTATCCCGCCAACACCTGTACGCTGGCAACTACCAGTTTGTTCTGTGTATAGTTTTATCTTTTTGAGGATGTCCTACAATAGAATTGTATACTGTGTAACTTTTTGAGACTGGTTTCTTTCACTCAGCTTAATGCCTTTATGATTCATTCAAATCGTTGTCTCTATCAATAGTTGGTTTCTCTTCATTGTTGAATAATATACTATTGTACAGATGAATCATGGTTGGTTTATGCATTCACCTGCTGAAGGACATATGTTTGGGTTGGTTCCATTTTGGGGCAATTTTGAGTAGAGTTGCTGTAAACATTTGTATGTAGGTTTTGGTGTGAACCCCAGTATTCTTTTCTCCAGGCAGATGTTGGCAAACTTTTTCTGCAAAGGGCCAGGTAGTAAATGTTTTCTTTTCAGCTTTGCAAGCTGACAGTTGACTGCTGTGGCAGAAAGAAGCCATAAACAGTACATGAACAAATGAGCCTGGCTGAATTTGGGCCAGTGCTGGATTTGGCCTGAGGGCTGTCATTTGCTCAATACTGCTCCAGGGTAAATAAATGCTTGGGAGCAGGATTGCCAGGCCATATGGCAATTATATGTTTAAGTGTGTAAGAAACTGTCAAACTATTGTCCAGATAGGTTATCATTTTGTCTTTCTACCAGCAAAGTAGGAGTTGCAGTTGCTTCACAGCCTCTTAGGCACTTGGTGTATGCAGTATTTTTATTTATGCCATTGTAATAGGTATATAGTGGCATCTCATCATGGTTTTAATTTGCATTTCCCTAGTGGGTAATGGTGATGAACACCTTTTGATGTGTGTATATGCTGTCTCTATATCCTCTTTATTGAAGTGGCTTTTCAAGCTTTTTACACATTAAAAAAAAAAAAAGGAGTGTTTTCTTATAGTTGAGTTTTGACAGTTTTGAAATATATTCCGGATACAAGTTTTCTGTTGAATATATGATTTGAAAACATCTCTTAGTCTATAGCTTGTTTTCATTCTCTTTATGGTACCTTTTGTAGAGAAATGTTTCTGGTTTTGATAAAGTCAGAAAAAAATGGACAATTGAAATAAGTAAAGTAATAATTACTATAGCTTTAGAGAAAGTCTTTAAAATGAGTAGTAGAATTCCTTTAAAATTATGATTCTATTTCAAAACTGTTTGACCTAGTTCTTTTTCTTTTCAATATGAATTTTAGAGTCAGCTTCTCTATATCTTAAGAAACAATGACAACAGCAACAACAACCCCCCCCCCCCCCCCCCCCCCGGCAAAACAAAATCCTGCTGGGATTTGATTGGAATTTTGTTAGAGATAAAGATCAACTTGGAAGAATTGCATCTTTTTTTTTTTTTAAATTAACATATAATGTATTATTAGCCCCAGGGGTATAGGTCTGTGAGAAGAATTGCATCTTTTCTATGTGTGGTCTTTCAGTCCATGACTACAGAATGTTCCTCCACTTATTTAATTCTTCTTGGATTTCTTTCATCAATTGTTCATAGTTTTTAGCATACTGTTATTGTACATATTTTATTAGATTTACTTGTATTTAATTTTTGGGAACTATTATAAATATTTTTTAAAGGTTATTTATTTATTGGAGAGAAAGAAATGTTGGGAGGGAGGGCAGAGGGAGAGGATCTACAAGCAGACTCCCTGCTGAGCACAGAGCCTCAAGCAGGGTTTGATCTCATGACCCATGAGCTCATGACCTTAGCTGAAACCAAGAGGGGTCACTCAACTGAGCCACCCAGACACCTCTGTTATAGATATTTATTAAAAAATATTTGGAATTATGCATTGTCAATATATAGAAATATGGTCAATTTTTGTGTGTTGATCTTACATCCTATACCCTTGCTATTACTTGTTGTATGAGTTTACCTTTTGTTGTTTTGTTTTGTAGGTTCCTTGGGATTTTCTTTATACATGATTATTTCATCTGCAAATGGAGACCATGTTCTTTCTCCCTTTACAATCTGTTTGCCCTTCCTTTCTTTTTTTTGTGTTATGACACTGGCTAAGACTTCCAGTATAATGTTGCATAAGAGTAGTGAGAATAAAAATGCCCTTCTGTTTGTAGTTTGCTGAATTTTTGACATGAAAGGAAGTTGAATTTTCACAGTTGTCAGTTGATATGATCGTATATTTTTTTCTTCTTTGTGGTGTTAATATGTTGGATTACAATTTGATTTTTTTTTTTTAAAGATTTTATTTATTCATTTGACAGACAGAGATCACAAGTAGGCAGAGAGGCAGGCAGAGAGAGAGAGTGAGGAGGAAGTAGGCTCCTTGCTGAGCAGAGAGCCCGATGCGGGGCTCGATCCCAGGACCCTGAGATCATGACCTGAGCTGAAGGCAGAGGCTTTAAACCACTGAGCCACCCAGGTGCCCCTGCAATTTGATTTTTGAATACTGAACCTATCTTGCATTTGTAGAATAAACCTTATGTGTGGTATTATCACTTATGTGTGGTATTATCACTTATGTGTGGTATTATTTTTTATATATAACTGGGTCCATTTTACTAGTTGTTGAAGATTTTTGCATCTGTGTTCATGAGAGATAATGGTCCATAGTTTTCTCTTTTTATACTTTCTTTAGTTTTGGTATCAGGGTAATATTGGCCTTATAAAACAGTTGAGAAATAGTACCTATACAATTTTCTTTTAATTCATGTTTATGTGGCATGTCTTTGACCTTGTACTTTTAATCTATTGATGTACTTATATATGAAGTGAGTTTTCTGTATAAAGCATATAATTAGGTTATTAAAAAAATTTAATTTTGGGTGCCTGGGTGGCTCAGTGGGTTACACCTCTGCCTTCAGCTCAGGTCATGATCTCCGGGTCCTGGGATCGAGCCTCGCTTTGGGCTCTCTGCTCAGCAGGTAACCTGCTTCCCCCTCTCTGTCTGTCTTCCTCTCTGCCTACTTGTGCTCTCTGTCTGTCAAATAACTAAATAAAATCTAAAAAATTTAATTCTGATGATCTCTGTTTTATAATTGGTGTGTTTAGACCATTCACATTTAATGTAATTATTAATAAACTTTCTTAAAGCATATTGTTTTGCCATTTGTTTGCCGATTGTTCCCTCTGCTTTTGTTGCTATTCTTTCTTGACATTTTTCAAATTATTTGAGCATTTTCTGGAGTCCCTTTTAATTTAACTGTTGTGTTCTTGATTATATGTATGTTCGTGTCTGTATGTATTTCTTTCTTGGTTTCTCATCAGATGTGTTCACATATTTTCTTCCTCAGTTTGCTACTTATGTTTTTATTTTCTTAAACATATCTTTGAGCAGAAGTTTTAAAGTTTAATTTCTAAGTTTTTTAAGTGGTATTGCTGTCTGTATCTATTTAAGAAATTTTTGTCTGTCCTTACTTTGTAAAGGTATTTTCTCATGTTTTCATCTAGAAGTTTTATAGTTGGCTTTTATGGTTATGCCTTCAATCTTTTTCAAGTTAATTTTTGTGTATGGTGGGAGGGAGGAGTAAAAGTCTATTTTTTCTTTTTTTTTTTGATATTCAGTTACTCTAGCAACATTTGTTAAAACAGTTTTTATTTTACCCTTAAAATACCTTTGTACCTTTGTTGGGAATCATTGACCACATATTTGTGCGCCTGTTTCTGTATTCGATGTTCTCTTCTATTGCTTGACTAACCTTATATCAATTTTGATTACTACTGCATATTTATGCTCATGTGCAATTTGTTTTTGTTTTTCTAGTTGTATTATCCAATTGAGTCCTTCATAAATTTTCTAAAGAATGCTGTGAATCTTTTTCCTCTTGGTAATATGTTTGAAGATTTGTTTGCCTTTTGCCATATTGCTCAACTTAGCCTAGACAGCTCTATCAAGAGCCTATCCTTTGTTTTAATAAAGTGAAACTGATTTCTCTGTGATACCTTCCCATCTTAAATAAGGCTTGCTTGCCCACTTCTCTGAGCCGCAGTTTGAGGACATTGAGTATTGTCTTTACTTAAGTTTTCTGGGGCCTGAAAGTACATGGTAGTTGAAAGGGGGCTAAGAATGGAGCTTGGCTGAACCTGGACACAGGATTTTTTTTTTTTTTTTTTTTGAAAGATCTGAGTTGTGCTTTCTCTACTGAGATTTGGTTAAATGTCTTAAATCAGGGTTCACACTCTTAGAGTTAGGGATATGTCTGTTCCCTTGGAGTGGGTCTACAATCAACTTGAAATATTTCTCCAGTTCACACAGAACTGCCCAAATAACCAGCTCTGGCAATTTTCCAACTGCCATTGAGATCTTGGAGATATTATGGTGATGGTTAAAACTCACCCCAGCTAATGCCATTTTGCTTGGCTTCTCTAAGCTATTAACCATTTCCTCATCTCCTTTCTCTCTAAATTGATGGGCGTGGGTGAGAATTTTCACTATGTTGCCGCACTGAAAAGAAATGGCATGTTAACTTTCCTTTTTGAAAATTTACCCATTTTCTTTACCCCCCATCCCTTCCTTCCTCCCTTTGCCTTTTTGGGTCTACTTTTCACCATTTTGTTAGGTATTATTATTATTATTTTTTAAGATTTTATTTATTTGACAGAGATCACAAGTAGGCAGAGAGGCAGGCAGAGAGAGAGAGAGAGAGAGGAAGCAGGCCCCCTGCTGAGCAGAGAGCCCAATGCGGGGCTCTATCCCAGGACCCTGAGATCATGACCTGAGCCAAGGGCAGAGGCTTAACCCACTGAGCCACCCAGGCGCCCCTTGTTAGGTATTATTGAAGGGAGGGGACATACTGTTCCTTCAACTCTGTCATCTTTACACATATGCCTCAAAGAATTGTTCTTCCTTTCTTTTTCTATCTTTGGGGCTGTTTGGTTGCAATTTTTGAGTTTGCATTTCATGTCACATTTTGTTGACTTGAGTTTTAACCTTTGTCTTGGTACTGACTGCAGAACTGGTACTTTAAAAATTAGAGCTATATTTCTGAAAAGTAGAAGTAGTACTAAAGAGAACCAATCTTGGGTAAACTACAACCTTGGGAAACTGGTTCTCTTAAGGAAAATTGAATTGCATGCATACTTTGTGTTTGGGAGAGAAGTAAGAAGATGACTTGATATTTGAAAAAAGTTAACTTTCTGAGTTTAATGATGTTACTGACCTTACAGTGAAGGAATGAACTAAAGAGACATTAACATTTTCCTTCCCTAGGAGACATGGGGCATATTGAAAAAATTTTTTGCATTTTATTTCCAGCAGTAGTTTGGAAGTTATTTAATACCTTGAACTTTGGGGAGAGTTGTATGCCATCTTTGCATTACTGCTTGTTTTTGTGGTATTTTCTAGATCTTTCTTTCTGATCTAGCAGATAGTTTGCTATAACTGGACAAAAGAGTCCTCCAGGGACAAGATTATACAGAAATACAGGACATTTAGAAGACAGCTTGTGTCAGTGACATTTTGCAGTGAGCCTCTCAGAAGCTTTTCCTACTGCAGGAACACAACTGGGGATTAGTGGCTCACAACATCTCCAATGGTAGCAAAAGACTAACAGAAATGGGAAATTGGAATTGAAACAAGAAACCACAAATAAAAGAAACCATGGTAGTGTCTAAACAGTGTGATAGAGGGCTGATTTGCAAATGATCAGAATATGTGGTTCAGAGATTTTGGTGTCTTTTACCTTCTCTTTCTGTCAGTTTTCTGCTCTTTTCACTTAAGCCACCTTTTCAGTATATAAACTCTGAACTATCCTAAGAAAAATCCACTTCCATTTTACTATTCTTCAGCTCCTGTGTCCATTCTGCTCAGTGCCAGCTTGATTGAATGCAACTCCAGCCTTTTCCAGTTGTATTGAAAGACTGTGGGGTCTGGCTACCAGATCATCCTTTTCCTCTACCTTAACTCACCACTGACTTGGTTTTCATGCCACACCATTGTTCTTCCACCCCATCCCCCCAATCTCTTTCTCCCTGATTGCCTCATCTTGGCTCCCTAAATGTTGGTGATCCAAGAGAGGCATTTGGCACTCTGTACCCTTCTTTCCCTAAGTGGTCCTATCTGATTCCACCCATCTCTGTGGATGATGCCTAAATCTCTCTTTCCATTTCTGTCTTCTCTCCTGATACCAGTGGGACATTTCCAGCCACAAGTTCAAATAGTCTGGTTGTCCCATAGATGCCCGAGTATCACCATGTGCAACAAGGACCTCTTCTTTGTTCAAGACAGAGCACCCAGGTTTGAGAGTTCTGATTCCCGTGTCCAGATACCTAGATCTTAGGAGCACTACATGATGAACCTTTGTTTTTCCCTCTCCTTTTTTCAGTGTCCTACCTGCCCTTTCCCTCGTTCTTGTCTCTGTGTCATTACTTATTGACTCAGTTAATTTTGCATCTATGGTTTCACTTGCATTGGTCCTGAAATCCCTTTTCTCTCTGACTTGCACATTATTGGAACCTGAAAGTGTCTTTCTCCATCATCTCCCTTCCTTTAATCCTTTAGAGCTTCAGTCCAGCTTTTCCACCTTAATACATTGATGTATCTTATCTTTCCCCATCTTGTCTTCTTGCCTCTCCTACTAACTCAGGAACCTTCAATGGTGCATTCTCTTCAGTGGTGCATATCCAGCATTTCCACCTCTACTAGATTTATCTTGCAAATTTACACAGATGTCTGTGCACAAAGACAGACAAAACATGTCTGTCATCATATTTGTAGTAGCAAATGGGGTAATAACCTCTGTATCCATCAACAGAGCACTGCTTGAATATATTATAGTAGACCCATATAAGGAATAGAATGTCCTGTGGCTATTAATAATAATGAGGTATGTATATATTTATGAATATGGAACAAGCTGAGAGGTATACTGGTAAGTTAAAAAATGACTAAGGAGCACAAAAGAATATATATTAATATATTTCTATTAAAAAAAAATGAGTTCAGGGGCACCTGGGTGGCTCAATGGGATAAGCCTCTGCCCTTGGCTCAGGTCATGATCTCAGGGTCCTGGGATAGAGCCCTGCATCGGGCTATCTGCTTGGCAGGGAGCCTGCTTCCCCCTTCTCTCTCTGCCTGCCTCTATGCCTACTTGTGATCTCTGTCAAATCAATCAATCAATCTTTAAAAAAATAAAAAAGATGAGTTCATATGCATTTTTGAGTATTCATAAAATATTTGTGGAAGGTTTCTTTTTTTTAAAAATTTATTTATTTTTTTTAATTTTATTTTTTATAAACATGTATTTTTTTCCCCAGGGGTACAGGTCTGTGAATCGCCAGGTTTACACACTTCACAGCACTCACCATAGCACATACCCTCCCCAATGTCCATAACCCCACCTCCCCTCTCCAAACCCCCCTCCCCCCAGCAACCCTCAGTTTGTTTTGTGAGATTAAGAGTCACTTATGGTTTATCTCCCTCCCAATCCCATCTTGCTTCATTTACTCTTCTCCTACCCCCTTAACCCCCCATGTTGCATCTCCTCTCCCTCATATCAGGGAGATCATATGATAGTTGTCTTTCTCCGATTGACTTATTTCGCTAAGCATGATACCCTCTAGTTCCATCCACGTCGTCGCAAATGGCAAGATTTCATTTCTTTTGATGGCTGCATAGTATTCCATTGTGTATATATACCACATCTTCTTTATCCATTCGTCTGTTGATTGACATCTAGGTTCTTTCCATAGTTTGGCTATTGTAGACATTGCTGCTATAAACATTCGGGTGCACGTGCCCCTTCGAATCACTACGTTTGTATCTTTAGGGTAAATATCCGGCAGTGCAATTGCTGGGTCATAGGGTAGTTCTATTTTCAACATTTTGAGGAACCTCCATGCTGTTTTCCAGAGTGGTTGCACCAGCTTGCATTCCCACCAACAGTGTAGGAGGGTTCCCCTTTCTCCGCATCCTCGCCAGCATCTGTCATTTCCGGACTTGTTAATTTTAGCCATTGTGACTGGTGTGAGGTGGTATCTCATTGTGGTTTTGATTTGTATTTCCCTGATGCCGAGTTATATGGAGCACTTTTTCATGTGTCTGTTGGCCATCTGGATGTCTTCTTTGCAGAAATGTCTGTTCATGTCTTCTGCCCATTTCTTGATTGGATTATTTGTTCTTTGGGTGTTGAGTTTGCTAAGTTCTTTATAGATTCTGGACACTAGCCCTTTATCTGATATGTCGTTTGCAAATATCTTCTCCCATTCTGTCAGTTGTCTTTTGGTTTTGTGAACTGTTTCCTTTGCTGTGCAAAAGCTTTTGATCTTGATAAAATCCCAATAGTTCATTTTTGCCCTTGCTTCCCTTGCCTTTGGCGATGTTCCTGGGAAGATGTTGCTGCAGCTGAGGTCGAAGAGGTTGCTGCCTGTGTTCTCCTCAAGGATTTTGATGGATTCCTTTCTCACATTGAGGTCCTTCATCCATTTTGAGTCTATTTTCGTGTGTGGTGTAAGGAAATGATCCAATTTCATTTTTCTGCATGTGGTTATCCAATTTTCCCAACACCATTTATTGAAGAGGCTGTCTTTTTTCCATTGGACATTCTTTCCTGCTTTGTCGAAGATTAGTTGACCATAGAGTTGAGGGTCTATTTCTGGGCTCTCTATTCTGTTCCATTGGTCTATGTGTCTGTTTTTGTGCCAGTACCATGCTGTCTTGATGATGACAGCTTTGTAATAGAGCTTGAAGTTCGGAATTGTGATGCCACCAACTTTGGCTTTCTTTTTCAATATTCCTTTGGCTATTCGAGGTCTTTTCTGGTTCCATATAAATTTTAGGATTATTTGTTCCATTTCTTTGAAAAAAAATGGATGGTACTTTGATAGGAATTGCATTAAATGTGTAGATTGCTTTAGGTAGCATAGACATTTTCACAATATTTATTCTTCCAATCCAGGAGCATGGAACATTTTTCCATTTCTTTGTGTCTTCCTCAATTTCTTTCATGAGTACTTTATAGTTTTCTGTGTATAGATTCTTAGTCTCTTTGGTTAGGTTTATTCCTAGGTATCTTATAGTTTTGGGTGCAATTGTAAACGGATTGACTCCTTAATTTCTCTTTCTTCTGTCTTGTTGTTGGTGTAGAGAAATGCAACTGATTTCTGTGCATTGATTTTATATCCTGACACTTTACTGAATTCCTGTACAAGTTCTAGCAGTTTTGGAGTGGAGTCTTTTGGGTTTTCCACATATAGTATCATATCATCTGCTAAGAGTGATAGTTTGACTTCTTCTTTGCCAATTTGGATGCCCTTAATTTCTTTTTGTTTTCTGATTGCTGAGGCTAGGACTTCTAGTACTATGTTGAATAGCAGTGGTGATAACGGACATCCCTGCCATGTTCCTGACCTTAGAGGAAAAGCTTTCAGTTTTTCTCCATTGAGAATGATATTTGCGATGGGTTTTTCATAGATGGCTTTGGTAATATTGAGGTATGTGCCCTCTATCCCTATACTTTGAAGAGTTTTGATCAGGAAGGGATGCTGTACTTTGTCAAATGCTTTTTCAGCATCTATTATCATATGGTTCCTGTTCTTTCTTTTATTAATGTGTTTTATCACATTGATTGATTTGCGGATGTTGAACCAACCTTGTAGTCCTGGAATAAATCCCACTTGGTCGTGGTGAATAATCCTTTTAATGTACTGTTGAATCCTATTGGCTAGTATTTTGGTGAGAATTTTTGCATCTGTGTTCATCAAGGATATTGGTCTGTAGTTCTCTTTTTTGATGGGATCCTTGTCTGGTTTTGGGATCAAGGTGATGCTGGCCCCATAAAATGAGTTTGGAAGTTTTCCTTCCATTTCTATTTTTTGGAACAGTTTCAGGAGAATAGGAATTAGTTCTTCTTTAAATGTTTGGTAGAATTCCCCTGGGAAGCCATCTGGCCCTGGGCTTTTGTTTGTTTGGAGATTTTTGATGACTGTTTCAATCTCCTTACTGGTTATGGGTCTGTTCAGGCTTTCTATTTCTTCCAGGTTCAGTTGTGGTAGTTTATATGTCTCTAGGAATGCATCCATTTCTTCCAGATTGTCAAATTTGTTGGCATAGAGTTGCTCATAATATGTTCTTATAATTGTCTGTATTTCTTTGGTGTTAGTTGTGATCTCTCCTCTTTCATTCATGATTTTATTGATTTGGGTCCTTTCTCTTTTCTTTTTGATAAGTCTGGCCAGGGTTTATCAATCTTATTAATTCTTTCAAAGAACCAGCTCCTAGTTTTGTTGATTTGTTCTATTGTGTTTTTGGTTTCTATTTCATTGATTTCTGCTCTGATCTTTATGATTTCTCTTCTCCTGCTGGGTTTAGGGTTTCTTTCTTGTTCTTTCTCCAGCTCCTTTAGGTGTAGGGTTAGGTTGTGTACCTGAGACCTTTCTTGTTTCTTGAGAAAGGCTTGTACCGCTATATATTTTCCTCTCAGGACTGCCTTTGTTGTGTCCCACAGATTTTGAACTGTTGTATTTTCATTATCATTTGTTTCCATAAATTTTTTCAATTCTTCTTTAATTTCCTGGTTGACCCATTCATTCTTTAGAAGGATGCTGTTTAGTCTCCATGTATTTGGGTTCTTTCCAAATTTCCTCTTGTGATTGAGTTCTAGCTTCAGAGCATTGTGGTCTGAAAATATGCAGGGAATGATCCCAATCTTTTGATACCGGTTGAGACCTGATTAAGGACCAAGGATGTGATCTATTCAGGAGAATGTTCCATGTGCACTAGAGAAGAATGTGTATTCTGTTGCTTTGGGATTTAATGTTCTGAATAGGTCTGTGATATCCATCTGGTCCAGTGTGTCATTTAAGGCCTTGATTTCCTTGTTGATCTTTTGCTTGGATGATCTGTCCATTTCCGTGAGGGGAGTGTTAAAGTCCCCTACTATTATTGTATTATTGTTGATGTGTTTCCTTGATTTTGTTATTAATTGGTTTATATAGTTGGCTGCTCCCACGTTAGAGGCATAGATATTTACAATTGTTAGATCTTCTTGTTGGACAGATCCTATGAGGATGATATAGTGTCCTTCCTCATCTCTTATTATAGTCTTTGGCTTAAAATCTAATTGATCTGATATAAGGATTGCCACTCCTGCTTTCTTCTGATGTCCATTAGCATGGTAAATTGTTTTCCATCCCCTCACTTTAGATTTTTTTTTTTTTTCATTTGACAGACAGAGATCACAAGTAGGGCAGAGAGAGGCAGGCAGAGAGAGAGAGGAGGAAGCAGGCTCCCTGCGGAGCAGAGAGCCCGATGTGGGGCTCGATCCCAGGACACTGGGATCATGATCTGAGTTGAAGGCAGAGGCTTTAACCCACTGAGCCACCCAGGCGCCCCATCCACCCCCTCACTTTAAATCTGAAGGTGTCTTTGGGTTTAAAATGAGTTTCTTGTAGGCAACATATAGATGGGTTTTGTTTTTTTATCCATTCTGATACCCTGTGTCTTTTGATTGGGGCATTTAGACCATTAACATTCTGGGTAACTATTGAGAGATATGAATTTAGTGCCATTGTATTGCCTGTAAGGTGACTGTTATTGTATATTGTTTCTGTTCCTTTCTGATCTACTACTTTTAGGCTCTCTCTTTGCTTAGAGGACCCCTTTCAATATTTCCTGTAGAGCTGGTTTGGTGTTTGCAAATTCTTTCAGTTTTTGTTTGTCCTGGAAGCTTTTAATCTCTCCTTCTATTTTCAATGATAGCCTAGCTGGATATAGTATTCTTGGCTGCATGTTTTTCTCGTCTAGTACTCTGAATATATCATGCCAGCTCTTTCTGGCCTGCCAGGTCTCTGTGGATAAGTCTGCTGCCAATCTAATATTTTTACCATTGTATGTTACAGACGTCTTCTCCCGGGCTGCTTTCAGGATTTTCTCTTTGTCACTAAGACTTGTAAATTTTACTATTAGGTGACGGGGTGTGGACCTATTCTTATTGATTTTGAGGGGGGTTCTCTGAACCTCCTGGATTTTGATGCTTGTTCCCTTTGCCATATTGGGGAAATTCTCTCTAATAATTCTCTCCAATATACCTTCTGCTCCCCTCTCTCTTTCTTCTTCTTCTGGAATCCCAATTATTCTAATGTTGTTTCGTCTTATGGTGTCACTTATCTCTCGAATTCTGCCCTCGTGGTCCAGTAGCTGTTTGTCCCTCTTTTGCTCAGCTTCTTTATTCTCTGTCATTTGTTCTTCTATATCGCTAATTCTTTCTTCTGCCTCATTTATCCTAGCAGTGAGATCCTCCATTTTTGATTGCACCTCATTAATAGCTTTTTTTGATTTCAACTTGATTAGATTTTAGTTCTTTTATTTCTCCAGAAAGGGCTTTTATATCTCCCGGGAGGGTTTCTCTAATATCTTCCATGCCTTTTTCGAGCCCAGCTAGAACCTTGAGAATCGTCATTCTGAACTCTAGATCTGACATATTACCAATGTCTGTATTGATTAGGTCCCTAGCCTTTGGTACTGCCTCTTGTTCTTTTTTTTGTGGTGAATTTTTCCACCTTGTCATTTTGTCCAGATAAGAGTATATGAAGGAACAAGTAAAATACTAAAAGGGTGGCAACAACCCCAGGAGAATATGCTTTAGCCAAATCAGAAGAGATCCCAAATCGTGAGGGGGGGGGGGAAAGGGGATAAAAAGAGGTTCAGAAAGAAAAGAAAAAAAAAGAAAAAAGAAACAAATAAAAAAATAAAACCAATAATGAAAAAATATAAAAGGAAAAAAATATATATATATTAGATAAACTAGTTTAAAAACGTTAAAAAAGAAAAGGGTAAAAGTTAAAAAAATTTAGCAGAAGAAGAGAAAAAAAATTGAAAAAGAATAAAAAATTAAATTAACTGCAATGCTAAAGAATCATGGGGAGAAAGCCATGAGTTCCGTGCTTTGCTTTCTCCTCTGGAATTCAGCTGCTCTCCTTGGTATTGAAACTGCACTCCTCATAAGTGAACTTTGTCGTGGTTGGGTTTCTTGTTGATCTTCAGCGGGAGGGGCCTGTTGTAGTGATTCTCAAGTGTCTTTGCCCCAGGTGGAGTTGCAATGCTCTTACCAGGGGCCGGGCTGAGTAATCCGCTCGGGTTTGCTTTCGGGAGCTTTTGTTCCCTGAGCGCTTTCCGTAGAGTTCCGGAGGACGGGAATGAAGATGGCGGCCTCCCAGTCTCTGGCCCGGAGGACATTGTGCCCTCAGAGAATAGCGCCCAATTACTCCCATCACCGTGGCCTCTGGCCGAGCTCCAAGCTGACCGAGCCTGCGACCGGTTCAAGGTAACCCTGAGCTGAGAGTCCCTCTTCGGCTCCGTCTCTGTAGCTGGCTTCCCCGTTCTAATACCTGAAAGCTCTGCGACACTTAGACACCCCCGATCCTTCTGTGACCCTGCGGGACCTGAGGCCACGCTGACCCCGCGTGCGCTTCACCCCAGTTAAGCCTCTGGAGCGATTTCCCTCAGCGGAACAGACTTTTAAAAGTCCTGATTTTGTGCTCCGTTGCTCCGCCGCTTGCCGGGAGCCGGCCCCTCCCCCGCCGCGGTCTATCTTCCCGTCGCTTTGGATTCACTTCTCCGCCAGTCCTACCTTTCAGAAAGTGGTTGATTTTCTGTTTCTAGAATTGCTGTCCTTCTTCTCTTCGATCTCCCGTTGGATTTGTAGGTGTTTGCAATCTTTAGATAAGCTATCTAGCTGATCTCCTGCAACCTGAAGTAGTCTCAGCTGCTACTTCTCCGCCATCTTGACTCCTCCCTGTGGAAGCTTTCTTAACACTGTTTTATACGGTTTATTTTTTAAAGCAGGGCATTACATTTTTCCTAAAGAAAACTTAGTTAATACATAAAGTAACAAAACATAAGCTCTTCTTATTGCCTGGGAAAGCAAGTCTGGATTTCTGATCCAGAGTTCTGTTAATATGCCTGGGTGGAAACACAATGGGTGTTTCCATCCTCACTCTTACTCCTTTCCTTCCTAGGGTCTTTATTAGTCAGCCTAAGCCCAGCCAAGAAAGGCATACATTTCTGACCATTGATGTGGTGTGGTGTGGGCACAGCCCAGATAGAACAGACATTGGACTTGGTGCTGGACTAGGTCCTGCTGGACCTGTTTTCTTACTTTAGTTACTGGATTGCAGAGATACTTGGAAAGTTCCATGAGGAGAGTAGGGAGGGAGGCTGGGCAGGTTGATGGTGACAGAGTTGCATAAGGCAGGAGAGCGAGGGCCTGGGTAGCAGCCTTTTACCTTCTGCTAAGGAGGTTTGGGAGGATTTAGCAATCAGCACACCGTTCTGCTCTCTCTTCTCTGAATACCAGCCCTCTGTCGTTTGCATGGCCTCTGCTTGCTGACCTAAGTGTGTGCCCATGCCCATGTGGTCTTTTCATCTGGTACATTTCTTTTTCTTTAAAGATTTTATTTATTTATTTGACACAGAATGCGAGAGGTCACAAGTAGGCAGGGAGGCAGTCAGAGATAGGGGGAGAAGTAGGTTCCCCTCGAGCAGAGAGCCCGAGGTGGGGCTGGATCCCAGGACCCTGAGATCATGACCTGAGCAGAAGGCAGGCACTTAACCAACTGAGCCTCCCAGGTGCCCCACATTTTTTCTTAATCTCTGTCTTTTCTAAATCCTGCCTATTATTCAATGCAGGCTGAGATATTCATTTCTACTTTCTCCTGACTATAGGTAGTTGCCCTCTGCTTGCAGAAACTTTGAGCCCTTTATCAATGTCTGGGTTTCCACATTTATCTCTTTCTATGTAAGCTTATTGTGGGTTTCCTTGTTTAATCTCTCCTGCTAAAGACAGTAGTGATGTACTGATAAAACCAGACCTTCATCTTTGTATCTCCCCGACTCCTGTAGTAATTTATATTATTACTACAAGTATAGTAATAACTGTCAGCCTAATGATCTTGACTTCTTTTTGGGAAGATTTTGTCACTCTGAGATACTCAAATGGCCCTCAACTAACTAATGATGGGAAGAGACAAAGAATGAGTTGCTGTCCCTTTAACAAAGGAAGTACGAGGCATCTTAAGGTGCATTTTTGGGGTGTGGGTGGGGGAGTGGGACAATTCAGGGATTCATTGATCCAAAGGCTGGAAGAACTCTCCACTGAGTACTGAGTACAAGTCCCTGTCACCAGGAAATAAGGTAATGGTATTTCTGTTTTCCAAATCAGCCCAGGAAGTTTAGCAAGAAATCAGCGACTAAAATTGTCTCAATTTACAGAGTAGATGGACACTCATGAATGCTTTTACTTCTGCATTTCTCTAACTTGTTTATTATTTTCCATGAGAGCTTTTTAATGTTTTTCAGCCACTCTCTCCATTTTCTTTCCTTCCCTTCTCCAAAAACAATGAAACACTAAAGATGAAGCCAGTTGTTATACTTGAGATTGTGATGCCTGGGATTCTTTAAAATTTGGTCTTACTTGTCTTAATATATTTCTTCTATCTATGTTACCTTCTCTAAACTTAGAAGCTAGAGTTAGAGATTTAAGAATATTTGCCTTGTTTGGCTTTATTCCACCTTTTATTACAAGGGTCAGCACATTGTGGGTTACAGGCCAACTGCTGCATATTTCTATAAATGAAGCTTTATTGGGATATAGCCATATCCATTTACTTACATGTCCTCTGTGACTGCTTTCACACTGCAAGGTAAAGTTGAGTAGTTGTGACAAGACCATACCATCCTCACATCCTAAAATAGTTACTATCTGGCACTTTTTGGAAAAAGTGTTGCTGATCCCTGATGTGTTGTATTAAATTGCTTGCCCTCTCCCTTCCCCAGGCTTACCCCATGATAATGGTTTCTTTCAGTTGGTGCTTCTCAGTGTTCACATCACAACATAGATTCAGCCTTTCAGCAAATACCACTACTAGCTGGAGTAGTCCCTTCTCAGTGCCTCCCTCACCTCGCTCTTCGTGCAGAGGAGAACTAAGTCACTCCCTCACCTGGCCTCTGTGGTATCAGTGGAGAGGGGCCTATTGAAAAGCTGTTGCTATTGGTGAGGGCCCTTCACTAGGCTAAGTACTTTACATGCTTAATTTCCCACAGTTTACATGTACAGAATGGTATTATTATTATTTTACTGAGGAAAAGGAGGCAGAGAACAGGCTAGTAACTCATTACAGGTCTTATATGTGGCAAGTGCCAAGCCCAGATATGAATCGAAGTCTGTCTGACTCCAGAGAGCAGTCTTAGTTTTATGCTTTGCTGCCACCTCATCAAAACCCAACCTAGCTTTGGCCTACCTGGTAAACCATGGGCTTACATCCATCCCTTATCTTACTTAATCTTTCTGGTGCATATGAACTTTTGCCCATGTTTGGTTTTCCTACTTATTCTACCCAGAGTGAAAAATTCCTTTGTAGCTTCTTTTCCTTACCCTTGCTCTTACTTTTGCATCTTAAACCTGTGCATTTTTCAAGACTTTGTTCTCACTGCTTTCTCAGGGATCTTACCTATGGTTAAAGCTTGAAGAGTCAGCTTTACACAGAAAACTCCAAATTTGTAAGCTGCTTTTTTCTGTGAACAAATTCTTGGTCTTGATCTTTATTCAGACCTCTACACCCTTCTTACTGTTGCCTTTCTGGACCTCTCTCAGGTATTTCCCGGAAATTGCAAACTCATTTTCTTCTCCAGGATCAGTTCTTCCCCAAAACTCAGGTTTCTGTTCTGGTACCATTGTTCTCCACTCAATAAAATTTGGGAGTTGATGGTGAGGTTCCTCTTTCTCTTCCCCATCAACTCATGTCTGCATCATATTCTGTTTGTCCCTGTATATCTCATTCCTGCCACTTCAGCCCCAGGCCAACCTTCACGATGCTTTTTGCTTAGACTGGTGGAATATTCACTTTCTGACTGTCTTTTGTCTTCCAGGTCAGGAACGACAGACTACCTCATGGTACTCTCTCCTTTTGGCCAGACTGTACTTTAAAAGACTTCTCAACACAGTCAGTGACAGCGTTCCAGCCCATCACTTCCCTAATTTATTTATGTAGTTACAGTGAGATAATATCTTGGAAATGCAGCATCATTTATATCACTTATATGTTTAGAAACTCACTGGTTCCTAGGCAGTTAGGTAATTCAGTGGTCCAGTAAGTGGTTCCTTCCTTCCCACCTTCTTGCTGGTTCCTTCTTACTAGAATGCTTTGACCATCTCACAAAGCCCATCTCAGTTGCTTTTTCCTCTGTGATTTCTCTGATTTCCAAGTTCATGTGAATTTTCCCCTTCTGAGGCTCCATATCACTTTGTTGGAACCCCTCTTACGGAACTTGGCTCTTTACTTGTGTTGTGACTGGTCAACTTGTCCCACTGTCACTTCACTGCATTGCTAATGTGCTGAAGCAGATAGTCTTCTTTGCTTAACTAATGTTGAAGATGCCTAGAAAATGCTTATTAAATATTTGTTGAATTAGTCTGAATGGGACTGTAGGGGAAAAGTCATATGGTTGGGCATGAAATTTAACAAGTTTCTCATGCAAGTATTTCTAACATAATGTTGATTAATGGCATTGAATTCTTCAAAACATACCTTCAGCTTTATAAGTGATTAATCTACTTTTACTGTATGTTTGCTTTTATCTATACAGTATTTTCCCTACATAATTTTCTTACTCCTGATTATGGCCTTTTCCCCCCAGAATTCCCTTTAACATTTCTTGTAGGGCTGATTTAATAGTCATGGATTCCTTTAACTTTTGTTAGTCTGGAAAACTCTCTCCTTCTGTTCTGAGGGATAGTCTTGCTGGATAGAGTATTTTTGGTTGCAGGTTTTTTCCTTTCAGCACTTCCAAGTATATTTTGCCATTTTTTTCTCTCGCCTGCAAAGATTCTGGTGAGAAGTCAGCTGATAGCCTTATGGGGTTTCTCTTATATGTAACTGTTATCTTTTCTCCTGCTGCTTTTAAAATTTTCTCCATCTCACTGCTTTTTGCCATTTTAGTTATTATGTGTCATTGTGGTGGCCTTCTTGGGTTGCTTTTGTTGGAGGATCTCAGGGCCTCGTGGATCTGGATTTTGTTTCCCAGATTTGGGAAGTTTTCAGCTATTCCTTCTTCAAATAAATTTTCTGCCCCCTTTTTCCTGTCTTCTCCATCTGGGATCCCTGTAATGTGAATGTTAATATGCTTGATGGTGTTGCTGAGTTCTCTTATTCTTTTCTCATTTTTTATTATTCTTTTGTTGTTGTTGTTGTTGTTCAGCTTAACTGCTTTCTATTACTCCATCTTCCAGCTTGCTGATCCGTTCTTTTGCTTCCTCTAGTCTACAACTTATTCCCTCAATGTATTTTTTATTTCAGGTATTGAGTTCTTCATCTCTGAGGGTTCTTTTTTATAGTTTCTATCTCTTTGTTGAAGGTCTCACTGAGGTACTCCAATCCTTTCTCCAGTTCATTGAGTGTCTTTATGACCATTAATTTGAATTCTTTATCAGACACATTGCTTATCTCCATTGCATTTAGCTCTTTGTGATTGTATTCTGTTCTGTCATTTGGGATGTATTTTGCTGTCTCTTTTTCTCTAACTCTCTTTGTTTCTGTGTTTTAGGAAAGTCAGCTGCCTCTCCTGATCCTGATGGTAGTGGCCTTATAAGGAAGAAGTGTTTTTGTGCCCTGCAGTGCAATGCTGCATGTTCACCAGAAATGGACATTTCAGGGTTATCTCCCGTGTGGGCTGTATACACCTTACTGTTGTGGCTGAGCCATATTTGCCTTCAGCTCAGTTGGGTGTAATGGCCCACTTTGCCTTTTGTGGGCTCACTGGGCAGGGTTTTTTCCTTGTGCTATTAGAGGGTCTATCTGGGGCCAGCACAGGCTTGTCGTTGGGCGGCGTCACCAATCAGACCAAATGACTGTTCTCAGTCCATCTGCCAGGGCAGCAATCACTCCAAACTGTAGGATGTTCTCCCTGTGGGGACCCCTGAGAGGTTGCATATACATATAATAAAAATAGTAGATTTATCACTTACAGAACCAGTATGAAGGTTAAAGCACAAGAGCATTAAAACCAGTTTTATATACAAAAATGAATCAAGGGATTTACAAAATAAAAGGATATACAATATGAATCAAATACATAAAAGGTATATGCAGTGGGTTGGGGGGAGTAAAAATTTACTGCTTTTAGAAGGGGTTTAAACTTAAATGATCATCAACTCAATATAAACTGCTATATGTGTAAGATGTTCATATGAACCTGATGGTAGCCACAAATTAAAAACCTATAATCGGTACGCAAAAAATGAAGAGAAAGGAATACAAGCATAACACCAAAGAAAGCCATCAAACCACAAGGAAAGAGAGCAGGAGAAGAAGAAAAGATCAGAGAAGAACTATAAAAAACCATGTGAGAAGTAACAAAATGGCAGTAAGTATATATCTATCAATAACTACTTCAAATGTAAATGGCCTAAGTGCCTCAATTAGTTATTTCCTTTATGTCTGTGACTGGATAAAAAGCAAGACCCATCTATATGCTGCCTACAAAAGACTCACTTCAGACCTAGACACCTGCAGATTGAAAGTGAAGGGCTAGAAGAACACTTACCATGCAAAAGGAAGTGAAAAGAAAGCTGGAGTAGTAAGACTTATATAGGACAAAATAGACTTAGAAACAAAGACCATAGCAAGAGACAAAGAAGGACATTACATAATGATAAAGGGGACAATCTGACAAGGGGATATAATAGTTATAAATATCTATGTACCCAATGCAAGACCACCTAAATACATAAAGCAAACTATTAATAGATATAAAAGAAGAAACTGATAGTAATACACTAAGGGGATATTAATACCTCATTTACATCAATGGACTGATCATCCAGACAGAAAATCAACAAGGAAAGAGGCTTTGAATGACACATTAGAGTAGATGGACCTAACACATATTCAGAACATTCCATGCAAAAACAGTGGATTACACTTTCTTTTCAAGTGCACATGGAACAGTCTTCAGAATACATCACATGTTGGGCCACAGCTCAAGTCTCCATAAATTAAAAAAGATCTAAGTCCTCCATCTTTTCTAACCACAGTGGTAAGCAAATAGAAATTAATCACAAAAAATTCTGGTAAGAACACAAATACATGGATGCTAAGTAATGTGCTACTAAATAATGAGTAAACAAGAAATCAAAGAGGAAATAAAAGAAATACATGGTGATAAGTGAAAATGAAAACATAATTGTTCAAAATCTTCAGGATGCAGCAAAAGCTGTTCTAAGAGGGTAATCTATAGCAATGTAGGCCAACCTCAAAAAAATAAGAAAAATCTAAACCTGATTTTATACCTAATGGAACTAGAAAAAGAACAAATAAGACATACTTTTAAAAACATTAATGTAAAGTTAAAATACTTTTGTTTTCAGCCTAAGTCCCAGCACATACCAGTTCAGTGTGTTGCAACATGAAGAATGGAGTAACTCCAATGGCATGTACCCTATCTTGGCTGCTAACTTGGCTTTATGACATTGGATCTACTCTTGGCCATTCTGGGCTTGGGTTTTATCATCTATAAAGTAGATGTGGATAATGACCCTTTACAGGTAGAGCAGCAGTACCAGGAGGTGGTTTTCCTTCCTCGGAGGACATTAGACAATGTCTGGAGACATTTTGTTTCTACCGAGGGATGGTGCTAAACTCTCTCGTTGTGCAGGGTGGTCCTCACAACAAAGAATGATCTGGTCCAAAATGTCAGTAGTGTTGAGGTTGAGAAATCCTAACATAGAGCAGACTATGACTCAGACTCTTATTTTAATTAATCGAATGAGTATTACAAACCTGATATTTTAATTATAATTTACTTTAGTAGGGGACTTATTTCTTTTTCAAGAGGTGTTCTGAGATGCAAGATTGTTTTCATTTTCTTAGTGTTTAAGCAGATGGGGATAATTAGCATCATTATAGAGGCTTAAAATGTGTGTAATTTAAAATAATATCCACCTTCATCACATTGGGTCAGTAATTTTCTGGGTTTCTATCTCATTATTAGAACATTTGAAAAACTTTGTGGGGAGGAAGTTCAAAAGAAGGGGAAACCATGTGTATGTGGGCTGAACATGCATGGGCTTTAAATAACAAGAGGAATTAAAAGTAAAACTTTTTTCCCTCTCTTTATCCCTTGAGTAACACACTTTGACAGGTTTTGTCTGGGGAAGTTCCTGAAGCCCGATGGGGGTGGAGCCTGGGTGGAGTCCTGGAAAGCAGGACTATTTGCTGTTCTTGGGACCAGCAAATGTACCTAGTTGAGTAGTACTTTATAGTTGGAGAGTTTGTCATGTTAAAAACACCAGAGCCAAAGAAAGAACGCTGGTGTGGAGATCACATGATTGGCCAAGTGTACACCTTTGGATGCCAATGACCCGGTCTGTGCCCCTTGCTTATTGCAGACACCAAGTGGGGGGGGGGGGGGGGGGTGGATGACCTTTCATCATGTAAGTGTTCAGAGCAGGTTGGGATAACAAGATCACTGACTCTGGCTTCTTTCCTTCTTCCATCCTTTTCTCCATAGGTGAGCTTTGGGATGCTACCAGGTACAAAAAGAGAAAAGTGTAATTTAATATATGGGGAATCTGTTTGGGAATGAGCTCAGTGCATTGAAGGCAGCCCACAATGCTGTCAGGGGTCCAGGCGCTCTAGCTTTTGCTTCTCTAGCCTTAGCAGTATGGGAGTTTCATTGCCATGCTCATAGGATAGTTGTTTCCCCTCCAGGCATGGCAGAAGGAAGAGGGACAAGGTCAGAGCATGCCCAGCTGCCATCTCATTGGCCAGTTCTGGTTTGCCACCTTTAGTTGCAAGGGGGGCTGGGAATCAGGCAGCCTAACCTAGCATATTGCTGTCCCACCAGAATTGGAGTTCTCATAGCAAGGGATAAAGGAGACTGAGTCTTGGGGAGGCACGGAGAGTGTCTGCTGCTTGGTGCTCTGCCCATCATCCATCAGACCTTGCAAGGATTGCACACTTGTTCCTTTGTTGGCCTTGGAGAAATAGATCAGGAAAAAAAATTTTGCCCTGTGTTTCTCTGCTTGCTTTTCTGTTTCAGTGGCTGGGCTGAAAGTGATTGTCTTGTTATATGTTTCTTTCCTGTTGCCAGAAAGACTTTAAAACTGTCCTTTGCTGTGTGCAGCATCATTGTGCTATTTGAGTTCCCTGCCAGGACTAACTTCTCTCTGTGGGGCATCTGTCTGTCTAAAAGGCCTTTAAAGGCTGTTCCAGAGAGAGGCTCTAAAAGGGGCACTTTTTAATTTAGGGAGAGAGCATGCATTCCTTTCTGCTGTCAGGTTGGTTAAGAGTGTGGTGAGATGTTTTGGGTGAGGAAGATGACCCAGCAAGCTCTGCAGGTTACCTGTGTTTCTGGAATTTTCTACTCATGAGTGGGTGGCAGTTTTGTGGAAACTGGTAAGTGGCGACAGCCATATAGGTACAGGTTTAAATGCTGTGTCTCTAAGGTGTGTGCGTGCATGCCTGCCCGCATTATACACATTCTGTTGTTCTTTTTTGTTTGCTGTGAGTATTGAACAAGCTATGTTTATTTTTGACCCTTCACCTGTAGCAAAAATGAGAAGCTCTGTGCCCACCTTGGTCTAGCTCTAGCCCAGCGCCGTCAGAGATCTGGTAAACCTCTTTGAGGTCTGCTTTTTCGTTTTTATTGAGACGTCCTCCTCTATGCCTTGAAGAGGCTCTGGGTTGCCTTTAATCCATTCCTTTTAGGCTCTTATTTGTACTTGGTTGCTGATTTTCTTTTTAAACCAATTTTTCTTTTTCACAAGTGTTTGACACTTAGCTGAGTGAGGCTGTCAAAATGTTTTACTTCTATCATTAGCATAGTGTGTCTTACTCCGTATTGTGTGTGTTTGTGGTGGTTTTTGTTTAATCTACTGAGCCACACATTAACAGCCAGAACTCCCCCCTCCTCTCTGTCACACATCTCCACACAGAGCACAGAGAGAAAAAAATTAGTCTCAGAAAGCATTCTAGACGTTTCACAGCATTGAAGAGGACAGGCTGCCTGCTTCAGACTGGAGGTGGTGTGTCTTCTGACAGAGGGTTGCCATGGTGACAGTGTGACAGCTAACTAAACCTGGAGGGAGGAGGGGAAGGGGGAGGCCTGGCTGTCAGACCCCTCTTCAGTCCCGCAGAAATGTCTTATTTCCTTCCGTACTCTCCGGATGGGGGTGTGACTCTCCAAGAGCACAATGGAAGTGTCCCTGTGGAGGAGGCTTTGTCGGCTGGGTCCGTATCTGGGTTATTTGCCTCTGCTTTTCTGTCCCTTTCCAGTATCAGGTGTGGCCCCCTTCTTCTGCATCTCTTATTCTCCACACAGAGCTGCACCGGAGATGAGAGTCTTAATAGGGGACATTCAGATGTATATAGCAAGATGTCACTGATTAGAAAATGCTGGAAATACAGGCCGATTATTTAGAGGCTGTGTGTGTGTGTGTGTGTGTGTGTGTGTGTGTGTGATTTGTGTGTGTATGTCTTTGGGAATAAGGTATGACTTTGAAATAGGCTGGTTGTGTGGCAGGGTCATTAGTGATGATACTCTCCAATTCTTAGGAACTGATTATGTTCTAGAAACTTATGTGCTGCTTAGTTTGAGACTTACAGTAATCCCAAAGGTACATAGTTATGATTCTCATTATACAGATGAAAAAAATGAGGATTGGGGAGGTTAGGTAACTTGCCCAGGATTATACAGCTAAAGAAACAATAGAAGCCTTTCTTTCAAAGAAATCTGCAACTTCCCCAACACTAATGGACTACCTCTTTTTATTCCAACTGAAATGCTACTTCAACTCAAAAAACAAATAAAAATGACCAAAATACAAAAAATACACAATCCCCAGGGTACCTGGGTGGCTCATTAAGCCTCTGCCTTTGCCTCAGGTCATGATCCCAGAGTCATGGGATTAAGCCCCTCATCTGGCTCCCTACTAGGCAGGAAACCTGCTTGTCCTGTGTCTCCACCCTCCTCTCCCCCCCTTGTATTCCTGCTCTCAGTGTCTCTCTCTCTCTCTCTCTCTGTCAAATAAATAAATAAAATCTTAATTACAATGAATTGCAGTTCAGTTAAGGGTATACAATGAATTGCAGTTAAGGGTATTGAGATGGAAGGATTATTCTGGATTTTCTGGATGGGTCTCATGGAATCACAGAGCTCCTAAGAAAGAGGCAAGAGGTTCAAGGTCGGAGAAGGCAGTTTAATGATAGAAGCAGAGGACAGAGTGCCATGGGGTCCTGAAAAAAGGAATGCAGGTAGCCTTTAGAAGCTGGAAAAGGCAAGAAAGTAGAATTTAGAGTCTCTAAGTGGAGTGCAGCCCTGCCAGCCCCTTGATTTTTGCTTAGTGAGACTGATTATGAACTTCTGATCACTAATATTATGAAATAATAAATCTGTGCTATTTTAAGCCACTCGATATACGGTTATTTGTTACAGCAGCAATAGGAAGCCAGTACACTAGGGAAAAGCTCACAGTCTGTGAATGGGTCTGGGAGATAGGCTATCCTCATGGGGAGATGATTGCTGGGGTGAGGTGCTTCCCCCTGCAGCAGGCTCTCTGAGAAGCTGTTGACCCTGTCTGCCAAAAGTATAAGCTTGCAAGATTAGAAAAGCTTAAGCTTAATTTTGTCCTGTGTCGTAGTCCCTTTCCTGTCACTACTCAGAAATGTTATATGAAGTGATCTTTTTTCCAATAGGCAATATTTTCAGCCACTCAGGACCTAGTTGGGTTTTGAGCTAAAGTTACCTCCAGCAAGGCCACATCTCATATAAAGGAAAAGTTGGAATCATTCTCCAGGTATCCCTGCTTCCAATTTCTTGATATCCCCCCAATATTCATACCCCCATGTGCTCCCTGACTCTGGCTAGGAACTGCACAATAACATGTGATCACAAAGCCACCACTCCCCCTCCTTTCACTGAAGGGAAATACATGTGTACAACATCATTCCCTTTAAGAAATGACACTGTAGTTCAGGCAGAAACAAAGGTTGGTGACTGGTCCTAGGAGGTGGAGTTAGGGGTGATTTTTCTTGTCTATAACTCATTTGTTTAGCCTACTTTTGTCAATGAATGTATATTGCTTTCTTTTAATATAGCAATATATATATATATATATTTATTTAAATTTTTAAATTTTTTTAGACTCCTCTAAAGATGTTAATTCAGTTTGACAATTTGTTCTAAATATACTTTGCTATGCACTGTCATTTTATTTTCTAATATTTTCAATTTAACTCCTTCATTAATTGTTACAAGCTCATGTGTACCCGGCATTCTTATTCCTATAGGACCAATGAATTAAAAGATTCAGAGAAGCTAAGTAGCTAGTTCATGGTAAGCAGATATATGTAGTATATCTATCTATCTATCTATCTATATATGTATATATATAGTTATATATTATAGTTATATATAGAGAGAGCATTTTATATATATATACATATATATATATAAGCAGATATATATAGCATTATATATATATTTTAAAGAAAGGAGAGAAACATCTATGAACACGTGAAGCTTCTTTCCTGTCCTTATCTAACATTCTAGAACTTGTAGTTGAATCTAGTCCTTAGGTATGAGTGCTGCTTGACAAAGTGTGAATGGAAGTCACAAGATGAATTTAGGTATAGTTCTGGGTGTGTAGACTTAGTTGAGTGGCTTTAGCAGAATTTGTCTGTCATCTGCACTATTGCGGAGGAAGAAACGCACAAAGCCAGCGTTGATGAGAACATGAAGTTTCTATTTCTTCATATTTTCTTTTGCACCACCATCAGAAATCTTTGGGGGAGAGGGAGAGAGCAAGCGCAGTATGGGAGGGAAGAACTGGGGCAATTCACTGAAAATCCTTCTTAGGAACTTGGTGGCACTGGGGTCAGAGGTTAGAGAACATGTCTTGCTCATTTGTGTGTTTTAGATACCACCTCTCTGCCTTCTTTCTTTGTACTTTCTTCAGGTGGGTAAAGGAGATATAAGGGCCTGTCCCATGCTTCTGTGCAACCAGCTCACCTTTTGGGAAGCAGGCTGATAGTTTTTCAGAACTTGAGAAAATGACTTAGTTTAGTGTAATGAAAGCTAGTGTACACCATAACTGGAAGGGTCTTGTCTGTGCTGCATTTCTAGTTTTCTTCTCCTAGTACTTTCTGCTGGGAATTTGCTTTTAAGTCGGTGGGATAAACAGAAACCACTATCATTTGCCCCAGTAAGAATAGCAGACTGTACCGGATTGGCACCTCTTGCTCTCTGAAGCCAAAGCTTCAGTGTCACTCAGGTTCAGCAGTCTGTTATGCGAAGACATAACCTTTGCTGTAACCTAGCAAAATGATCTTCTTGGCATGTTTCATCATAGCAATTAGCATCCTCCCTATAAGGAAGTAAAGCCATTGATTCCCCGCTGTGGAAGTGGCAGAGGCAGTATAGGGATGGAAAACAGATTTGCTATCCCATCTAAACTTAAGTTTGTGAAATTCAAGTATGATTGCATATAAAATTTACCAGTTGTACAATTTATGAAGTTCTGTGACCGTGATCCAGTTGTAAAACGTTTCATCACTCCAGAAGTTTGCTCGTGCTCATTGGCATTCAGTGCCTGCTCCCAGCCCCAAGTGATCCCAGATCTGCTTTCTGTCTCTATAGTGTTGCCTTTCTTGGGAATTTCATATAATTGGTGCCATGCAATATGAATGTTTGGTGTTTGGCTTTTTTCATCTACCATGATATTTATGACTTTCCTGTTGTAGTAAGTATTGGTAGTTTATTCTTTTAAAAAATTGACATATAATTGACATTTTATTATGTGGGAAATATAATTGACATTTTGTGATTAAAAAATGCTGATTTGATATACATGTATAGATAACACAGTATGGTTATTGTCATAACGTTAACATCTCTATCATCTAACATCTCTATCACATCACATAGTTACTATTTCTTTTTTGTGGTGAGAATAATTATAATCTAGTCTCTCAGCAACTTCGAAGTCTGTAACACAGTATCATTGTGTGTAATCATTCTGCTGTGCATTCCACCACAGGGACATACTTGGCTGTTGCAAGTTTGTATCCTTTAATGGCACCTCTTTGGGGCTTCTGGGTGGCTCAGTGAGTTAAGCCTCTCCCTTTGGCTCAGGTAATGATCTCGGGGTCCTGGGATCGAGCCCTGCATCGGGCTCTCTGATCGGTGGGAAGCAGGCTTCCCCTCCTCTCTCTGCCTGCCTCTCTGCCTACCTCTTCAGTTTCCCCGTTGTCCAGTCCCTGGTAACCACCATACTACTCTCTTTTCTCCCCCTAATCTGGCTTTTTTAGATTCCACATATTGGTTATAGCATGCAGTATTTTTCTTCCTGTCTGACTCATCTCATTTAGCATAAAGCCCTCCATGTTGTCCCAAATGGGAGAATTTCCTTCTCATGGCTGAAATAATATTCCATTGTCCATATGTACCACATCTTCTTTATCCATTAATCCACTGATGGGCATTTAGTTTATTTCCATTTTGGATATTGTGAATACTGCAGTAAACATGGGTGTGCACCTATCTTTTTGATATCCCGTTTTCATTTCCTTGGATATATGTCTAGAGGTGGGATTGTAGAATTATATGATAGCTCTATTTTTAATTTTTCAAGAAATCTCTATACTGTTTTCCATATTGGCTACCCTGATTTACATTCCCACCAATGACTAAGGTTCTCTTTTCTCCACAGCCTTGCCAACACTTGTTATGTCTTACCATCTTGATGCTAACCATTTTAATAGGTGTGAGGTGAAACTGTGATTTTGATTTGTATCGCTGATGGTTAGTGATATTGAGTGTCTTTTAATGTTGGCCTCTTGATGTCTTTGGAAAACATCTTATAGTTCCTCTGCCCATTTTTAAAATTGGATTTGTTGTTACTGAGTTGTAGGAGTTCTTTGTATGTTTTGGATAGTAACCCTTTATGCAGTATTTGTTTTGCACATATTTTTCTCCCATCTTACAGGTTGTCTTTTCATTTTATTCATTGTTTCTTTCGCTGTGCAGAAACTTTTTAGGATGATGTAGTTCTATTTGTTGGCTTTTGCTTTGTTGCCTGTGTTTTGGTATTATATCCAGAAAATCATTGTCAATATCGATCTCAAGGAGCTTTTCCTTATGTTTTCTTCTAGGGATTTTATGGTATCAGGTTTCATGTCTAAGTCTTTTTTTAAAATGTTTGTTTTTAATCCATTTTAAGTTAATTTTTGTGAGTGGTGTAAGTTAAATTTTGTGAGGGGTCTGGTTTCATTTTTCTGCATATGGCTGTTAACTTTTCCCAGCACCATTTATTGAAGAGACAATCCTTTCCTCATGGAGTGTTCTTGGTTCCCTTGTTGATTATTAGTTGACTGGATATGTGGGGGGTAGTGTGTTCTTTCTCACTGTTGACTTGTATTCCATTATATAGATATACCATGTTTGATTTATTCATTCAGTTAATGGACATTCCGATTGCTTCCACTCTGGGGCTTTTATGAATAATAGGACTATGAACAATTTCCATACAAGGCTTTGTGTGGTGTATGTTTTCATTTCTCTTGGTTATATACTTAGGAATGGAATTGCTGGATTATATGGTAACTCTTGTCTAACCCTTTAAGAAATTGTCCAACTGGTTTCCAAAGTGGCCATACCATTTTACATTCCTACCAGCAATGCATGAGAATTCCAGTTTTTCTAAATCTTAGGTCTTCCATTTGTTATTGTTTGTCTTTTGATTTTGGCCATTCTAATGGCTATGAAGTAGCATCTCTAACTTGCAATTTTCCGTATGATTGAAATTGTTGAGCATATTTTCACATGTGTATTACCCATTTGTAGATTTTTTTGTTAAGTGTCTATTCACATCATTTTCCTGTTTGATGTATTGAATGGCATGAAATATATATGTGTGTGTATATATGTACGGATGCATTTTCTAAGTACAAGTCATTTATTAGAAATAGGATTTAAGTTTTTTTCCCCCAGTATTGACTGCTTTTTTCATTTTCTTTATGGTGTCTTTTGAAGTACAGATTTTAATTTTGACCATGCCTAATTTATTAACTTTTTCTTTTGTGGATTGTGCTTTTGGTGTCCTACCTAAAAAAATCCTGACAACCCAAGATCACAGAGATTTTCGCCTATATTTCCTTTCATGAGGTTTATACTTTGGGCTCTTAAATCCAGGTTTATTATCCATTTTAGTTAGTTTTTGCATATCATGTGAAAAAAGGGTCTAAATTCATTTTTCTGCTTCTGTGTATGGATAGTCAGTTTTCCCAGTGGCATTTGTTGAAAAGATCATCATTTCCTTTACAAAATTGCATTGACACCTTTGTCAAAAATTAATTTGCCTTGAATGTAAGGTTCTTTTTTCTAGATGCTCAATTCTGTTTCAATTAATTATTGAATTATAATTATGTTTACAAATGGCTAACAGACACATGAAAAAATGCTCTGCATCACTCATCATCAGGGAAATACAAATCAAAACCACAATGAAATACCACCTCACATCCATCAGAGTGGCTAAAATTAACTAATTTTAACTAATCCATCAGGCAATAACAGATATTGGTGAGGATGAGGAGAAAGGGGAAGGGGAATTCTCTTACATTGTTGGTGGGAAAGCAAACTGGTGCAGCCACTCTGGAAAACAGTATGGACATTCCTCAAAAAGTTAAAAATAGAACTGTCCTATTATCCAGCAATTGCACTCCTAGGTATTTATCAGAAAGATACAAAAATGTGATTTGAAGGGTCACCTGCACCCCAATGTTTATAACAGCAATATCCACAATAGCCACAATATGGAAAGAGCCCAGATGTCCCTCCACAGTTGAATGGATAAAGAAGATGTGGTGTATATATACATTGGAATATTACTCAGCCATCAAAAAGAATGAAATTTTGCCATTTGCAATGATATGGATGGAACTAAAGGGTATTATTTTAAGAGAAATAAGTCAATCTGAGAAAGACAAATACCATATGATTTCACTTATATGTGGAATTTAAGAAACAAAACAGATGGACACAGGGGAAGGGAAGGAAAAACAAGATAATGACAGAAAGGGATGCAAACCGTAAGAGACTCTTAAGTATAAGGAACAAACTGAGGGTTGCTAGAGGGGAGGTGGTGGGGGATGGTGTAACTGGGTGATGGGCCTTAAAGAGGTCACTTGATATAATGAACACTGGGTGTTACATGCAACTGGTGAATCCTAAATTCTACTCCTGAAACTAATACTACACTATATGCTACATGTGAACTAACTTGAATTTAAATTAAATTCTGGAAGAGTTGTTTCTAAAAAAAAAGTCTGTCTTTATGCCAAGACCACATCATTTTGATTACTCTAGTTGTATACACTTGAAGTAAGGTAATGTAGTCTTCCAATTTTGTTCTTTTTAACAATTGTTTTGGCTTTCCTTTTTATTTCCATATAAATATTATCAGCTTATCCATTTCTTTTCTTTTTTTTTCTTTTTTTTTTTTTTTTTAGATTTTATTTATTTATTTGAAAAAGAGAGAGAGTACACAGTGGGGTGAGGGCTAGAGGGAGAAGCAGTCTCTCCACTGTGCAGGGAGCCCAATGTAAGGCTTGATTCCTGGGACTCCGGGATCATGATCTGAGCAGAAGGTAGATGCTTAACCCACTGAACCACCCAGGTGCCACCAGTTTGTCCATTTCTTTAAAAAATGGCTTAGATTTTAATAGTGTTTGTATTAGATCTGTAGATCAAGTTTTGGACAATTACCATCTTGACATTATTGGATATCATCATGAACATCTCTCCTCTTATTTAAATCTTTACTTCCAATAATGTTTGTAGCTTCTTGTGTACAAGTCTGGAACTTCCTTTGTTATTTTGTTCTTATTTCATTCTTTTTAAGCTATTTTTAATGAGATTAAAAAAAATCAGTTTCAGATTGTTCATTGTTAGAATACAAGATAAAAAATACACTAGTCCCTCTTATCCACGGGGAGTATGTCCCAAGACTCGCAGTGGATGCCTGAAACTGCAGAGGGTACTGAACCTTATATATATACTGTTTTCTTCTATGTATCCATACCCATAGTAGAACTTAATTTATAAATTAGGCACTTTTTATTGTTTAATAATAAAATAGAACAATTAGAACAATATACTATACTAAAAAACTTACATGAAAGTAGTCTCTTTCAAAATATCTTATTGTACTGTACTCACCCTTCTTTTTGTGATCACGTGACATGATAAAATGCCTGTATGATGAGATGAAGTGATGTGGTTGATGTAGGCATTTTGATGAAGTGTTAGGCTGCTCTTGACCTTTGGACACTACATCAGGAGAATCATCTGCTTCCAGACTGTAGTTGCCTGTGGGTAACTGAAACCACAGAAAGCGAAACCATGGGAAAGGGGATTGCTGTACATTGAACACCCATGCTGTGCCCGGAACCCTGCTTGGTGCTGGGAATATGATGACACAGGACACGAAGGTCAGAAAGTGGCAGTTCTTTGGGATGGGCTTTTTAGGGAGCCTAGACTAATCCCTCCGGTGACTGCAAGGCTGCTGGGTTTTAAGGCTACTGAGGATCTGGAGAGAAAAGGATGGGAGTAAGTTGAGTTAAAATGCCCTGAGCCAACATATTCATAAATAGTAAATGCTGTTGAATTATTTTATGTCTTTGGTTAATCTCCAGAGTTCTTAAAAAGTTGATTTTGGCAATTTTTGACAATATCGTTGTTCCTTTTTTTTTTTTTTAGGTTTTATTTATTTATTTGCCAGAGAGAGAGAGAGAAAGCGAGTGAGCAGAGGCAGGCCGAGTGGCAGCAGAGGCAGAGGGAGAAGCAGGCTCCCCGCCGAACAAGGGGCCCGTTGTGGATGCTGGGATCATGACCTGAGCCGAAGGCAGCTGCTTAACCAACTGAGCCACCCAGGCGTCCCTCGTTGTTCCTTTTTAATGTGGATCCATATTCCACCATTCTGAGAGTCCTGCACAGACAGTTCCTGTTAAATATCTGGCTTATCTTTCAGTGTGCAGCATAGCCCAATCAGAATTGCAACCTCAGGCTAGGATAGGTGGGCTTTTCCCATTATATGTTGGGCATGGGTTTTCCACCCTGTGGTCCAAATCAAGTCAGCCCCTTCCTGCAGCCATGCTACTGGTTTTCACAGCCATTTCTGCCTTTGTACGACTGTGCTGTTTATTGAGCTGGGCTAGGGTTGGTGGTTGCTCTAGGCAAGAATCTAACAGACTCCCACTCAATTTATTGTATGTCTTTGGTTGATTTCCAGAGACCTAAAATGATTGTTTTTTTGACAGTTTTATCCACTTACACTGTTGTATTTTAGAGAAAGGATTTAGTGACCTCTTCCTTCATTGCCTGAAGTCATTTCTATGATTTAAAATGTCTGGAATATATAGGGCATTTAAAAACAGCACAGTGGAGGTTATATGAGTGCTTAGTGGAAGAAAAACAAAGCTTATAATGAACATGGGTGTGGCATCCTCGATTATATATGTTGTGATCATTTAATAAGGTGAACTCAAAGTGAATTTACTGCCCTAGGTTGATGTTATCCTACATGATATTTATTCTATCTTGTAGTATACCTCTTGTTTAGAGAAACAAAGAAAAAATACTTTCTTGTGCTTATTTTTCTCCGTGATAATCTATAAAAATAGGATAATTAGTAGAAGGTATATAAGAGAGTTAAATACTATGAAAATTAGGCTTGGTTAACTTGCTCACACATTAATACTGGAATATTCAAGCCTCCTAGACTTTGAGCTTCAACAGAACTTACAGAAGAAAATACAGCTTATAATTAACAGTACCTTTTAGATAATGGGTTTTAGTAATTTGTTATCTGGTCATTGAAGACTACCATGAATTTCAAAAGTTTGAGTTATGACACAAATTAACCACCTAACACATGCAGTATTATTTTTAAATTGCTAAGACAAGTGGTCATTCTTCAATGCAGTATTCCATTTTTGACAGATATCAAATTTAATTGCTTAAAAAGGCAAAATTACTTTATTTTCAATATTAAAATGTAGGCTGTACTAGCAAGCTGAATCCATCAAGTTGTAAAAGCGTTTTACATAGCCAGGAATGCAAGATTATAATATCTGGAAACCAATTAATGCAAGATCTCATATTAATAGAATATGAAAAAAAAAATCTTGATTGACCCAGAAAAAGCATTTAATGAAATCTACTGTTTCTTGATCAAAACACTCTACCAACTAGGAATAGAAAGGAACTTTCTCAGTCTGATAAAGAATATCTATGAAAATCATGTGGCTAACATCATACACAGTGGTGAAACATTGAATGTTTTCCCCCTAAAATCAGGATATCTTCTTTCACCATTTCCATTCAATATTGTGCTGAAAGTTCTAATAGGATGAGTAGGCAAAAATAAGTAAATAAAATAAAAATATATCTAGATAGGAAAGGTAGAAATATAACTACCTCTATTTACAGGTGACATTGTCTTGTATAGGGAAAATACTAAGAATTAACTAAAAAGGCATTAGAACAAATAAGTGAGTTTAGCAAGTTCACAGGTTACAAACAAGATAAATGTACAGGATCAAGTATACTTTCATGTAGTAGCAATGAGAAGCTTGAAAATGAAGTTAAGAAAACAATTCCTCTTATATAATAACATCCAAAAGAATAAAAATCCTAGGAAAAAATAACAAAAGAAGTACACAACTTGGATCTTAAAACTACAAGCCTTTGATGAAAGAAAATAAAGAAGACACAAATAAATGGAAGTACATCCCATGTTCACAGATCAGAAAACTTAATATTGTTAAGATCATATTACTCCCCAAATCTACAGATTCGGTGCAGTCTCTATTGGAATTTGTAGAAATTGATAAGCCAATCGTGAATTTCGTATGTAAATACAAGGGAAGGGGCACCTGGGTGGCTCAGTCTGTTAAGTGTCTGCCTTTGCTTCAGGTTATGATCCCAGGGTCCTAGGATCGAGTCCTGCATTGGGCTCCCTGCTCAGTGGGGAGTCTGCTGCTCCCCCACCCCCAGTTCTCTCTCATTCTGCTCTCTGTATCTCAAATGAATAAATAAATAAATAATCTTAAAAAAAAAACAAACAAAAGGGTGGGGGGAACGCAAGGGACATGGAATTGACAAAACAATCTTGAAAAGAAGAAAGTTAGTGGACTAACTCTTCTAAAACTTATTATAAAACCACAGTAATCAAGACACTGTGATATTGATGTAAGGGTAGATGCAGAAGTGAATGGAACAGAATTGAGAAATAGACCATTATATTTACAGTCAGTTGATTTTTTTTGGCAAAGGTGCAAAGACAGTTAAATGGAGCAAAGAACAGACTTTTCAACAAGTGGTTTTGGAACAACCGGATATCCACCTGAGAAATGGTAGATTGATGCTGGACCCTCTTTCTCATACCATATATGAAAATTTCTTCAAATGGATCATAGACTCTAATGTAAGAGCTAAAATTATAAAACTTAGAAAAAATAGAGTAAGTCTTTGTGACCACAGGTTAGGGAAAGTCTTCATAGGTATGACAACAGAAGCACAAGGGACAAAACTGAAAATAGATAAATTGAACTTTATAAAAATTAAAACTTTTGTGCCACAAATACCACCAAGAAAGGGATAAGATAACTCACGTAATGGGAGAAAATATTTGCAAATCATATGTCTGATAAGGCAGTAGTACCCAGGATACATAAAAAGTTCTTAAAAGTCAACAGTAAAAAACAGTCTTTGAAAAAGTGGCAAAGAACGTGAATAGACATAAATGATCGACCAATGCATGAAAAGATGTTCATCATTGGTTATTAGGGAAATGGGATTCAAAGCTACAATGAGATAATGCTTCATATCCACCAAGATGTCTGTAATCAGTAAGACAGATAATAGCAAATAGTGATAAAGAGTGGAGAAACTGGAACCTGCTGGTGGGTGCAACTGCTTTGGAAAACAGTTTAGCAATTGCCATATGATCTCAAAGTTGCACTTCTAGGTATATACCTCAAAGAAATGGAAACCTTTATCCACACAAAAACTTGAATGCAGGGAACTTAGTGACATATTCATAAAACCTAAGAAGTAGAAATGACCCAAATATCGATCATTCATTGAATGGACAAATAAAATGTGCTATATATAGATAATGGAATATTATTTGGTAGTAAAAAAGGAATGGAACACTGGTATAAGCAACACCATTGATGAAACTTGAAAACATTATGCTAAGCGAAAGATCACATATTGTATGACTGTTAATGGGTACAGGGTTTCTTTTTACGGTGATGAAAACCTTCTAAAATTGATTGTGGTAAGCATTGTAAAAAAATTTTTTTTAATATACTAAAAACCACTGAAACACACTCTTAAAATAAGTGAATTATATGTTATATGAATAATATCTTAGTAATGCTATTAAAACAGTTGTACTTCTCGTGGGTGTTTTGTAGTCATAATTTATCCTTGAATTTATTAAAACTCATGTCTTTCCATATTAATTGTCATATTATCTTTCTGAATTGTCAGGTTTTCACTGGTTTTTTTAGTATGGGAGATCATATTTAGTGTAATGCAGTGCATCATCTTCTAGAACGTTTTCTGTATTGCATATTTCCTGAGGGGTTTTGAGAAACATACACAATGTTTACTTATTATCAACTTATTATTTTAACATACTTATTATCAACAGCATTTCTAACTAGTTCCTGGGCATTATGCAATACCCCTTGAAATACATTTCCTCAGTTAGTCATTTTGAAAACTCTATGAAGAAGGTAGTTTATCTCCATATTTCAGACTCCATTTTCTCCAAGAACTTGAATCATGGATATGTAGCAGTTCTCGGTTACAACTGATGGAGTGATGCTAAAACTAGCACTTGGTTTTGGTTGATGTCAATGATTATTTTGTGTTGTTTCTTGAGCTATGATGTGCCTTAAGTGATAGAAGGATTGGGTATATTTTTCCTGGGACACTCTTCGATTTTTTTTTTTTTTTTTTTTTTTTTT